>NC_045429.1:13390000-13735000 GCF_902635505.1 Sarcophilus harrisii | reverse complement strand
CTGCAACTTTAATAAAGCAAAGTTTTTGATTGAGGGGAGGAAATAATAACAATTCTCACAGTTCTGAGAATTTATTTCCTCTCCCTCCCTCTCTTTTATTAGCTCTTATAGGAATGCTTATTGGACTTGTGCCCAATCTGCATTTTTCTTTGAGGTTTTGTTTGTAAGTATTTTCAAGTCACTATCCTCTTCTGGGTTTGTGGCTTGGACTTCCCTGTCACCTTAGAAGGTTTTATCCTCAGATTTTTAAACTCATTTTCCCAGCCTATCTGGATTGGGAATTTGGGACTTTATTTAGAGTTGGACTCTGCTCATCTCTGCGGGTGGAGGTGGGGGAAGTCTGACTTGATCTTCTTTTATGCCCTTCCATTTTCACAGATCTCTTTGGGTGTCTATTTTTTTCAATCTGTCATGATCCAAGAAGAAATCTGTTCACTGCCCTCCTGCTCTCTATGAAGGTAGAGCCACTGTTTCCTCATGACCACAACCATTCTACTCCACCCCAGAAGTACAACCCACAACTTAGTAATGGGCAGCAGAGCTGCCAGATGACACTCATGTCTGCACCCAGCACTAGTACAGGGATGCCCTGGGGAATATTTCTGACCAAGTGTCCAACCCTCTTACTGGGTACTTTTATGCCACCATCACAGCCAGGTGTTGCCACCGCCATTGAAACTTCTGTCACACACCATATTCGTAACCAATCCCCACCTCAGGATCTGCATACCTCTCCTTCTATCTTTTTAAGCTGCCCTGTATTAGAAAAACGTCTCACTGTCATTTTAAGTGGCTTTCCTGCCCAGAATTCATTTTGATGGTTATTTGGGTTGAAAGAGAGTTCACCAAAATGCTGGTTTCACTCTATCATCTTGATTCTTTCCCCTTCTGAGAATATATTTCCAAATGGCAACATGGGTTACATGGCCAAAAAGAAAATAAGATGATAAATCTGATATTGGCCAGACAAGGAAAAGCTGGCAGGGTAGAATGAAATATGAATGGGGACGGGGGATGGAGTGGTGGAGGTTCAAAAATGGATTGGACAGAGTTGGGTTATAAAAAGATCATAATTAGGGGGCAGCTAGGTGGTGCAATGGATAGAGCACCAGCCCTGAACTCAGAAGGACCTGAATTCAAATCTGACTTCAGATACTTAACACTGCCTAGCTGTGTGACCCTGGGCAAGTCACTAACTCCAATTGACTCAGCAAAAAAAAAAAAAAATCATAATTATAATCTCAGAACCTCAGAGTTGCGAGTGACCTCAGCACAATTGAATCTAGCCCAATTTACTCTATAACATAATGAACAAGCGGGTATCTGTACTGAGCTTAAACTTTTCCAGGGAAGAAGAGGAATCCACCATATTCTAAGCTAACCTCTCTCCATTCAAGGAGAACTCTCAGGGTAAGAAGCTATATTCATTAGACTGATGTGCAAATGGCAAGTCTAGAATGCATCTAGATCTATTCTCTAAGTCAAACAGAATCCTTCTTCCAACCAATAGTCTTTCATGACAGCTAGTGCAGAGAAGACCTGGAGTCTGGAAGACGAGCTTTAATCCAACCTCAGATACGTATTAGCTGCATGACTCTGGGTACATGACTTGACTTCTGGGTCCTTTAGTTTCCTCAGCCATAAAATGGAGATAAAATAGCACTAAGCTCTCAGATTACTGCGAATATAAATATGCCAGATAAATGCTAGTTTTATTAATATTATTATATTCTTCCCAAACCTTCTCTAAGCTAAACATCCCCATTTCCTTCTATTGACCATATGGCATGAACCTTTTCCAGCCCAGCATACACTCCAGCTAATCCCCATCCCTCCTGAGATATTGCACCTAGACTAAACACAGAACTCTAGATGTCCCCAAATTGGATATCTGGATTTTATGCCTCTTTCAATACAAAAGGAGACCATATTGGGGGATTTTTTTTGTTGGTTTCCACACCAAACTGCTAACTCAGAGAGAGCTTGAGGTCCCAGATCCCAAAAGTCCAAGACATTTTTCCAGATGACCCATTTCTAGCTGTGCAATGGTTTGCCCAAATTCACACAGGAATTGGCTAAGACACAGGATTTAACTCCAAATCTCTTAAATTTCTGGTCAATTGATCAGTCTACCAACAAATATTAAATTCTTGCTATAATATCAGGCACGGCGCTAAGTGCTAGGAATACAAAAAGAGGCAAAACATAGTACCTGCTTCTAAGGAACTTATAATCTAACGCTCTTTCTACTGCATCTATAAGCAAAGCTTTAAAATGATCAAGTATAAGCCCGCTTAGGCTAAGGCTAGTTTTTGTGTCTAATCAATGGTTGTATTAAATACAAGGGTGGCCTGGATACAGCCAAACACTTGGCTAATAATTAAAGGGAAGGGGAAAGAGAAACCGAGTCAAGAGCTCCCATTCAACTTTTTTTTTCATTTTATCAATGTCAACATGCATTTGTTGGGCACTTTCTAAGTGTTATTGTGAAGCACTAGGTATAGGAGAACTATGAAAGCATAGACCCTGCATCAAGAAGCTTCTATATCAGTGGAGGTGACAAGATGTAAACACCTAAGAAGTATAAGATATCCCTGGAGTAGAGGGAAAGATCTCCTGGACTAAGTGGGATTTGAGCTGAGATTAAGATTTAGGCAGCTGAGTGGCACAATGGATAGAGCACCAGGCCTGGAGTTGGGAAGACTCCTCTCCCTAAGTACAAATCCTGCCTTAGACACTTACTCAGCTGTGTGACCTTGAGTAAGGCATTTTACCCTGTCTGCCTCAGTTTCCTCATCTGTAAAATGAACTGGAGAAGAAAAGAGCAAACCACTTCAAGTTTATCACATACCTGCCTGCACATTTCAGCTGATCCTGGGCATTCATTTTTCTGCATCTATTGAGATGATCATATGGTTTTTGTTAATTTGGTTATTAACATGGCCAATTATATTGATAGTTTTCCTAATATTGAACCAGCTGGGCATTCATTTTTAACAGAGAGGGGCAGCTAGGTGGCACAGTGGGTAGAGCACCAGCCCTGAAGTCAGCACGACCTGAGTTCAAATCTGGCCTCAGACACTTAATACTTCCTGGCTGTGTGACCCTAGGCAAGTCACTTAACCCCAATTGTCTCAGCCAAAAAAAAATAATAATAACAGAGAGATGGTATTCAGACCTTTTGTTTTCACATGACCAACACCCAGAACCAAACCCTTCCTCAAAACAAAGATAAACATCTAAGCAAAAACTACCAATCCCATGAGGATAGCCGTCTGATAAGAAACGGCAATCTACCTCCAGAGTCCACTAGCTCTTTGCCCAGGGAGGAACCTTTCATTACCCATTTCCGAGTACCAAGACTGGTTACTACAATTGATTAATCACAGTGATTTTCTCCTTAGGATTTTTTTTTCATTTTCATTACTGCAACATAAATTGAAGGGGTACTGCATAGAGTGCCAGGCCTGAAGTCAGAAAGACTCATCTTTATGAGTTCAAATCCCGCCTCTGACGCTTACTAGCTGTGTGACCCTGGGCAAGCCACTTCACTCTGTTTGCCTCAGTTTCCTCCTCTGTAAAATGAGCTGGAGAAGGAAATGGCAAACATGGAGTCACAAAGAGTCAGGCACCCCTGAAAAACGACTTAGCAGCAACCTAAATTGCAAATTGTGCCGTTATTCTCTGAGTTCTGTAGTCATCCCATTCATACAAATCTTCCCGTCTTTATGGCCCAACAACATCCCATTTCTTTCTCGTCTTTTTTTTGATCCGGCATCCCCCCAATCAACAGACACCTACCTCGTTTCCGATTCTCGGGCGGCAATTAAAAGAAAAACGGAATCTATCAAAATCTCTCAAGGAACCCTTCCTAGTAGTTAAGCATTTCACCATCGTTTCTCCTCCATGGAAAATTAAGTCATTTGCACGTGACTCCAGAAGGCCTGACACAATTAAAAAGCAACAAACAAGAGGCCCACACTTTCCAAGGAGGCAATTATGTTGGTGGGGCACCAAATGTAATTGAAAGACATAAGACATTTCATTCTATATTAAAGCAGAATTTCTTCGAGTGGCTTTCCTGGAGCTCATTAGATATTCCCCGGCTGATTCCCCTAAGTAATTAGATTTTAACAGGATTTTCAACAGATCAGAGCAATCTCGGTGGGTGCCAATAGAAGAGTCCCCCTCTGGCCTTACCAGCGGGACAGCATGGATAACACCCAGACTGGGAGTTAATAGGACAATTACTGGCCTCTTTTAAATGAGTTACATTAATGCACTTAAGCTTAAATGGCCCCGCATATGATTAAATATTAACATCTGCAAAATATGAAATCGGAATCTGCGATCAAGTGGTGTTGTTTTAATTTCCCCAAAGTCGGATTCCGAGTGTTTACATAGATGCCGCTGGGGGCTGTGAGAGCAACTTTTTAAAGGCCTCTGAATCTCCAGGTTCAAGCTTGAGACCCCAAATAGACCCACCGAGCCACATTTTAAGTGTTTATCGAAAACCAGAAAAGGCTGGAGAGCCCAGAAGTTGAGAGGTTTGGGCTCTGAGACCCAGAGGGAAGCAGGAGGGTTAAACTGCCCGCTTAAACACAGACACAAGAAGTGTTTGTCCCCAGTCCCGTTGCTTCCCTGTTGACTTTATAGAGATGCTTTCTCACCCCTTATTATCATTGCAAGGTTATCCAGCCCTGAGGCTCCCAAACATTCCTATGAAACATTAGACAGGGGCCCCCTGGCCAGAGGGGAGGACCCTGACCCAGATAAATCAGTGTTCTGTTCCAGGGAAGGCCTGGCTCCGTCCCTTAATTAGCTTTGTTCATTCACTGCTGATTGTGTAACTTGGATCCTTCCCTGGGACCCTGCAAGAGGCGGCCAGAAGGAAGAGCTGGGGATGTCTCCACCCCCTGATGCAAACTTCTGACCCTGAAGACAGAAGCTGAAAAGATTAGGGATCTCCTCACACGCTCCCTAGGGAGGAGAGGGACAGCAAATGCTTTGCAAATATTCGAGATCTATAAAAGAAGACAAACAATTAGTATTTGAGACATAGAAGGATTCCGCAAAACCGGGAGATTTTCTTCATTAGCAACGTGACAGACAAACGATTTACTTTCTCTGAGCCTCAACTCCCTCATACATCAAATGGGAACAAGGATGCTTCGAGATTCTAAGGAGATCAATTTTTTTATTATAGTTTTTTATTTACAAGATATATGCCTGGGTAATTTTTCAGCATTGACCATTGCAAAATCTTTTGTTCCAACTTTTTCCTTCCTTCCCCCCACCGCCTCCCCCAGATGGCAGGTAGTCTAATACATGTTAAGTATGTTAAAGTATAAGTTAAATACAATATATGTCTACATGTCCAAACAGTTATTTTGCTGTTCAGAGAGAATCGAACTTTGAAATAGTGTGCTATTAGCCTGTGAAGGAAATCCAAAATGCAGGCGGACAAAAATAGAGGGATTGGGAATTCAATGTAATGGTTCTTAGTCATCTCCCAGAGTACTTTCGCTGGGCGTAGCTGGTTCAGTTCATTCCTGCTCTATTGGAACTGATTTGGTTCATCTCATTGCTGAGAAAGGCCACTTCCATCAGAATTGATCATCATATAGTATTGTTGTTGAAGTATAGAATGATCTCCTGGTCCTGCTTATTTCACTCAGCATCAGTTCATGTAAGTCTCTCCAGGCCTTTCTGAAATCATCTTAAGGAGATCATTTGAAGATTCAAAGTGTGCCATGAATGGATGTAAACTCTGTTTTGTAACATTCCAACACTTATAAATGGCACCATGAATAGAGTGCACTCAGCTTGGAGTCATAAAGCCCTGAGCTCCAATTTAGCCTCAGAGCATTTCTAACTATATGACCTTTGGCATACTCTCAGTTTCCTCGAAAAATGGGGATGATAAAAGCACCTCCTTTCCAGCATTGTTGTAAGGCTCAAATAAGATCATATCTGGAAAGTACTTAGCATAATGCCTAAGACGTAGCTAGTGCTGTATAAATGCTAGCTGTCATTATTGTTACTATTAGCTATTAAGTCCAATTAGTGTAAATAACGAATCCTGTGCACCGGCTGCATTATTTGAAGTCACATTACACATTTCTGTTTGGCTGGAGCTAATTACTATATTTGACATATAGTTAAAATGTCAAATAGTAGCTTTGAAGACTGTGCTCTCACTAATGGGGACCCAGCATATAGGTATCCATTTTTCTTGAGATAGAGAGTAAGGGAAGGAAAGTCTTCCCCATTGCCTTTGTAGTTCTCCTGGACCTATAGAACAACATATTCTGATTGCTGAAAAGCTGGGAGAAACCAAAAATAAACCTTCTAGTGAGGTGGAGTGGGCCCTACATCTGCATCCTCAGTTCCTCTGCAACTCACCATCAGCCCTAAGCTGCACCCTCCAGACTCCTGGGTACTGTCATCTGCCCTTGACGCTGTACCTCAGAGACTTCTGGGCTTTATTATTGGCCCTATCAATGACCAGTGATGCTCGCTGGGGCCATTTTCCCCAACCACCATGCTTTGAGCTGTCCTTGAGCTGATGGGGTTGTGTCATGATTCAGGAGGGAAGCCAGGAGAAATAAGGAATTAAGTCCTAGGATTAGAGGATCATAGACCCAGGACAAGAAGGGCCACAGAAGTCACCCAGCCCAAATCCCTCACTCCAGAGAAGAGGAAACTGAGGCACAGAGAGATGCCCAGTCACAGAGGTAGTAAGAAGTAGATTTACAGCTCCAGCTCACAGCTAGTCTTCTGGTTCCAAATTCAGCCCATTTTTCATTGCACAATCCTGCTTCCTCTAAAGCTGCTAAGAAAGAAAGAATCAAAGACTCAAAGAAAGAAAGATTCAAATTCTCAAAGAAAGAAAGAATCAAAGAAACAGAGAGAGATGAAGGAAGGAAGGAAGGAAAGAAAGAAAGGAGGGAGGGAGGGAGGGGAGAAAGGAAAGGGGGAGGGAGGAAGGAAGGAAGGAAGAAAAGGAAAAAAAAAACAAAGAAAAAGAAAGAAACAAAAAAGAAAGAAAGAAAGAAAGAACTGGGTTTCAAACATGTTCAAACTCCAATGATTTCCTCGTCTCCCAGAACTTCCTCCAACATCTCATCACTAAGATAGAGGTCTAACCATGTCTCTCCTCCACCTCCTGTAGCATGGTTAAATGGGCACTGGTTCCAACCTCAAAGGACTTCAGTTGGACTCTCAGTAGTTGTGTGACTCAGACAATTCATTTCTCTCTGGGCCTTGGTGTCCTTGTCTATAAAAATGAGGGCAGTATTTTAGATGACCTTTAAGATGATCTTCCATCATTCTCCAAAAACCTAGGATTCTACGACTCCTGGGAGTCTTCTTTTCCTCTTCTAGGCTACCTTTCAGGCTCATTTTAGCCTGATTTTACTTGGATAAAATCTAGATATGGGTCTAATGGTGGAACACAGTAATTGCCCTGGATGTGGTGGGATATCTAGACATGGCTTATATCCACATATCACCTTAAAGATGGCCTCAACCATCCTAGGCTTAGACTTCATTGCATTTATTATACAATTTCCCAACTAATGATATAGAACAGTGGTTTCTAAATTTTTTAAATTATGCGACCCTATCCGTAAAATACTTTGGAGCACATACTTTCTATCCCCTAATTTATTTAATTATTGATAAATTAAATACAGGTACTATTGCATCAGTAATTACATAACATTAAATTTACACAAGAAATTCTAAAAGGATGAAACAAAGATGAAATATTATTTTATTCAAAGATAATAGGGATCCACTAAGGGTTAATTGAATGGGAGAAATGTAATTTTGTCAGATCTGTGCTTTGGGAAGGCCACTTTGGTAGATGGGTGTCAACTGGACTGGAATGGGAGAGAGACCTGAGAGAGTGACTGTTGAAATAATCTAGAGGAGAGACAATGAGAATGTCAACTAGGGGGTGACTATCTGATGGCATAGAGTTTAAAAGGAGAGATGTGGAGCTAGAATTGCCAAGATTTGAAATCTTTAATGGCCTTATGGTGTGAGGGAGAGGAAGGAGGCAATAATAAAGGTATGATAAAGATTTTGACAACCAGTGCCTCTCAGTGACTCTACTTCTCTAATTTGATGCCTGGAAGGGTGTCAACCCAGATCCTTGATAGCAACCCAGCCTTAGGATCAGAGAAGCTTGGATTTAAAGTAGAAAGGGGCATTAGAGATTGAGACCAACTGTTTCATTTTACAGCTTAAGGAAACTGAAGCATCAGAGAAGGGAAACAATTTATCCACTCATGGAATCAGATACTAGATCCTCAATATCAGAATTTTGTGCCCTTGGAGACACACCTATGGTCCTGACACACTTTGACTTTCCCTGCCCCACCCCATGCCCAGACCTGACTGCCTGTCACAGCGGAATGATGAAGAAGTGACTTCCTCAAGGTGTCCCTTGGAACACCTGACCAGCTACATAGAGTGCCTGATTTTCAAATTCCAGATAAAAATCTCATTGCCCTTGATCTCAGAAGCTGCTCTTTATTGAGCCCCCCGTAAAGGAGGATGGAGAAGAGCTCCATATTCAAATCCCTGAAATTTATTTTCCATTACAGTATGTTAAAATATTAATTGTATCCTTTATTGCTGCTTCCACAATAAATACTGGAACACATTACCAGAAGATATATTAAAATGAGCCACTATGACTGAAATGCCAAATACAGTATGGAAAAAAGAGCTAGAACGAACTCCTTCCTCTAAGCAACCCATTGAGAATGGCCCCGGTAGCAGCAGTGTAATCTGCAAAACCAGACAGTCGTCCCACCACAATGAGAAGAAGCCCCCAGCCCGCCCGAGCTCCATCTTTGATTTCCAACATGATGGCTATTGGGACTGCAAGCAAGTATCGTTTATTAAATGCTTTGTAGGGGTTCGGGGCCCCAACCTGTGATCCCCATCATCTGGAGGCAGCCTTCTTCTCCGATTCCTTTGTGGCATTTGCTGTAAATGCTTTGGGAACATTGTCAAAATGAAAAGAAACACTGGGGAGTGGGGGGTTCTTGCCAGATAAGGAAAATGATGGTGTGGAAGAAAGCTGCTTTTACTTATGTTATCATTAAGGAAATAGCCAGCGTTCTGTATGCACAAAACAACTCTCTGTGTCTTTCTGTCTCTATATGTGTGTCTCTGTTTCTGTCTCTCTGTGCCTCTCTCTCTCATTGTCTCAATTTCTCTTTGTCTGTCTTTGTCTCAGTTTCTGTCTGTCTCTGTGTTTCTGTTTCTGTTTCTGTCTCTGTGTGTCTCTGTTTCTGTTAGTCTCTCTGTCTCTATTTCTCTGTCTCTATCTATCTGTGTGTGTTTCAGGAGGAAAAAAATCTAATCTCTCTTCCACAAGACTATAGTAATGATGGAATCCATAGTCAGTCTACAAGTCTTAAGCACCTACTATGTGTCAAGCACTATGCTAAGTGCCGGGGATATAAAGTGCTTCCTCAGTCTAATAAAAGAGATTATATTGCAAACAGACTATTGTTGTTCAGTAGCTTCTAACTCTCTGTGAACTCTCTTGGGGTTTTCTTGGCAAAGACCCTGGAGTGGTTGGCCATCTCCTTCTCCAATTCATTTTACATGGAAGATAAGTTAGCCAGCAGGCGCTCGCATGGACAGGGATTGGGAAAGGCTTCCTGGAGAAGGCAAGCATTTTAACTGAAGTAAGTCAAAAATGCCAGTAGGCGGACATGAGGAGGGAGAGGGCGAGCAGGAAGGGGTCCCAGAGCCAAGATATGGAGGGTCTCTGTTAAGGAATAAGTTGATATAACTCCCTGCTCTCCATTCCACTGTACTTTACCACACATGACATCATTTGATGCTCACTATCCCTCTGGGAAGGAAAGTACAGTAAGTAGGGCAGCAGACACGCTGAGGGTTGCATTGGTATGGCACTTACTGGAACTTTCATGCCTTGGAAAATCATTTCAGGTGTTGATGTGGCTAAAAATATAAACCAAAAACAGAGACACACAGAGAGATAGAAGAGAGATAGAGAGACAGAGAAACAGAAAGAGAGAGAGGAGAGAGAGACAGACAGACATACAGAGAGACAGAGAGGGAGAGAGAGACAGAGAGAGAGGGGGAGAGAGAGAGAGAGAGAGAGAGAGAGAGAGAGAGAGAGAGAGAGAGAGAGAGAGAGAGAGAAACAGAGGCACACACACAGAGGGACAGAAAGACAGAGAGAGGTGTTTTGCAAATACAGAACTCGGGATATTTCCTTAATAATAACCTGAAGCTTTAAAAACTTTTTCTTGCTCTCTTTTGCATTAAGAAGCTAAACAGTATGGTAAATAGAGTCTCAGAACCAGAAAGAGCTGGTTTCAAATCCCACCTCTCACTCCTACGTGCTGTCAGCTAAATCACTTAGCTTCTGGCTTCTAGATGAGACTCCAATTAGAGAGAGTATCCACCTGCATTGGGAGAGGGTGGGAGCTTCCTCCCCAGAGACTTCCCTATTCCAGTGAAGTTATAGGTTTGGAGTCCATCTTCTGTATTCTCCTTTGACATGAAGGAGGTTAGAGTGTAAATATCCCCCTCCCCTACTCCCTACCCAACAAGCCTTCCCTTGTAACAAAGGAGAGAGAGAGAGAAAATGAGCTCAGCCGAAATGAGCTGTGGAAAAGGAAAAAGTCTTTTTCTGCTTGGCCCCCGAGGGCAGAACTAGCAGCGGAGGATTAAAGCTGCAAAGAGACCGATTTAGGTTTGATGTCAGGAACAATCCGAGCCATCCCACACAGTCACAGAGTACCCCAGGAGGCAAGACTATCTTCCTGGCAGGAGAGCTTCAAACAAATCCTGGATGATCACTTGTTGCGTATGCTGTGGCAGGGACTCTCATTCAAACCTAGCGTGGACTAGATGGCCCCCTCCACCTCCCAGATTCGGAAGGACCATGTCCTTCATTTTTTTTTTTTTTACAACTCACTCTTCCATTTTACAAACGAGCAAAGTGAGACGGAGGGATTGGGCAACTTGTAGAAGTAGAAAAGGTGCGTACAGAATGGAGTACTGCATTTGGAGTCAGAGAGACCTGAATTCAAATCTGACCTCAGTCACTTACTGTGTGACCCTGAAAAGTCACTCAGCCTCTCTGATTCACTTTCCTCATCTGTGAAATGAGGATAATATCACCTACTTCACAGGATTGTTGTGAGAATCGAATGTACAGCAAATGTAAAGCACTTTCTGAACCTTAGAGTACCATATAAAATGCTATTGCTATTATTATTAAAGCTCCTACTATGTGCCAGGCACTGTTGGGCATTGGGCAAGAATGAAAATGAAATAGTCCCTGCCCTGAAGAAGCTTATATTCTCTCTATTATTTCTAAACCACTAGAAGAACTAGAAATGCTATAAATGTCCCGTAAATTTGGCACCCGGAGGCAAAGGTCATATCACCCTGCCCTAGTTATAATTCTAATAACTACTTATACTTGGGCATCAAGAGCATGTTGACTCGATGATTTAATCCTGTAATCCCTCTTAATAGAATAAACATGGTGATCACTGCAAATCTCCTTCCTTTTCAACTGAGGTATCTGATTGCTTTCCCAATAAAAGACTGAATTCCCCTTCCCACCCGAAATTAAATTTAAACTCTAGGCTGAATAGATATAAATGATTTCTCTCCAGAAAAAAAAAAAAAAAAAAAAAAAGATTCACTGAATGGACCTCTCTGACATCCTTACATGTTCTCCCCCTTCCCTTCCCCATACACACACACACACACACACACACACACACACACACACACATACACACACACACACACACACACTCACAAAACCATCCTAACTGCCAACCAAAGCTCTCTGCTCCAACTCGGCTCTCGTTTAAGGGGAAAGGAAAATGGGAACCTTAATGAAAGGAGAATTATCCTTGCTGTTGCTCCTGTAAATGTTTGTTGAAGGAAAGAAGGGAGGGGAAGCAAAAAAGAGGAAGAAGCGGGAGATAGGCTGTAGAGACCTCGCTTTTGTGTCATATACATTAGAGAGATTGTAGAAGAACAGCTCATCCATGTGAAAATATTAGCACTGTAATTCTGCCAAGGTCAGCGAGACCTAGTGATTTGCTGAGATATCACCTTCATTTCACCAGGTAAATAAAGACTCGTTATTCAGTGTGTCCTCCCCGACAAGACACTCCATAGCAACACTTAAATTATGAATACCGCACATATGTTCCATATCATATCATTTACAGCACAATTTAGCCTAGACATAGTGCTTTGTAACAAACGACGCTACCATTCACAAAATGCATTTAAATAGCATAATTTAGTTCATTAAATCCAGTCATTTACAGTAAATCAAAATCATCACAGGAATTGAAGAGAGTACACAGTTGTTTGTTTGAATAGTTAAGCTAGGTAAGTCAATTTCTTTTTGAAGGTCAAGGACAGAGTTGTTTCCATTTTCCGTTATACAAAAAATACAGTTGGTGTCAGGAGATAATTTAGGATCATCTCCCAAGGATCAACCCCTCTTTGTTTTTCCTGTCTCCCGGTTGGTGCCCGGCCTAGCCTCAGACTTCTGACATACGGCTCAGCCGTGGAAAGGTTTAGCCCAGCTTCCAGCTTCATTAGAGTCTGCGGTAATTAGAGATGCAGATTTGGGGAGGCTGAACTGTTTCTTCAGCTTGTGGTTTGCCATCCGCTTCCCCCTCAGTTCCACAAGGGCTTTATAGGTATTGGGAACTGAGGCATGAGACCTAAAGGAAAGCACTTCCTCCCCTCAAGGAGTTTATGTTCTAGAATGCCCATAATGCACTTTGTCATGTATAGTATACACTCTTGGTGTAAACTCTTTGAAAGCAGGGGGTGTTTTTATTTGTGTCTTTAAGAATCTATCACCTATTTGCAATCATCAATGCTGAAAAATTACCCATGCATAGATCTTGTAAATAAAAAGCTATAGTAATAATAATAATAATAATAAAAACCCACCACCTAGGCACACAGTAGGCTTTTAGTAAATCCTCCATGATTGATTAATCCAACTCGATAAATGTCTATAATGACAATGTACACTTTGTGGCAGAATGAATGAACAAATGAAAACATGAATAAATAAACAAATAAATGAATGAATAAACAAAAATGTTATGCTAAGCAATTGGGATACAAATAGAAAGCAAGATGGCCCCTGCTCTCAAAAACTCACATTCTAATTTGTGAAATGAGGAAGAGACAAGTTAAATGGAAAGATCCCGTGGTCCTTAGGGGACCTTGCAAAGCAGATGTTAATGTCTTTTCTTTAATGCCATTTCTACTGATAAAATCATGTCTCTGATATTTTGTATTCAACAATGCCAAGGATTTGGGAGTAGAGAATTTGCTTTTCTCCTTCCTCAGTAACTGTGGCTGCAGCACTCACTGAAGCACTTAGTAGGTCCTATCTCTAAAGGCAAAAGCCCCAACTCTGGAGTCTGAAGACCTAAGTTCAAATCTCTCCCCTGACACTCCCTTTGTAACTTTGGGCAAATGACAGTTTCCCTGGGTCCCAGTTTCCTCATTAGTAAAATGGGAGATGTTTTTTGCTTCCCTTCCAGCTCTTCATCGAGCATCCTATGGATCTGCTGGTCTGGAATTATTAAGACTAGGTCCTCGTTCATGAAGGAGCTGTTGTAAGAAAAAGAAAGAAAAGGGAGAGGGAAGGAAGGAGGAAGGGAGGGAGGGGGATAAAGAGAGAGAGAGAGAGAGACAGAGAGAGAGACAGAGAGAGAGAGAGAGAGACAGAGACAGAGACAGAGAGAGACAGAGACAGAGACAGACACACAGAGAGAGAGACAGGCAGAGACAGAGACAGACACACAGAGAGAGAGACAGACACAGAGAGAGAGAGAGACAGACAGACAGACAGAGTGAGAGAAAGAGACAGTGAGGAGGAAAAGAGGGAGGGAGAGAGGGAGGAAGGAAGGAAGGAAGGAAGGAAGGAAGGAAGGAAGGAAGGAAGGAAGGAAGGAAGGAAGGAAGGAAGGAGAGAGGGAGTGAGAGAGAAAGGAAGGAAGGAAGGAAGAAAGGAAGAGAGAGGGAGGGAAGAAAGGAGGGAGGGAGGAATAAAAACAAACTAATAGAAATCGTGAGTCCAAATTTATTGTCAAGATCTTCAACAATAGGACAGAGTTTTGTGGAGAAATCATGTGTGTTCATAGAACAGACAAGTTGTAGGTCAATAGAAAGCTTCCTTCTCCCTAGCGGCGCAGAGCCTGGACACTATCTGGTTACAAAATAGCCCAAGGGACTGGCACTGCTTCTTGCCTCCAGGTGAGTTAGTGGGACTCCTGGATTAACATGCCAAGATTTAAGACTCCTTACTTCTTTCTTGTTGTTGTGGATCCTCCATTCTCAAAGGGAACCTATGATATCCAGAGGGTGATGTCGTGACTTGCTAGTGAATCGGTTCTGAGGGTGGCAGAGCTGTGTAAAGTCATCACCCTCCCTCTTCCCTCCAGAGACATCAGAATCAAGTGGCAAGACATAGATCAGGACAACTGGCCATGGCTGCAGTGGGAGACCATGGCCTTCCCTTCCCTCATCAGGCTCTAAGCAAAAGATGCCCAGATGCTGCCTCAGACAGTGATCCAGAAGCAGACATTTCAAGTAAGGAGGGTTCTGGGTACCATAATCCAAGACAGTTGGAGAGAACTGACCCCAGAATGTCAAGTATAGACTCCTAGGATACAGGGCTTGGTTTTCAGGAGCGCAGGACTGTAGTTTTCACAAGAATAATGATCAACCCTTAGCATCTATTAGCTCAGCTCTAGAACAGACAGATCTGCAGGTCTCGGAAGAGCTAAACCTTCTACCTGGCTGCTAACTACGCTTACGACGTCCCGGGGGGAACCAGGAAAAATGGCTCCTTGTGTAGTCTGACGATAACGCTAATGTTTACCCATGTAAGCATATGTTCATAACGAACGTGTTAATTACCGACTATTTTGCGTTCGCCTCGGTTTTATTCCTTTCTTGTTCCCGGTTATTTGGCTTTGTGCTCATCTCTTTCGCGAACTGGAGCCAGATTAGTCGGCTAACTATGCACAGTTTTGCCCTTTGTTTATTTGCACATATGTTGCTGTTTTGCGTTTTGCGTTACTTTGTAGACACACTGATGTTACTGCTTTCCTTTCATTAGCTGTTAGGAATATTTCCTTGTACTCTCTAGAGTTGCCAGAAATGCTGAGACAAGTGTATCTTGTATGTCCTTGACATCATTTCGACTTAAGATAATTTAGTAACTGTGGCACCATCCTATGTCTGTTGTATTTCTGCTGCAATTTTCCTGTGAATGGCACCTAAAGTGATCACCCAGGCTGGGGTCTAATTGGATACTATGATGTACAATTCTGTAATGTTGGCACCTGATTTTGCAAGGAACTGAAAAATGGCTGACCCTGAGGAGACATGAAATCCTGGTAATTCCTTAACTCTCTCCAGGGGATTTGCACAAGCCTGGGTGGGAGGGGAAGGAGTAGATATAAGATTTCCTTATCAGGAGTCTCTGAATTAAGTGATCAATATTGAAATTTAAGGGAGATTTTGCTTTCAGGTTAACAAACTGACACAAGGATGATGAATCTGGACACTGAACAAGAGGAGCAGAGAAGCAGCCAGAATTGAAGCTATCTCAGTTAAATGAGACAGCTCGGTAGCACAGTGAGCATCAGGCCTACACTCAGGAGGACCTGAATTCAAATCTGATATTAGAGACTTCCTAACTATGTAACCCTAGGTAAGTCATTTACCTGTTTGCCTCAGTTGCCTCATCAGGAAAAATAAGCTAGAGAGGATGATTTTAGAGAGGCCTGGGGAGGCTTATATGAACTGATGCTAAGTGAAATGAGCAGAAGCAGGAAATCATTGTGCACGGCAACAAGAAGATTATAAGATGATCAGACCTGATGGACAAGGATCTTTTCAACAATGAGATGATTGATACCAGTTCCAATGATCTTGTGATGAAGAGAGCCATCTGCACCCAGAGAGAGGATCATGGGAACTGTGTGGACCACAACACAGCATTTTCACTCTGTCTGTTGCTGTTTGCATTTTATTTTCTTTCGCAGTTTCTTCCCCTTCTTGATCCGATTTTTCTTGTGCAGCAAGATAATTATTTATACATATATTGGATTTAACATATATTTTAACATATTTAACCTGTATTGGATTACCTGCCATCTAGGGGAAGGAGAGGAAAATTTGGAACACAAAATTTTGCAAGGGTCAGTTTTGGAAAATTATCTATATATATGCTTTGTAAATAAAAAGCTTTAATTAAAAAACAAGCTAGAGAAGAAAATGGCAAACCACTCCAGAAAGAAACCTTCAAATGAGGTCACAAAAAGTCAGAAATAATAAAACATAATAACAACAATAACAACAGTTAACTGAGAACAAAGGAGAGAGATCTGGGTCTTGGGCAAAAAACAAGTCTAGTATGCCGACAGCACCCCTACTGCCACCCCTATAAATTCATTTGAATCATTATATTCTGCTTTCCTAATTTGCTTCACTCTCTCCCACCAAAAAGAGTGTATATGAAAACATCCAAGATTTTTTAAATTTATAGTTATGAATTCATTTTTTAATTCCCCAGTGTTATTAAGTGATTGATTCTAATTCTAAGAACAAACACAATAAGTGGCCCGAGGATTCATATGAATATATCATATATGTGCATGCATGTGTATATACATATATGTACACATATGTGTGTATGTAGACATATACAGAGAGAACTATATTAAGAGATAACAAGACAGTATTTTATATAAAAAGATAGAAATATAGAGTTAAGTATTTTGTGCAAGCCTCCAGGACTGTATCCTAGCTGGAAACCTGAGCAACAGGATATAAAATCTTATGGATTATTATACTTTAAGCAAAATTATAATTAAATCTAAGAACTTTTACTTTCTTTAGGTGAAAATCACTTGATTGTCCTTAAAGTCTGGAGGTCAGGCTGCGCTCTGTTCAGCCTGTGGACTTTTTCCACTGTTTACCCACCTATGCTTGGAGAAATCCATCTGAAAGGATGGTGGAGGCAGTACCAGAAAAGTAGTTTCTTACCTGTGGGCAAAAAAAAAAAAAAAAAAAGGAGTGACTGGCAAAGTTGGGCAATTCCTCCAGCAGAACCATCCCAGAAGGAGCAGATAGTCCACTTTACGTAGCCAACACTCACCAATGCCTTGATTTGAGCACATTCTGTCCTCCTTAGTCAAGTGTTTTTTTAAACCAGATAAATTATCGGTAAGGAGGGTCTTGGTTTCTCTACATCTCTCAGTCAGTTGCATGACCATAAAGAGTCAGTTTTGCCTAGTTCCTGCCTCATATTTTCATGGTGGATAAATATGAGCACAAACCAGTCTCATAAAGATTTTACAGAGATGAGAAAGCTGCCCAGGGAGTGAGAAGTAGCTGATATCTTCTCAGATACCTTCTTCTTTTTTTTTCATAGAGACAGCATAATTGAATGGAGATTACAGTGGACCTGAAGGCCTGGGCCTAAATCCCAGGTCTAACCTTGACTATTTGGGGGACTTGAGGCAAGTTATTGTCACCCCTCGGGGCCTCAATGCCTTCCTCTGTAAAATGAAAGGGTTACTTTTTAGATGACAAAGGTCTTTTTCAATTCTAAAATTATGATACTGTGATCCTACGAAACTCACTGCTTCATGCCTCTGGGTCCTAATCCATCAGACAGTTGCTAGTAAAGGGAGAACAAAGACTAAGAGTATTGGCTCACATTTCTATAATGATTTAGTGATTTACAAAATAATTTCCTTGCTGCTACAACATAAGAGAGTGCTATGGATAATTTTATCCCCATTTTACAGAAAAGAAAACTGAGGCTCAGGGAAATGAGGTGATGTTTTGCATGGACATAAAGCTACTAAGTATCAAAGATGGGATTTGAATGCAGTAGGTCCAGAGAGGTTTTTCTATAAACACACAGCATTTAAGTGTCAGAGGCAGGATTTGAACTTGACTCCATAGCCACAAGTTAAATTACTTTCCCCATAGACACAAAATAGTAACTCAGAGGCACGAGGCTTCAGGACTCTGACTTTAAAATGAGGCAAATAAATCTAGAAGAGGGACCTGGGGCTTAGGCAAGGGTGGGGGTCTAAGGACCAAACTGGTGGTTTGATGGCCCCATGTCCAGCTCAGAGGTCAGAGCTGCACACACATACACCTCCAGCCTGCCGTCCTCCTACCTCCCCACTGCTAGGGCTGTCACCTGTTACAGCAGAAACACTGGGAGGGGAGGGAGGGGTGTGGAAGAGGGGGAGGGAATGAGGGGATCTGTTTTCTAAGAGCCATCACAAAGTTTGTTTCCATGGGCCCAGGGGCTCAGTGAGAGTGAGATTTCTGTGCTGCCCGAAGGGGGAAAAGCAAGCTGCAGGGAAGTCAGCTATATAAATCATATGAATATTTTGAAAGAACCAGGACCTCCTGTGCTGAGAAGAGATCCAGGTTCACTCCTGGGGTTCATTCCTGGGTATTCCAGACAAACTCAATTACCTTCTTTCCCTCCCTGCCTTTATTTACCCCATTCTCTGTGTCTAGAATGCGTGGTACTGTGGGGAAAAGTACCAGTTATGTGTTAGAAGATCTGAGTTCAAATTCTAACTTCTATTTGTTACCTGTGTGACCTTAGGCAAGCCCCTTCCCTCTGGGCCTCAGTTTCCTCATCTGAAAAATGAGACTGCTGGATCATTAAAGTGCCTTTCAGTTCTAAGTTAATAATTCTTGTATCGACTCCCCCCTATCACCATCACTCTCCTCAGCATAGGTAGGAGGCGCAATGGC
Organism: Sarcophilus harrisii; assembly: GCF_902635505.1. Taxonomy (NCBI): domain Eukaryota; kingdom Metazoa; phylum Chordata; class Mammalia; order Dasyuromorphia; family Dasyuridae; genus Sarcophilus; species Sarcophilus harrisii. Next base: position 13,716,136 of record NC_045429.1, on the reverse strand, counting down.
TAGAGCTCTGGACTCTAAGATCTAAATCAAGTACATCCTCAACACTTAGTAGCTGAGTGATGCTGGGCAAGTTGTTTAACATCTGACTCAGTTTCCTCATCTGTATATTGAGGATAATAATAGCTGTCACTTCCCAGAGTTGTGAGGATCAAATGAGCTTATTTTTTTCTTATTTTTAATTTATGGAATAAAACAAGCCTTTCCATACCATAATATAATAAAGAAAATTACACATTAAAATGCAAATCTCTTATGTACAACAAGATAATATTTGTAAAATGCCTTGCAAACCCATCTAAGTGCCAGTTATTATTATTGTCTTAAGCCTGACTTGAACCCGGTTCTCCCTCATTTTCCAGCTAGGGTCTTATCCACTACACCATGCTGCTTCATCCGTTAAAGACCAGGTTAAATGCTACCTCCCTCAAGGAGTTTTCCCTAATCTCTTCCTTCCATCCTCACATAGCACTTGGTACGGCAAAGTTCTCCCTTTTAAATGATGTGATATTGCTTGGTTTGCTGATCTGCGTGAGCATCATGTGGCTACTAGACTGTAACCTGACTTAGGGAAGGGATGCATGCTACTCTGCACAGAGTAGGAGTTTTACAGCTACTCTGCACACAGTAGGAGCTTTACAATTAGATCTTGTTAGAGTTTGCTCTGGGAGTCTCTCATTTGGTCCTAAGTGCCTCATTTTAGGCAGCACATGTACAAGCTAGAAAGCAGCCCAAAGGGGATGCTCATGGTCATCACAGGCTCAGACTTAAAGCTTTCAGGGAACTTCAGGAGGCTCAAGTGCAGCCCCCTGCTCTTCCAGAGGAAAGTTTAAGGGAATGAGGCTGTTTATCTTGGAGAAGAAAAGCCTCGGAAATGAGAGCAGGAGAGAGAGCCACGTTCAACTATTTTGGGGGTCTTCGTGGGGAAGAGAATTAGCCGTGGCCCCAAGTGAATAATTAGGAACCCACCAGGCTGAAGAGGAAATTGCATCCAAACAGGACTCCCGATTCTTGTCCACACTCGGGCAGGCCCGGAAGTGAGGAGTCAAATGAGGATGATGAAATAACCATCTGGCAACACATTTTGTCAGCTCATGCTTGCTTACATGCATACCAAGGGACAATTGATGTTCATCACCAAAGTGTCAAAAGGGAGCACCTGCCAGGAAGTTGTATGTTTTCACCCTGAGGTTAAAAATCGAGTGTGAACCCAGAGGAATGCTTGTATCAACAGGTTCAGATGCATATTCTCCTTTCCCTTAATCCTGTTACAAAATGGCCCTCGCCTGCCCTCCCCCTCCAGCAGTTCCTCTCTTCCCAGAGCCTGGGCAAAGCAGATTTCAGCTTGAACTCGGGGATGTGATAATGAGCTATTCATTGCACACCGACTTTGCAGGTTGACTTAAAACCTGAAAACTCAGAGGATCCAAGGAGAAAGGGGAAGACAGCTTTCATTTATTAAGCACCTATTGTGTGCCTGACACCGTGCTAAGTACTTTACAAATATTGAAATAAGGGGAGCTCTCACTATTTGCAGATTACAATTTATCTGTGGTTTAAATCTATCTGAGAAAAATGACTGAGGGTCTGAGGTGAGATGACTTGTCCAGGATCACATAGATAATAAGTGTCAGAAGTGGGATTAGAATTCAGATCTTGGTTCTATGTCCAACCTTCTATCCCTATAATAATAAAATCGCAGAAAAACATTTAGAATTTTCACATCTATTTGCTGACCCCCCCCCCCCCATTTATTCCTTCTGGATGTCTCCATCAGAGAACTAGCAAATATGTTCATAGTGGGGAAAGTGCTGCCAGCTGACACATGTCCAGCTTAGTTCAGGCTGGTCGGGCTGAAGGACACAAAAATAAACCAGAGAGGGCTGATATTTCTTCCTCTATATTTAAAGAAACTAGTTATAAAAGGTTAAGATTGGGCTCTGCCTCTGTCACCAAGTCAGGAAGGCAATTCTAGTGGTGCTATCCATTAGTGTTCATTTCTATTTTCTTCTAACTGCCTGGGAGCTGGAGGCCAGAAGATGCCTCCTCCTTGTTCCGGCAGTTAGGGGCAGAGGACCTCTTGTTGATACTCTGCCCCACCCCAAATTCCAGGCAACCTTTGGGATCACCTACCCGCCAGCTCCCCCCCCCCCCTCACTCAGCCCCTCCAGCACAGAGCACTCCCATGGGCAGGTGGCTCCCAGCTCAAAGTGGAGAGGGTGAGCCAGGCCGTTACATGAGCTTCTTGCAGCTCAGGCATTCTGGGCGTGACATTTAACTGAGACCCCAGAGTGGAGCTGGCCTGGATCCCAGCCAGAATGTAAGGAAGGAGAGCATCAGCGTCAGGATGATGACACAGGGGAAACAATCGTGACCCTGGCATCGGGAGCCAGAAAGTAACCCAAAGCCTTGTGCACGCCAGCCCTGAGCCTTCCACATGGCAGCAAAATTCCCCTGTGCTCTTAACGCTTTCTTCTTCAGGCTTTCCGGGGGCTCAAAAGTACATATGAACCCCAAAGCCTTAAGCAAACTTGGGGTACAAGTTTTTCTCTATCGTAGAGACAGACAGAGACACACAGAGACAAGCAGACAGGCAGACAGAGCCAGACACACATAGAAAGATAGTTTAGGGAAAGATATAGAGAAAGAAGAGAGAACTATAAATAGAGATGATAGAGATATAGATTAGATATGGACAAATACATATAAGTAGGTATCTATATACATTCATATGTGTATTTATATACCATTTTTTAATTAGCTGGATTTAATTACATTGATATGTGGAACTCCCATTTTGAAAATATCCTCTACCAATTCAGGGTTAGACAAGCATTTATTAATCACTTCCTATGTCAGGCAGTATGCTAAGTGCTACAACAACACAGGCCTGCCCTTCAGCAACTTAAATTCTAATAGAGAGATGGATGGATAGATAGATAGATAAGTAGGTAGGTAGGTGGATGGATAGAAAGAAAGAAAGAAAGAAAGAGATGGATAGATAGATAGATGATAGATGGATGGATAGCTATAGATAGATAGGCAGGTAGATAGATGATATATATATATATACAGGCAGAATGATAGATAGATGGATAGACAAGATAGATGATAGATAATTAGATAGACATAGATATAGATGGATAGATAGATATGTGTGTATATATGTATATGTATATATGTGTGTGTGTGTATAACATACATCAGGTGGAAGTTTCTAGCAGATGGGGAGAACTAGGAAAAGCCTCCTGCAGAAGCAGCCACAGATTGGTTGAATTAAGTCTTGGAGGAAGCCAAGAAAGACAGGAGGCAGACATGAATGAGAACCAGCCATTGCAAATGCGTGGAGTTGAGATGGGGTGTCATGTATGAGAAACAGCTCGAAGGTCAAGATTGATGATCATATTTTACATAAAGAGAAGGTTTGTTATTCAGTCGTTTCACTCACTTCCAACTCTTCATGATCCCATTTGGGTTTTCTTGGCAGAGATACTAGAATGATTTGCCATTTTCTTCTCCACTTCATTTTACAGATGAGGAAACTGAGACAGACATGGTTAAGTGATTTGCACAGGGCACACATATTTGAACTCATGAGGATGAGTCATCCTGACTCCAGGCCTGGCGCTCTATGCACCACGTAGCCATTTAGTTGCCCAAAGGGAAGACAGAAAGACAAGATGTGGGGAGCTTTGAACACCAGCAAGAGGATGTTTTAATTTGGTTCTAAAGGTGATAGGGAGCCACTGGAGTTTACTGAATAGGGGTTGTAGTCAGACCGATGCCCCAGTTTTTCATCTGTAAAATGAGATGGATATGGAAACCACGTCAGTATCTTTGCCAAGAAAACTCAAATTGGTCAGAAAGAGTTGAACACAACTGAATGATTGAATAATAATGAAGATGAAACAAGTACTGAAGGTGAAAACAACAAAACAAAGGGTCGGTAGAAAGCCCCAAAATGTACGTACTGCTGGGTAAGGTAATGCAAATGGTCCGAAGTCTAGGTCAGAAACCAAGAAATTCATAGGAATGATACCTCACAATCCCTACCAACCTCTTGGAAGTTTCCAAAATAGATGAACAAATGGAGAGAAAAGACTCAAATTCTGATTTGAGTCCCAAGATCTGGTCCTGGATCTACTGCAATCTAACTGGTTGATCTTGAATAAGTCACTTACTTTTAGTGGGACTCAGCTTTCTCAGTTGTAAAACGAAATTTGGATAATAATATGGCTAAAGTTCATTTTTTCCCATTTTAAAATTATCTTACTTTTGCAATAAATATGGAGATGGAAATCACAAATAAGCAAGGCATTCATGAAACATAGTGATCATAAATTAATTGTGTTGTAGGGCAACTCTGCCTTTCCCTTTTTTTTTTTTTTTTTTTTTTTCTTCTTTCCAGTCTCTTCTGTGACTCAGCCACTTATTGAGAATCCTTTCAGAATCAGCTGCTCCAAGCAATAGCAGCCTGCTCTGGATCCTAGTCCACTAGCAGAGCTCTGCTGGTGGAGATGTGCTAGGACCCATGAACTCTGGGCACTGGTCCCTAACATTTCTCAGCTCTCAAGCATCATACATGACTCATATTCTCCCACTCAGCAAACATTCCCCACTTCCAAGGAGTGACCTACTAGAGGCCAGATTTACCATGAGGAGAAATCATTCCTTAAATATATCAACAGAACATTGCCCTTTCGGCACGCAATCTCCTTATGACCAGCAACTGAGGAGAGATCCTACCCTACAGAATTATATTTCTTTTAAATCTTGCTTCAAATAATATTTTCCTCTTTCCAATAATGTCTTACGCTCATTTAGCACTTTAAGACTTATAAAGCATTTTAAATATACAGTCACAATTGAATCTCCCAATACCTTCTCTCTTTATCTGGTCCACATTTTGTTTGAACAGAATTATTTGCCTTGTGTGTCCCTCATTAGACTGGAAGGTTCTTGAGAGTGGGGATTGTTTCTAGACTTTTTTTGGATCCCCAGAACTTACCTCTATGCCTGACATACAAAGTAGATTCAGACCTTTATAAACGCTAGTTGACTGACTGCTATTAGTACTCCCATTTTTCAGATGAACAAAGAAAGACACAGAGATTAGATAAAGTTCCCATAGTAAATAAGAAAATTGAGATGAGATTCAAAGCCAGATTTACCTGACCACAAGTCCAGCCCACCATGTACAACAGCAGGTTAGCCTTCAATGGTAATATAGTAAAGTAATTCATTGGAGTTTAATGAACATACATATACTGTTATTTTAATCCTTATAATTAAAAAAGGAAAAGCATAATTGGCAAGCCTTTGTACATTAATTTCCCATTAGTCTGGGGATAATCTAATTATTGGTCCTTTCAAATGCTCACAGACATCACTGTATACCTCACAGCTAATCAGATTGTGTGTAGAGTACCTTAGAGACACTAAGCAGCCTTTTGGGAGATACTCCAAAGAGTAAAGCATTTGTAACTATAGAAACAACCCAGTATCTTTTACATAATATTGACTCTATATAGTTGAATGTACAGATGAGTTTTCCATACACGCCCTCAAGGAGATGTTCTTCACCATCTCAATGCAGTATAATGGGGAGGGATTGTTTGGGGAGACAATCGGGGTTAAGTGACTAGACCGAGGTCACGGAGCTAGTATCCACAGCTGGATTTGAACTCAGGTCCTGGATTTGAACCTGACTCCAGGGCGGGTGCTCTTTGCACTAGGGCATCACTTGGTTCTCTCTCAATATAGTCTTAATGGGTAGGTCCATGTCTTTTACAAGAAAAAAGAATCACAAAGTTCTCGTTTTTTAGTCCTATTTAATTCCCCTGGCTTACCCTTGTACTTACCTTCTTCACCAAGGGCTTTGAAAGCTATGACATATAATTTTAAAAGAGAGTAATCATAAAGATATCAAATTACAGAGATAGGATTTATATAGGGCTTTAAAGTTGGCAAAACACTTCATTATTATCTCATACGGTCCTCACAATAACCCAAGAGGGAGATGCTATTATTGTCCTTGTTTTACTGTTGAAGAAACTGAGGCGAACAAAGGGGAAATTGACTGGACCAGGGTCACACATGTAGGAAGTGTCTGAGCAGATTTTTAACTAGGCTCCAAGCCCAGTTCTCAGTCCTCTATGGAGCCATCTAGCTGCCTATATACTATATAAAATATTACTATAAAATATCGAGACCACAATATAGAAAGGGTCTTACTTTAGGCTTTTGAAATTCAGCCACTTTGCCTTTTCAGAGTTAGTAGGGAAATAACCAGTGACAGTAATTTGTCAGCCTTCCCCCAGAAGATGGAATTCAGTTCTGGGCACCCCAATTGGAAAAGGTCATTGACAAGCAAGAAAGAGCCTAGAGGAAGAGTCAGTAGGATCGAAAAGGATTTGGAGTTTCTATTGAAAGAAGTGGGGATGTTGACCCTTAGGAAAGAGAAGACTCAAGAGATGGGTTGGGGCTATGCTAGCTGAGTTCAAGTATTTGTTTGGAGGGGAGAACCAGGAGCAAAAGGTGGAAGCTGCTAAGAAGCAAATTGAGGATTAGTGGAAGAAAACTTTCCAATAATGAGGGCTGTGCAAAAACTAGAATGGGTTGCCTTGAGAAGCTGGTGTTGACTTCCCTCAGAAACTTTTAAACAAAGGCTGGATAACTACTTGGATTGGGAATAACGGGTTTGGTTCATATAGGTGATTGATGAGATGGCCATTGATGATCCTGCTCTCAAACTAGGCGATTCTGTCTGGAAAGGGAGTGGGCAGAAAAGAAATAGGAAAGGAGACCTCAGATTTCATTGGTACAAAAAGGAAGCTCCCACGTGAAGGAATTGACCTACTAATAAAAGTCAGCACCTTTTAAAAACCTAATAGTCTTAGAGAGTTCCCTAAAGTGATAGAGGAAGTTAGTAAAAATGTTTCACAAATAAATAATTTTTATGTATACATATATTGTATTTAACATATACTTTAACATATTTAACATGTATGGGACTACCTGCCATTTAGGGGAGTGGTGGAGAGAACGAGGGGAAAAGTTGGAACAGAAGTTTTTGCAAGGGTCGATGTTGAAAAATTACCCATGCCTATGTTTTGTCAATAAAAAGCTATAATAAAAATTTTTTTAAAACAAATAATTTTTAAATTATAATATTCAAACATCAACCTAAAGATAACAAGGAGTGAAAATGTATTTTAAAAATTTAATATATGCTTTAAAATATGCAACTATATATATATATATATATATATATATATATATATATATATATATATACACACATTCAGATGGGGGAGTCTATTTATTTTGTTTAACTGCTTTCTTCCTTGGGACAGCTAGTTGGCATAGTGACTAGAGTACCAGATTTGCAGTTCATCTTCCTGAGTTCAAGTCTGATCTCAGACACTTACTAACTGTATGACTCTGGGCAAGTCACCCCTCCAATTTGCCTCAGTTTCCTCATCTACAAAATTAATTAGAGGGGGAAAAATGGCAAACCACGCTAGCATCTTTGCCAAGAAAACCCTAAATGAGGTCACAAAGGATTGGACATCACTGAACAACTGCTTTCTTGATTAAAAGGAAGAATTTAGTTGTGGAGATGGAAGGAAGAACATAATAAGCCTGTATCCAGATATGTCATTGTCTAAAAACAAAAGATAATAAAGTTTTTTAAAAAATATATCATATTATAATCTATTTTTAAAATACCTTATTTTAAAATGAAATTCTATAATCAAAAAAGGTAACATGTTAAGTGAAAAATTCTATAATATATTTCCTATTTTTCATATACATTAGAATGGGTATTCGTGGAAGGAAGGGACTGTTTTGTTGTTGCTGGTTTTTGTTTTGTTTTTGCCTTTCTTTATATCTTTAGGACTTAACATATTCCTAGTATAGTTAATACTTTAAAAAAAAAAAAACACATTCAATTATGAGCTTCTTGAAAGTAAAGACCTACTTTTGCCTCTTTTTGTATCCCTCTGCCTGGCAGAGAGTGGGTGCTTCATTAACTGATTGACTAACAATTCCATTTCTCTTCTCCGGGCTTGTAAATGCCCCCAAAAGTCCTGCCTTCTCACTACTGACCTTTAGATTATCAAGTTTCTTTCAGAACTCATCACCTCCAATATGAGATCTTTACAGACTCCCCCAAGTACTAATGTCTCCTCTTATCAAATTACCTTGGAGTTTTTATTCATTATGTGCATATACATATGTCTGTATACATACACACATTACATGTGTGATACACACATGTATATGTGTATGTATGTATATGTATATATGTGTGTGTGTGTATATATATATATATATATATATATATATATATATATATATCTCATCTCCCACACCCCAACAGTAGATACATCCTCTTGAGAACAGAAGCTCTGGAAGACCGAGGATGATTATATATTTATCTTTGAATCCCCAGGATCATGTCTGGGGAGTCACTTAATAAATCTGTTGATTGTTTAAAAGGTTTATTCTTCCCTAAAACACAGCACTATATAGGTTTCTACAAAGCTCTGTGCTTTAGTCTGGAGAAATCTGGGTCTAAAACCCATCTTTAACATTTATCAGCTGGGTGACCTTGAGCAAACTTGACCTCTATGCACCTCAGTTGCCTCATCTATAAAATGAGGGTACTGATACTGTTCTACCCACCGCAAAGCTTTGTAAGGCTGAGGGAGATTCTTTGTAAACAATAAAGTAAAATAAAAACAAAAAATTGAGATTCCTCATCTGCCTCTGAAAAAATACTATGTGGAACTTACAGTTAGTTACAAGCTTGGTCTAAAAGGTAGATTAGATGAGTTGAGTGTTTTCCTTCATTGCAGTAATTATCTGGATTCCAGAAGCACCTTGGTCCATTTACTCACCTTGTTTAATGGAGGCCAACCCATCACAGAATATCTCCACCATAAATTGGCCCCTGGACTAGCTCTATTGAAGGGCACCTCCTCCATCAGATCCAGTAATGGAGTGGGCAGTCTTCTACCATATGTCACCATGTCTATTCATTAAAGAAATGCAGATGGCTCATACCTACATTTCTTTGCTTTCTGATTTTATTTAGGGTCTTACAAATAAGTGAACTGAACTTTTGGCTCTAGCTCTAATATAGAGAAGAAAAAAAATCAAGATTTCCTTCCTGACCTATCAGCTTCTAAGCTTCAAGTTTGCCAACTGGCTCGTAGACATATTTAATGCAATCATTATTTAAATGGTGGTGACCATGATTTACTTCTGTATTGTAAACGGAGAAACTGAGGTAGGAGGAATTTTATAACTATCTACTGCACTTGTATCTCCATAACTACTTGGTTGAACAACATTTATTTATTATGTGCTGGGCCCCAGACTAGGCACTGAGGATATGAAGACAAAACCAAAATAAGTCCTATAATCAAAGAACTATATTTTGCTGGGGGGCAACAAGAAGCACCCAGAGAAGAAGGTGGACAAAAATTAGGTGATAATTTCGGAGAGGGAGCCCAGAAAACTGAGGAAAGAGGAAAGGCCTCTTGTAAGAGACAGCGTAGATACTGAACCTTGGAGAGGGTTAAGGATTCCAGGAAATGGAGATGAGAACAAAGAGTATGTAAAGGCTAAGAAGAGGGAAAGTTAGGTAAAGGAACACCAAATAGGACACTAGGAAGAAAGGGAGAGAGAATTAATAAGGTAAAATCTGCCTGGAGGGATGGCCTAGAGCCAGATCAGGAAGGATTTAAGTGTCAGCCAAGTCTGTATTTTGGAATTAGAAGTGATAGGGAGCCAATGAGGTACCTTGAGTATTGTAGAATCATTGTGTTGTATATTTAGAACTGAAAGAAGAACTGAAGAGATGGACTTTGAAAAGTTGGATCATTCAAAGTACTGTGCAATGTCCCCAAAGCAGTCCCAGTTCTTCCTTCTTACCTCTGGGCTCAATTCTTTGCTCATAGGCAAGACAAGTATTGAAAAAGTAAATGATGATAACTAATACACAGGACTGCCTGCCCAGTAGCATGTCAGAGTCAGACTAATCTGAGTTTTTCCTCCACTTTGTTTTTAAAGTGTGGATTGTTAGGATGTTATCTTCTACACTGCAGTGAGTTTCACTGAGAAAACTTGGTATAATTCTGGAGTGTAAAGAAATAAATACAATTTAACATGGGGCTAAGAACATCTGAAACATCTTGTCATCAATCCAGGATCCCATTTCCATTTGACCTCTGAGTCATGTAATTAAGATAACTACAGTAATTACCTGACCTGGAAAGTGTACAGAATTCAGGCCCTTAGCACACAATTTTCGCTACTCGCAGCAGAATTCCTCCCCAAGCTCTATGCTGAGATATCAGTTCAATAAATGATCAGTCTTAAGGAAATCAAGAAAATCTCTCCCAAGATAATAGTCAAAGATCCAAGTTTAAACAAACCAGAACAACACAACAACTCCACCTCCAGAAAGGAGGAATCCTCCACCCACTCAGAGATAAAGGAAAGAAACATAGCTAGGAATGAAATCAAAAGAAAATCTTACAGTGAATACTTACTATATTTCATTTTATGACCTTGAATTTCTTCCTCTTGGATAGAAAGGACTATAACTGTCCTAGCCTTTACCTGTAATCCTGTTAATCAGTTTCCATTACAGACTGTCAAATACATACATCATTTGTGGACTTTTAAATCTAAATTTTATTGAAGAAATGTTACATATGGTTCAATATTTCAGTTCGGCAATGGCCATCAGCAATGTACATCAATCCAAGGGTAGGGAATAATTAAATATTCCAGCAAACACAGTGGTCAAATAGCAAAGAAAAACCCTGGGCACTGAGCCCAGATTCCCCACCCTCTCTTATGGTGTGGCTTATGCTTCCTCCCACCCCACCCCCCTTGATTAAATCAACAACCAACAAATCTTTCATCATCATTAGTTAATTTGTAAATGGGCAACACATTCTCAAACTTCTCAAAAATCTCCCTTTAAATTCTGTTGTTAGAAAGAATAATCAAATCATTCCATTAATGAGAAATCTGTCCAAAAAAAAAAGAGGAGAAAGTTGGTATAATTAGAAGGACTAGCATCCCCTGTCAGTCATCATTGTTCCACTCTAAATTCACTTTCCCACCCCTCGGTGCCATTCAGAGAAACTGAGCATTCCTTACATTCTGGCACTTATATTTAAAGCTCTAATTATGCAATCATGAGGGAATGTTTTGTATTACAGTTATTTATGTATGTGTCATAGGATTTAGAGTTGGGAGTGACCTTAGCATGGTGTAGTGGAAGAGAATTAGGCATAAAATGAGTAAAGACCTCAGTTCAAATCCTAACTAGCCAGGTGACTGTGGACAATTCCATTAATCTCCTCAGCCTCAGTTTCCTCATCTTTAAAATAGGGATGAGAATGACTCCTCATTACCAGGGATGTTAGGATTATATAAAATCGTCTATATAAAGCACTTTGTAAACCTTAATGTCATGTAAATAAACATCTTTTTTTAAAAAATCTAATCTAGCCCCCTGGCTGCTTACTTTCTTAACTAATATTATTATAAAAATTATCTACACATCTTGGAAAAGAATCATCAATGTAGGTGTTATTAGGGAAGAAGCAGGTTCTTGCAAGTGACATTCCCTAGTAGAATGTATCTTGAAAAAAAAATGCAAAGAAGTTTTTTTTTTTTTTAAGTTGTAAAGAATAAAATGCCCCTCCTTCCCTCAAGCCAAACTCCATCTTAAAGGCACTTTTAACAAGGTATCTCCCATGCTCATGTCAAAATGATTCAAGATTCTTTGAAAGGTACGATAGAAATAATCTTGTTCTATGACCCTCTGATGTTAACTCTCCTAAGGCTTAAAAGACAAAAACATGTTCCTCAAAAGTGTTCTTCACTGTCATGGAAGAGATCCAGCGTAGAGTTTAAATTGAAGAAGGTTTTCCTGAGGATGTTAAGGTTGTCCCGATGCTCCTCTTTGGTGATGACAAAATAGATGGCTATACCATGCTCCCAAGCATTGCCAGATCTTATGGATGAGACCCTTGACCATGTTAAAAAAAAAAAAAAAGACTTTGACCCCACACACAAGAAAAACCAAATGGAACACCACCACCAACAACAAAAACCTTATATTGCTGATTGCAGCATTATTGCATTATGACATGAAGAACCAATAGAGTTGCTTCATTATTATATCTGTCTTAGACAGAAACTGCAAATGGTTGGTGAGGAGGGACCAGAATTACTAAGAATGAGAAGAGTAGATTGGATTGCCTTCATGAAATTTCAAAGCTCCATTAAAGATCCCAGACCTCTACCAGGAGCCAAAGTACACCTTTTTTTATGTAAACATAATGTCAACGGCAATCCCTGGAGCCATTGTATTGTTGTGAGTTGTGAAACACTACAGTCACCAAAAATAAAAAGTGAGAATCACTCGAAGGACAATGGAGAAGCACAGGGTAACTAAGAGCAAGTTGGCAATGGTCAAGTAGGGATCTCTAAAGAACAGGAAGCCAAGAAACTGGAAACTGAATAGATGTCCATCAGTTGGAGAATGGCTAAATAAATTGTGGTATATGAATATTATGGAATATTACTGTTCTGTAAGAAATGACCAACAGGATGATTTCAGAAAGGCCTGGAGAGACTTACACGAACTGATGCTGAGTGAAATGAGCAGGACCAGGAGATCATTATATACTTCAACAACAATACTATATGATGACCAGTTCTGATGGACCTGGCCATCCTCAGCAACAAGATCAACCAAATCATTTCCAATGGAGCAGTAATGAACTGAACCAGCTATGTCCAGAGAAAGAACTCTGGGTGATGACTAAAAACCATTACATTGAATTCCCAATCCCTATATTTATGCCCACCTGCATTTTTTATTTCCTTCACAAGCTAATTGTACAATATTTCAGAGTCTGATTCTTTTTGTACAGCAAAATAACGGTTTGGTCATGTATACTTATTGTGTATCTAATTTATATTTTAAATGTACTTAACATCTACTGGTCATCCTGCCATCTGGGGGAGAGGGTGGGAGGTAAGAGGTGAAAAATTGGAACAAGAGGTTTGGCAATTGTTAATGCTGTAAAGTTACCCATGCATATATCCTGTAAATAAAAGGCTATTAAAAAAAAAAAAAGAACAGGAAGCCAGATTATTATCAAAGGAACATTTAATTGAAAAAGATGAGAAAATCTTGTGGCAAGAGCAGAAGATAAATGATGGGCAGTCTGTGAACTTCCATGATTACCAAGTACAGTAAGGAGAAAGCAAGGAAGGCTTTTGTAGACTCTTCCTATGAAAGATACATGGAAAGGTCCCATGCCACTGAAGACACAAAGACACAAAGCTTTCCAGGACTTCAAGGAGCTGACATGCTATCAACGGAGACAAATCGAAATGAGCATACATATGTATACACACACATATATGATATATAACCACATTCATAATATATGTTTATATATACATATATTTATATGTGTATATATAGCTATTATTATTTATTTTTATTTTTTTATTTTGCTGAGGCAATTGGGATTAAGTGACACAGCTAGGAAGTGTTAAGTATCTAAGGTCAGATTTGAACTCAGGTCCTCCTGACTTCAGGGCTGGTGTACTATCCACTGAACCACCTGGTTGCCCCCATTATTTTATTATATTTAGTACATATACATACATATATACATAATGTGTATAAATGTATTGCAATAATAACTAAAATTCCCATAGTACCAAGCATTGTGCTAAGGACTTTCAAATTATGATCTCATTTGATCTTCACAATAACCGGGAGAGAAATTATTCTATAGTCGAGAGCAGCTGGGATTTGGAGGCAAGAAGCCCTGGTTTCTAATGCTGACTGTTCCCCTGAGAAACCTAACTTTCACCTGTCTGAACTTCAATTTTCTCATCTGGAAAAGGGCAATTGGAGAAGCAAATGGTGAACTGTACAGCATCTTTACCAAGAAAACCCCAAATGGGGTCATAAAGAGCTTGACACAACTGAAAACCAAGTAAACACCAACAAAAGACAGATACTAAATAATAGGACTCACAGAACCGTCAGGAAGATCAAATGTCTTAATGTATATAAGATGTTCTACAAATCTTCAAGCTCTAAGTTGAGTTATAATGAATAATCCAAAGCCCTCACTTGACATATGTCGATTTTGCAAACTCCTTCAAATCTGCACTGACCTCAGGAAATTCCAAGGAAAGCCCTATTTCTGAGTCGCACTGAGGTCAGCTACTTTTACCTATGGGTGCAGCCTGATACTGTGGCCTTGAGTTTTAACCTGAACTTTGAACTTCCTTGTTTTGGTGAACTTTAGTTCAGCCCTAATCTTCTTTAATTGTAAAGTGGGATGGGGGAGACTCATAGCTGGATATTTACAAAGGATCTCATTCAGAAAACACCCTGGCTACCTTTCTCTATCTCCCACTGTTCCCATTGGCCATTCAAGAGGGACACAAAAGTATCAAACATACTCCAGATGTCGCCTGCAGCAAGCATTTCTGCCATCATTAAATCTGCATTTCCAGAGCACTGATGTCTATTGTGGCAAACGGTCTCCTTTTAAATTCTTCTTTGGGGCTCTCTGGGGATGCTACCCACACCCAGATATTTTTGAGACAGTAACAGCAGAAATAAAGAGCTAGCAAATAAAGACTGACATCGTTAGACTGCTTTCAAGTTTGCAAAATGTTTTGCATGGTATTTGATCAGAGATTAAAGCTAGATAGTGCTTTGAAGGTCACAGCCAGTAAGTGGAATTCTAACCTGGATCCTTGACTCTCAAATCAGAGTAATTTTCATTGTTCTGTGTGACCCTCATTTCGGCCTCCCAACAACCTAAATAAAATGTAACTATCCCCTTATTACAAGTGGAGACTTACAGGGGTTACCCAAAGTCAGAGAACTGATAATAAGGTAGAATTTTAAGTCTTCCTAGTTCCAAGTTAAATATTCTGTCCATTTTTTATGCTATCTCTCTATTAGGAAAATGTGAAATAACTAGGGGTATAAAGGGCAGAGGTACCCAGAAGCCCTGGATATTCAAGTGCAGTACTGTAAACTTGGAACATCAGTAAAACCTTGATTCACTTACTAGCTGTAAGCAATCCCCTTAATTTTAGTTTGAATCTGAAAGGCATCCAAACCTTCATTTCACAGATGTGTACAGGTTGCCCTAGATTCAGTCAAGCTCCAGATAAAAATCAACCTTTTCCCATCTCCAATTTATTCTGTATCAAGCTTGTTTAGATGTACCTAGTTGTTTTCCTAGTTATACTGTGGGCAAGTGTTATTGTTGTTCAGTCTCATCTGACTCTTCGTGACCCCATTTGGGGTTTTCTTGGCAAAGATATCGGACTAGTTTGCCATTTCCCTCTCCAGCTCATTTTACAAATGAAAACCTGAGGCAAACAGGATGAAGTGACATGTCCAGGGTCACACAGCTACCAAGTGTCTGAGGCTGGATTTGAACTCAAGAAGATGTGGCGTCTGATTTTAGGCCAAAGAAACATGGAAGTTCATAAGAATCTTAGAGAGCTGTATATGGAAGAAACCTTCGACTATCCAAAGTTATAATAGTGGACGTAGAAGTCTGGGATGGACTGGACTAAGAACATAGAAAATAGACTGACTATTAGAACTGAAAGGACCCTTAGAACTTCAGTTGTTTGAGCTGGCTGGGAATTTAGAATTCATCTAATCTAACTTTCAGGTTTAATGGAAGAGGAACTGAATTTAACAATCTCTGAACGGTGAAGGATTGTACCCATTTCTACAAATAAGGAAAACCAAGGCCCCAGAAAGCTACAGGGAGTTCTCTAAATCTCAAAGTTGCTGAAAGAACCAGAACCCAAATGTCCATTGTCTCTGGTACCCATTCCATTCAACTAGCCTGAAATAAAAAAAAAAAAAAAAATCCTTTGGAATCACATCTTTATCACAGGAAATCCTTCCAAAAGTTGGTTTTTCACTGTTTGCCTGCAGACCACACACAGTTCTTGGCTGCAGACAAAATGGCTAATGAACAGGAATGTGTTGTTTGGAATGGAAGCCACCAGTTATTTATTGGAATACAAAGAAAACCTATTTCCAAGAGGGTCCCAAATAGGTTATTTCTTCCTAATCTTTTAAATTTTCAAAGTCCACAAAGTGAAAGTAAAAGACATACATTTTAAATATAGAGATACAAATAGCTGAAAACCATTAGCTTATCAGTAATGGGATATAAGATTAATTTTTTAAGGATATGAGGTGTATTTTCAGTGGAAGTAAAAAAAAAAATTTTTTGTGGCCTCAGCATGAGATAATCCTGAGCACCAATGGATTTATTATTAATGAATTATAATTAGTAAATGGCACTTTTTCCAATATTTTGTTTTCCCATTCAAATTTAACATTTTGCCTAATTCTGAAAACAGACTAGTGGGCATATTAAATGCTAAGCAGGTAAATATTTCCTAAATGTAGATATTTCCTACATGTTCATAATCAATATAAGTAGATGAATATTACAAAAGTAACAATGATTAACTTTCTAAACATCATATGCTTTCTTCACACTGAAATAAATACTGTTACAAATACAGTATATTTATATAAAATATTTATTAGAGACATGATCTTTTACCTATCCCAATCTCCCATAATATAGTTATGATTGATGTTACATTTTTGCAAGGAAATGGCTATGATTAAGATGTAATTTAATTTCACTTAATAACCAGTCCTGTAGTGTCAGTCAAGATATTTCCCACTTTCCAGTATACAGCCCATATTTGCTGAACAAATACTCCCCTTCCTGGGAATATATTTTGGCGATGAGAATTTTAATATTTAGGAAGAGTCGTGAATGCCGTGACTGTTGTAGCTTTAATTCTCAATTTTAATGTTTCATTAACACAGCTTTTTCTGTGAATAGATCATGAATTGTCAACCAAACAAATGTTTAATAAAGCAATAACCTGTTGAAGGAATAAATTAGCTGTACAGGCAGGTTATGCTTTTAGCATATCTTCACTCCAAAAAAAAAAAAAAAAGGTTTTGTAGCCATTCTGCTCAATGATCAGTCTTATATTGCAATGTGACTCATAAGACTCGCTGTACTGAATAAAAATTTGGGCAATTAGTGATCTTATTTCTTAGGGAGAACTGCTCGCTCTCGTATATTAACGTGGATCTCGCTCAATTAAAATTATTCACAGTCAGCAAAAACAATTTCTGCACTGTAATGAAATGATGAAATAATTATATGCAAGGGAGGACTTGTGATCTTTTTAATTATTCTATTCTTCATTTTTTAAAGGGCTATTTGAAAACGCACTCTTATAATTGATTGCTATAAATCAGTCAAAAGCATTCTAAGGATCATAAATATTCTAACTTTTAAAAGACAAAGAAATGCTAAATATTCAATGGAATCCTTCAATATTCAGAAAATTTAATCTAGGGGGAAAGGAGAGACTGCTCTTTGGAAAATAAAAAAGTAAATTTGTTGTCCTGTGAAAAATGAAAGCTCTTGAATGTCAGTAACAGAAATGGAATTAACAAGAGATCTTTTTATTGTTTTTTAAGGTCATTAGGCTGTGAATTCTATAATTATGGAAATTGTCAGTCCAGTTCTGTAGAGTGTTTGCTCCCATCCATAAGGTACTGGAATGTTCAATCAGTCTCTCTCTCGTGGGAAAGTTAGGTCATAACTGTAAGTGTACCAGCAAAATTGAATTAAGCAAAGAGATTTCATTAGTATTTATAGCCAGAAGGCATCTGTAAAAGTACAGGGCAAAGAAGTTATGTGGAAGTCAAAGGAGGAAAAAAAATGGGTTTCTAGTGACAAAGGCGACTCTGAAAGAGATATAAGTGTGTAATGAATAAGCGCTATTGAGCGAGCCTGCAAGGAGGGAGTCGCAAAGATGTCAAATATTGATTTTCTTGTGTATGCCTTTGGACTACATATGTAATTGTTTGGATTTGCTGTCTTCATGGTACAACAATATTTGTTGTTGAAGGTTAAAAAGCATGGTGTGAAATAAACCCTAAAAAAAAGTCTGAAACATGCTGAAGAATCGTAATAATATTTCACCCAGCGTCTCATTAAGGAGTTGAGGTATTTTCTCACAAAGGAATATTCTCACCCAGAAAAACGCAATAGCTCGATTCATTTTTAAGAGAACAGAAAGTCCATATTGGTGCTTAACTACGTTATTGAACAATATTTGATTAATTGATTGCCGGCATCACTTTAGATTAAACTAATTCCCCAACTACTTACTCCAATGCACAGATATTCTTAAGGAGCATCTGCACAGGGGGAAAACAGAGACAGATTCTTTTTATTTTATTTTAGGTCTTTGCTGTGATTTTAATCAAGCCAAATAAAGGTCAAGTTATTATAGAGATCTAGAGAGTCGTGTCTTTAAAAAAAAAATTTCCTATGGCTTTTTATGTTGTCACTAATTTTCCTTCAGCTGCACAATGCATCTCTGCTTTGGAATCCATTTAAACGTATGTATTATGATAACAGGTTGTAGTTGAAGTAAGCAGAATTATCTATGGTGTTCATAAGGTAAGTAAAACAAATTTTTGAATGTTTCTGGGGATTTCTTCCCCCTTAAAACTTCAGCAATCTTAATCAGGATTGTTGATTATCATAATCATCTTTCTTTTTTTAATCAGCAAAATGGCCCGTTTATTTTTTATTATATTTTATTATTTAGCCACCCTTGACCTTGGCATTTATTTCTATTTTCTTGGGAATTCTTTATTTAAAAACATATATATCCAAAATAATATTACGATCTCTGGTAGCCTGAAAGCAGAAACTGAAAAAGAAAAAAAGGAAATTCAAGGCAGGCAAAAAGCTGGCCCTTCCCAGGCCCCAGCCTAGCTCGGGAGGCTAGTTTCAGCACTAGGATAGATGAGAGAGCTGGCTGTCCTTGGCCAAGCATTGCTTACTTGGAAACCAAAATGGAAAATTCTAAGTGAGGGCAACTCCCAAGATAGAGGCAAGCTCGGCAGCACCTGGAAGATTGGAGCTCATTTGTTGCCTGGTGTGCAGCTTCTGCAGCTGAAGCAAAAACATTTAAGCAGCAAGGAAAACAGAAGGAGCGGACCAGATCGGAGCCGGGTCCAGTGCAAGGATGCTGCGTTTTCCAAGGATTTTCCTGGCAGGTGGGACCAGAAGGAGACGCTGCAACGCGAGCGTGAGTCCCCGGTGTGAATACTTGTCAGCAATGACATACAGCGCAGTTCTGCTTGCCTATTTTCCTATAAGGGCCGCTAGCAGGGTATCTGTTCATAAAATAAATGACGTTTCCTAAAGAGCTATTAGCGCGCAGCCTTTGGCTTCGGGACCAGCCCCCTCCCATATGTTGTCCCCCTCTCTTGTTCTCTTGCCCCTCCCCTCACTAGGCACTTGACAATCCCTCTGCTCCTGGGGGAGCTTGCTGCCACACCCCCTCCCCACGCCTGGCTGGCCATTAACAGGAAAACCAATTGCTGTTTGTTTGTCCCGACTCTGAAACGTTTTCCTAAACCCCGAAGGTTAGAAAGCCCCTCTGACTTGAGAAAGCTTCGCCCACTGAGCTGAGACCAGCATGCTAATCCCCCCCCTCCTGGCAGACCCCCCCCAGGCCCGGCCTGCCCCATTTCCCTGGTTCTGGGAAAAGAGCTGCGAAGTTTGGGGACCTCGCAGCCAGAGCGCAGTGTTCTCTAAGCAAGCAGTAAGGGAGGACAGCGCCCAGGACATGGGCTTACCCCCAAATCCAGGGTTTCATTAATCAAATTATACTGAGATAAACCTGTCAGTGGACAGAGGAGACCAGAAATCAAATGGTCAGTGGAAAGTTCTGACAGATTGTTAAATAGAAACCCCTTTAAAATGGAATTTAATTTACTGTGATATTATAGATATTTATGCATCAATAGGCAAGTGCAGATTGAGTTCAGGGGTCAGCTCTGGTATTTGAAAAATAAAAGCCTGGGCCGAAACAAAAGGTGGCAGTTACCTTTGTCTGAAATTAGGGCTCATTAGACTAAAGAGGGTGTCTCTGATGGATCGGTTATCGGCAGAGGAAGCTACCGGCTAGGATGGGGATGTGATGTGGGAAGGCAGGACAAGCCCGTCACTATTTTGTCAGCTTCATCAAAGACTTGGCTAAAAATTTCAACAGAAAAAAAAAAAGTATGTGTGGATATCTAAACATATGTACATGTGTTTATACAGACATGTGTGTGTAAACACATGTACGTGTGCTTATACATGTGTGTGTAACATATGTACATGTGTTTATGTATGTCTATCTTTTCCCCCAGAGGCTCCCTTTTTAGGTGCCTATCTCTTTTCTTTCATTCTCTTCTTCTTTCTTCCCTTTTTAAAAAGGTTCTCCCAGTTTCTTCTTTTTTTTCCTTTTCCTTCCCACTTCTGGCACATTTTCTTCCCCATCCCACCCCCTTCCTACAGGGGCCAGTCAAAGGCAAGTATTACTGGCAGCCCTATCTGCTCCCTTTCCTTAGTAAAATGTTTTTGAGCCCCCCTCAAGAGTTCTTGAGCAGAAAACCCAGTGAAATGACAAAAGAACCTTGTCGTGGACAACAATGCTGCCCAGATCAAATGTTTTGGGGAATTCCTTTGCTTCTGATAAAGCTACAACTGGTTTGGGTAAATTAATACGATTAACATCGAAGTCCCTATTAAGCTGCTAATAATGGATGCTGCCCTTAGTCAAGCAAGGATTTTGCCCAGATCTGTCCCAGAACATAATTCTAGTACAACCTGCCCCTGAAATCTTTCCTAATATTCTCAGTTGTTGGTATTATCCCTCCCAAACTCTTCCTAAAGTATATGTACTTATATGTGTATTGGTTCTCTCCCTCATTAGAATGTATGCTACTTGAAAGTAAAGATTGTTTCATTCATTCTCTCTGTATCCCCCATTCCCTCGCAGCGCCTGACATATTGTAGGTACTTAATAAATGATTGTTGATCTGTTGATACGACTTCGAACAAGAATTATTGTACATTTTAAAAACATTCCACACCCAGAAGGGTTGTGTTTTACAGTTCAAAATTACTTATTGTGTTCCCTTGATTCATGTTTTCGGCAGCTCTACACTTTCCCAAATGTTCCTGTTTTGCTTTGGTTTGGGTTGGGTTTTTTATGATCCTGTGAGGTTTTTTTTTTTTTTTTTTCTTTCCTCTTTCTACACATCTAGTAGGAAAGAACAAGGAAGGCTTTTAAAAGAGTGTGAAAAATGGCTCCATCGATAATGGTTATTTTCTAGAAAACATAAAACATTTGCTCTCTGTAAGTGGCTTTATAGTAGAGTCAGTCACCCAAGCAACTGGATGAGCTGACTAGGGGTCAAAGAGCATTTGATAAGTCAAAGAGAGAGAGTATGAAATACTGCCATCCCCAGCCCTCGCTTATTTGTTAAGCAGCCTAGACTGACCAAAAAGTTGGTCAACAAGTATTAATATGTACTATGGGCCAAATGGTGTGCTAAGCATTGGGAATCCAAAAATAGGCAAAAAAAAAAAAAAAAAAAAAAAAAAAAAAAAAAAAAAAAAAAAAAAACCAATCCTCTGGCTTCAAGGAGCTCAAGCTTAATGAGAGAGGTAATATGGAAACACCTACATTCAAAAAAAAAAGATAAAATGCAGTTCATATTAGAGGGAAAGCATTGGGACAGTGGCAGAGGTGGAGTAAGACATTGGAATATGAGATTTGAGCAGAGTCGTGAAGGAATCCAGGGATAACAATACTGGGAAGGAATCCCAGGCATAGAAACAAGCATCACAGAGGTATAATCAAAAGATGAAGTGTAATGTGTGAGAAACAGCAAGTAGACCAGGGTAGCTAGATGGTATGGTGGGAGGTAAGTAACCAATATAAGATTGGAAAGGTGAGAAGGAGAAAGGTTGTGAGGAGTTTTAAAAGTCAAAAGTCAAGACCTTTAGATCATATAGATAATGAGGTTCCGTTGCATTCATGACAATGACCCAAAGAGTTCATAATAAAAAATCTGTAATGGCACCTTAAGCAGTAAATAATTGCCCGATTACATTATGAGCGTGTTTTTCTTCTGTGACAACAAGCATGTGTGCATTCTTAAGCATCATAGGTTTGTTTCCACAGCTATTCAAAACCATCATGATCATACATACAGTGATTTGGTATTCATGATGTGATTATGTCAAACTAGTACCACATCCAACTAAGCACAAAATGCTCTTGTAGTTTCTCAACCTGTCATCAAATTGTTTTCAAACTGCCAAGTGTTGACATTTGAGCCCAAACCAATTCCCAGTAATTGGATGCATACCTTCATTTGCATTCTGTACACTGCATCAGAATAGCTTCCTCAATCCCCTCTATTATACTGTAATCACATCTCATCAGCTGTTTAATCATATGATCAAGATGTTATGAACGTTTGTGTTCTGACAGCTCAAGTGTAAGGTTCTTTGAACACCATGATCGCTGGGCATGTACATTAGCAGCCATATTGAAGCCATTTCAGACTATCACAAATGTTTTATAGATACAAATATTATATTGCCTCTTACTGGAGTATCAAGACCCTTTTTTTGCTTGAAACACCCTCCACTAACATGATTATTCCTTGAGCTGATGACCATGAACAGTTTGACAACACCAGTCAATCACAGTCATTCAATAAAGTGTCTTAAATACTATTGTGCTATAAGAAATGATAAGCAAAATAATTTCAGAAAATGTGGAAAGACTTACATGAACTGATAGAAAGTAAAGTGAGCAGAACCTGGAGAACATTGTACACAGTAACAGCAATATTATATAATGGCAAATAGCTATTCTCAGCAATACAATAATCCAAGACAATTCTGAAGGATTTATGATGAAATATAATATCTCCATCCAGAGAAAAAACTGAATACAGATTGAAACATACTATTCTTCACTGCTTTTATGTTTTCATGGTGTTTTTTGTTTTTTGTTTTTGGTCTGTGTCTTCTTCACAGCACAACTAACACAGAAACATGTTTTGCATAACCTATATCAAATGCTTACCATCTCAGGAAGGGAAGGAGAGAATTTAGAACTCAAATTTTTAAATAAATATTAAAATTGTTTTTACATGTAATGGGGGGGGGAATAAAATAATAGTTTAAAAGTATCTCTGAGAGTGTAGCTGGTATGCAAATAGTAGAAAAGCATGTCATACCTGCAGAAAATTTTTATTTACAAAGGTTAGTTTATATGTTAGCACTGTTAAAATAACAACAACAAAACAATAAATACAATTATACTTTAAGCGCATTTATCATTTAATAAAAAGCTTGCAATTAGTCAGTAGAAAAATAAAATTTTAAGAACAATGATCAACTGTAAAAACAAAACAAAGCAAAGCAAAACAAAACTTAGGTGTTCTACTCAATAAAATGATCCAAAGCAATTTCAAAGAACCCATGATGAAAAATGCTACCCACCTCCAAAGACAGAACTGATGATCTCTAAGTGCAGTTTGAAGCAGAATTTTTTCTTTTTCTTGCATTTAATTTTTTTCATGATGGATAATCCATATATTATATATTAATATATATTGCTTGCATTCTCAGTGGATTTGAGAGAAGTTGAAGTGAGTTCCCCTCACTGGAACTTAAATTTTGTTTTACATTAATATTAAAAAATAAAGTTTACAAAGATAAGAAAAGTAAAGTAAATATTTTACAAAATAACTAGCTATTCATTCTTATCAATTAATCTGGTGGCTAAAAAGTTTTTTTAAATGAATTTTTATCTTTCAAGAGAACTTATAAAATTCCTCTAAGATTCTCCACTACATATTTGTATAAGCAAGGATTATTACTTTGTTTTAAATTACAATTCAGAAGTAAACTCAAAGCTGAATCAGATTTATTTAAGGCCATATTTGTTTTATGTTCAGTCAATCATGCAAAACCTTATTCAAATAAAAAAGATCCAACATATATAATTTTATGTTGTGTTAAATGTCTTCCAAGATGCAATTTATTTCATTAAAAATGTTCTTTATATTCTACAAAATTTATAAAAATAAATTTAATATGAGGCTTTGAAAATAATATATAATATGATATGATAATATGATACAAATAATATGTAAGTATGTGAAGTCTTATTGGATTACTTCTTTTAATTCTTACAGAATGTCTCACATAAAAGTGTTAGTAATTACTTTGTATTTGGAGTCTTCACATTACAAGTAAAATGAAGTTTTATATTCTGGATTTATAATTATGTAATCGAAACTCTAAATTTTAATTTGGGGGGACAAAAGTTATTATTGTTATTATAAGCACTGAATGAACATATCTAAAAGAATCTTATGAGGAGTATTTTATATTGCCCTGAGATATCATAATGCATTTGTTTGTTATTGAAAGAGGTTCACAGAACAAAACAAAACAAAACAAAACAAACAAACAAAAAACATTGGGAACTACTGGAATAGGAAATGACATGGCAGATTTGCAAAGTAGCCACTAACTCAGTCTCTGCTCCTAGACAAGTCCCTTAATCCTTCTGAATTTTGTCAAGTCAAGAAGCATATATTAAGCACCTGCCATTTCCAGGCAATGTGCTAAATTGTGGAGATACAAAAAGGACAAAAAATAATCACTGCTCTCAAAGAGCTCACAGTGTAATAGGGGAGAAAAGATGTAAACAAGTACAATGTATAAACAGAATAATTCCTAGCCTGGGGCACAGACAGCTTTCAAAGATATAATGTCATAGTTCAAGAAACAAAAAGAAGGCCAGTGTCAGTGGATAATAGAGTCTGAGCAGGGGAGTAAAGTATAAGAGACTGGCAAATTAGAAATGGGCCAGATCATAAAGGTTTTTGAATGTCAGAGAATTTTCTATTTCTTTCTAGGTAATTGGGAGCATCTAATATACGTTGAGTAAGGCAGCGATATGCTTTAGAAAGCACTTTTGCTGCTCAGTGGTTAGAGACTTGGGACAGGTCGGTCAACCAGCACACTATTTCAGTACTCCATAAATGAGATGATAACGACCTGTACCATGGTAGCAACAGTGTCAGAGGAGAAAAAGAGACATATACAAGAAAAGTAGATTTGACAGGACTTGGCAACAAATTGGATGGAGCTTAGAAAGAGAGAATCAGGATTTGAGGATGACACCGAGATTGCAAACCAAGGTGACTGAGAGAATGGGAGTACTCGTGACAGTAATAAAAAAAAATTAAGAAGAAAAAGAATTTGGGTGGGGGTGAAAGTTAATGAATTTATCTTGGGACAAGTTTAGTCATTTAGTTAGATTTGTCCAAAAGACATTTGGAGATTCAAAATTGGAGGTCAGGAGAGAAATTTGGTTAAAATATATAGAACTGTGAATCATCTACAAATACTTGATAATTGAATCCACGGAAGTGAATGAAATTCCCAAGCAAAACCATATAATAGGAAAAGAAAAGACAGCCCAAGGCAATTTGAGGCAAATAGATGAAGATCCATCAAGAGAGAATGAGGTTCTGATTAGCTTATCTGGAAAATCTGGAAAATCGGAAAAATAAAAATAATTTAAAGGAAAAAAAGATGAAAAGATTTCAGAACTCTGATCTATGAAGTATTCAATAGAAACTGAAGAGAACTAATGATGAAGAATGCCTTTCCTTCTTGACAGAGAGGTGATGGACTAGAGATGTGAAATGAGGTATATGTTGTCAAGCATGGCTCCATGTTCATTTGATTTGCTTAACTGTATAACAAGAAAGAGTTCTATTGGGGATTCAGTGAAAAGTATCAGTGATGAAAAGAACTTCAATGAAACGTTTTTTAAATGCAACGAAATATATAGGAATGATACCTAATCTTATAGAACATACAGTTTCAGAAGCAGAAGGTATTTTGTAGATGAGCTAGCCCAACCTTCTTAATTTGTCAAAAAAGACTCAGAGAAGTGACCTGACCAATCCAAAGTCTCACGGCCAATTATGGGAGATATAAACTTGGAGCCAGATATCAATTCCCAATCCAGTACACATTCTACTATATTGCAGGCAATCTCTGGGGACTATAATGTATGAAATATGGCACAAGTGATCCTACTGTGACATCAAATATCACATAAATTATACACAGATGCTTTGAGAGATATATGGGCATACCACCCATGAAGATCTCAGCCCCTCCTGCTTGTGGCCATCTCTGTCCATAGAAAACCCACCCCAAAGCACTCACTGGAGGCCTCCCCTCTGGTTCAGAATAATACCAACGTGACAACAGCAGTTTTTTCTCATTCTCATTATGCAGTGTGCCTTCTTAGCCAGTCATAGATTTCCTTGAGATACACAGCCCAGCACAACTAGTCAATATCAAATTTAGACCCTCAAGATTCATTAATTATCATTTAACTCCCAAATGGCATTATTCACAGAAGCCAAGGTTAGCTCCAAGCACAACCACATCTTTTGTATCAGTTAGTGTCTTACTTTGCATTTCAATGGGACCATTGAAAACAGAAATGTCAATAGAAGGGAAGTCCATATCAATTCCTGGTTCCCAGGATGAAAACCTTGAAAATCCAGAATAGAAATAGTGCTAAAGATATAAATCAGGATAGATCACCAGCCCTGAAATCAGAAGGACCTGAATTCAAATTTGTTCACTTAACACTTCTTAGCTGTGTGACCCTGAGCAAGTCACTTAACCCTAATTGCCTCAGGAAAAAAAAAAAAAAGATATAAATCAGTATGGTATAGCAGCTCAGATTAAGACAGACCAGGCCCAGGAGCTCTGAGATCCCTAACACAATCTGAAGTCAACAAAGAGCATCCAGCCTTCTGTTCTTCAAAAATCTCATAGGGCATCAGTACAAGAACTGATACCACCCAGAGTGAAACAGCCCAAAGCACAAAGGAGAAAGAGCTTGGCCTTGGCACAAAGCCACAGTTCAGGAGATAAAGCTGGAAAAAGAAGAGAGAAAAGAAAGAAGGATTTATTTAGCAGTATTGTTTTAAATGCTTTATAAATATTCTCCCATTTAATAGGCAAATCCAAAAAAAAGCACTGAGCATCTTCAAAAATTATCGCAAATCTAGAAACCCCTAAAAAAAGGGAAAATTGCTTCATAACAACTGCAAGACTTAAGGGAAAACCATATTTTCCACAAAGACTATGTGCATAATAAGAAGAAATTAAGTAAGAGGGAAAAATGAAATAAAATTAGGAGAATTAATAGCTTAGAAGAGAAAGTGGTAACCCTACTAAAGTAACAGACTCCATGAAAATGAGAATAGACCAAACAGAAATCAAGTAATCCATGAGATTGAAAGAAATATGAGAATAAAATCAAAAGACTATGGAGGGAGAAGCCAACTGATATTTTAACCCTAATGATTATCCTAGAAAATAGGTCATGGAAAGATAGCTTAGGAATCATAGGATTTTATGAAAACCATTTTTGAAAAAGGCTAAATACTATCTGTCAATAAATTTATTCTGCCTTCTGGAGTCACACAGAATAAATCTGGACACTGTTGTCCTTTATGGTTCTCCAAATGAGACAATCTTATTCCACCTAATTTTTCTTTAACCACAATTTACGATTCCCACTTCCTTCAATTTAAGCTCACATAAAAGGGTTTTTCTCTCATCATTCCACTCACTCTTCAATTTTTGAATGTTTCTTCTAAAATGTGAAGTTCAATCCTAGATATAAAATTCCGGTGAGTCAAAACAGCCCAGATTAAGAAAAACTGTGCAGATCTATTAAATTAGAGGACAAAGCAAAAATAGGGGGAAAAAAATTCTGTTGATAACTTCCCTAAAAGAATTCCAAAAGAAAAAACCTCAAACATGTCAAAAACAAAATCTATTAACGTCAAAGAAAAATGCTATAAGTATCCAGAGAGATGCTAGTCAAATGTCAAGGAATTATAGTTTGGATGGCATAAGACCTGGAAATTTCTACTAAAATCAAGAGGAGCTCATGAAATTCTATATTCCAAAAATGAAAAGACATAGGCTAACAAACAAGGGCAACTTATCCATCAAATTTAAGATTTTTTTAAAGATAATTTAAAAGAGAAATAAATGATCCTTCAATGGAATAGAAGACTTTCAAACATTTCTTTTCTTTCTTTTATTTTTTTTTCAAGGCAATTAGAGTTAAGTGACTTCCCCTCGGGGTCATATAATTAGGAAGTGTTAAGTATCTGAGGCTGAATTTGAATTCAGGTCCTCCTCACTCCAGGGTCAATACTCTATCCATTGCACCAGTTAGTTGCCCCTCAAACATTTCTGATGATAAAACCAGAGTTTAGTTGGAACTTTGAGATTCAAATACAAGAGTTCACAAGAAACCTAGAAAGGTAAGTTAATTTGAACAATTAGAAGTCAATTTTGGACATGTATAATTAGGAAGTTTGTTTTGCCTTACTATACGTGTTTATTATGTTTAATTTTTCTTTTTCAATGAGGAGAGGGGAAATGAGAGAAAAATATAAATTTGTCTATCAAAAAATAGTTTAATTTTTAAAAATAAGACTTTTTTGACCTGTCACAGCAACATAAATATTTAGGTTAAATGTTGTTGTTTTTTTCTTTTGAATGAAACCAACTTAAAGGCAATTTTGGTTACAGATATAAAGAGCAAATTTTGGTTTTGATCGAAAATAATCTTTTGTGAGTGAAGAAGGAGATGCCTTTGTCTAAGAATTCATTCTGGACAAGCTGTCTCAGAGTAATGAAAAGTTTTGCTTTTCCATGGCAGCCCAGGAAATGATATTCTCACCAGCGAACAACCATTTCTTCTCAGAAGCAGTTGGTATTACAATGGATGGATTGTTGAGCTTAATGTCAGGGTTCAAATCTAGCCTTAGATATTTACTAGCTGCGTGATCCTGGACACGTCCATTGATCTTAGTTTGCCTCAATTTTCTTACCTGTAAAATGAGAATTATGATAGTATCTATTTCCCAGGATCGTGTGAGGATCAAATAAAATAATATTTGTCAAAGCAAAACATTCAGTGTAGTGTCTGGAACCAGAGAAATACTTAATGATGCCCATACATACCCAAATATGCCCAAAATTTCCAGTGTAACTGAATTTCCATGGGAAAATAAACAGATGTAGAACATTATTGTCTATTGTGCCATGGCCAGTTTCAAGAGGACAGGGAATTATACTTGTCCACTTTGACTTACAGGGTTCTTGTGAAAAACAGAGGCAAGAGGATGTAGCTTATTGGGAATACTGGAACTGAAATCAGCAAAAAAATATATATATTTTAAAGGAGACACAAGAATTTCTTCAATTGTGCCCTGATCAGACAAAAAGAGTTTTCAAAGAATAATTGGGAAGTGAAGGGCAGAAATCAAAGTTAAGAAAGAATAGAGAACAGCAAAAGAAATGAGTAAAGAAAGTAGAAACAGCAACAAAATCAATAAAAACTGGGGTCTTTATCTACTGTCAGACTGTACTCCAGCCGGTCATCTCATAGTCACTGATCAAAAAGGAGCCTGAGGGAAGGAGTCTGGCTGGTCAGCGTCCACACATCCCCCACTATGGGAAAAAGAGCCCAGGCTCCTGCTGATGGGTCATTCGTGTCAACTTTATGAATAGTGATGGGCAAATCTTACCCATCTTTTGAAGTCTCTCTTTTGCATTTCTAAGTTGTTTTAGTTAAACACCTGGTTTGTTTTCAGTTTTATATTCATTTGTTTTTTAAAACAAACCCCCAAAAAGTGGAAGAATCAGTAAAACAACATATACACATTGACCATAATAACGTAAATAGAAAGAACAAAACAAAGCAAAAAACAAACAACCCTGTACTCTTCGTTAGTTTAATGACCCATTTTAATCCTAAAGAAGAAATGAGAGACTATAACTCCTTTGAATTCAGTGAATCCTGGCAAGACTTGAATGAACTGATGCAAGGTGAAATGCGCAGAACCAAGAGGCCAATGTATACTATAATAACACCACCAAAAACAAACAACTTTGAGACACTTAAGAACTCTGATGAATTAAATGACCAATCATAATTTCAGATGGCTGATGCTTCATCATCAGCATCATTTGTCTCTCTCCTGAGACAAAAATAGTGGACTCAGGATGCAGAATGGAATGACAACGATAATGATAATGACAGCGATAACCACTGCTACTACTACTACTAATAATTTGTAATTAGGTAGTTCTTTAAAGTTTGCAAAGTGCTTTACAAATATCTTATTTGATCCTCAAAACAACCCTGGTGGGGAAGTACTATTATTATCTGCCAAATTTTTTTTGGACAGGGCCGATGTGGGAATTTGTTTTATTTGATCACATAGATGTGTTACAAGGTTTTTGTTTGGTTGTTTGGGTTTTATTTTTCAATAAGGATGGAACATACAAGAGAAAAATCAATTTTTGTTGATTGAAAACACAAAAATGAATAAAAGTTAATAAAAAAAAAAGCATGCCCCTCCTTTCTTTGCTGCAGTGAGGAACTGTGAGTGTGGAACATTGCATATGTGAGATAGAAAAACTCAGAGTGTTAGTTTTACTGAACTTCTTTTTCCCTGTTCTTCTTTATGCTTAGTTATGGGGAATGACTCAGTAGAGGAGCATTATATATAGAAATGAAAGAGATGTATAAGCAAAATACAAAAAAGGGGAAAAATTAAGAAAATACTGATTAAGAATTATGTATTTGAAAATAAATGTGAATTTAGAGAGTTCTTTACAAAGGGAATTTTTCTAATTAGCCACATAAATTCCTTAATGTCATATGAAATGCATATTCACATGTTGATCAACAAGTAGCATTTAATTTATTAAACACTTAGTATGTGCCAAGTGCTAAACTAAATACTAAGGAATAAAAAATATAAACAATTCCTGTCCTCAAGAAAATTACATTCTAATGAGGGACAAAATGTGTCTTTAAATAAGACACATATGAAACACATATGGTAACCTTAGAATGGAAGTTTCTGGCAGCACATCTCTGACTTAAAATGTTTCCGGCCTCTTAGAATCCCATCTCATTTCTCCATTCAGCAAACACTTCGTGAGGGCTCGCGCTGTGCAAGGCACCACCACAAACTTGTATTCTAAGTACTTGTATTGTAACCCGGATATTAAAGCATCCTCCATGGACAGATCTAGTACATGGCAGAAGGGACGATACAATATGGTAAATACAAAAATGGATACAGATGGAGAAGGGGAAGGATGATTTCCTCTACCTGCGGAAACAGAGAAGGTTTCATTAAAGGGTTAATGTTTGACCGGGGCCTTGAAGGATGGCTAGAAATTGGTCAGATTGCTAGGAAGGGCATGGGCACACATTCTTGGCAGAGGAAATAACTAAGCAAAGGGTTCAAGGTGGGCAGATGACATGTATTCTAAGAAGAGTAAGTAATCCAGATTGACACTAGCAAGAGTGGGAAAGAAAAGCAGAAAGGAAAGGTAGCAGTCATTTTAAAAAATTCTTCTAAGGAAGCCCTTCTCTCACCATTTCAGATGTCTTACTTTGAAATACTGGACAAGTCACTTACCTCTCTGGGCCTGACTTTTCTCATCAATCAATAAGAGGGGAAAGGTTGACTTCAATGGCCCTTGAGTCCTTTCTAGTCCTTGATCTAGAATCTGCTTATTTAAAAGGGAGGGAAGAGAGAGAGAGCACTGGACTACAGAGTCTCAGAAGTCTCTTCCCACTCTCAAGCCTATGTTCCCATAAATACAGGAGTCTTATCCGTTGGAGGAGTGAATTGTTTGCTTGAAGAGTTTGTTCTTTGAGTTAACTCCTGACATGAGATCAAACCGTATTACAGTTTGAAATCTCAACCCATTCCCCAGCCGCAGAGTATTTTAGGACTTGGAATAAAGCACACACTCATACATCTGTCCCTTTAGGACCGTTCAGACTGCCACTGTAATTGTTCAGTGACCACAGTTGTTGCAACTTTGACACAGGAATGACCACAGCTCTAGGTCAGGTTTCATCCAGAAATGAAGACACATTAAGAAAAAAGAAGCAGGAGGGGAGGGAAGGAGGAAGGGAAGAGAGGGAAGGAAGGGAAGAGGGAGGGAGGAAGAGGGGAGAGAGGAAGGGAGAAAGGGGAAGAGAGAGGAAAAGATTGAGGAAGAGAGATTAAGAGGAAGAGAGGAAGCGAGGGAACAAGGGAAGGAGAAAGAGAGAGGGAGGGAGGAAGGGAAGGAGAAAAAGAGAGGGAGGGAGAGAGAGAGAGGAAGAGAGAGTAAGAAAGAGAGAGAGAAAGAGAGAGGGAGGGAGGGAAGGAAGGAGAAAAAGAGAGGGAGGGAGAGAGAGAAAGAGGAAGAGAGAGAGTAAGAAAGAGAGAGAAAGATAGAAAGAGAGAGAGAGAGAGAGAGAGAGAGAGAGAGAGACTACTCAGGGAAAAGATAGAAAAAATACCATCTATTTCAGTATTGCATAAGCTTTCCAATGAAAGCCACACTCTAATTATTATTATTACCATCATCATCATCATTTCTCACCTTGATGAACATGAAAAATCGTTCCATCTCAGCACTTAAATAATAAAAAGCTTTTACAAATTAATTATATTATTTTAAATGGGCAAGAATCAAATCAAACAGCCAGTTACTAATGAACTCAATGGAATGTTTATCAAAGGTTATACTTTACTACAAATAAATACTTTAGAAAGGAAAGCCTGGGAGATGAGAAACAAAATTTAATTACATCAGTTCAAGATGATCTATTCTCATATTAGCTTCAATGTTGGTTGTGGGCTGGCAAATTCTGTAAACACATCCATAAAATCAGCCGCCATTGCAGAAAATCGAGTCAAGGTTTAGCCACTAAATGGATGAAGCTATTTGAAGAGATACTGTCAAGGCAAGATAAGGTAATGATAGCGCTGTGCCCTCTCACAGAAGCAGCGTTCATCTGAAAGGAAGGAGAGCTGTCACAGAATCCAGATCACAGCATTTTAGGGCAGAAAGGGACTCAGTGGCCATGTGGCACAACAAGAATTCCCTTCTTGCCCTATTGACAAATGGTCATCCAGTTTCTGCTTCTGAAAGGGATGAGGAATGATCCATATGATTTGCTGCCTGATAACTCCTGGAGAAATGCTAGGAGCAGAACACAGATCTGTACACAGCATTGCTTCCTCTGACCGAGCCCTCTGATGCTGTCAGCAGTGAGGGCTTTTGGGAAATTATGCCAAAATTTGGTCATTCAGAGAAGCTCATCAGTAGTGGACCTCAATTTTCCAGTGGCACGCTTGCCTGGGTCCTGGATAATGGATAATACTCTCACACTTTCCCAGTCACTACTGGAATAAAACAAGGCTGTGTGTTTGCCCTGTGCTTTTTGACATGATGTTTTCAGCAATGTTGTCAGATCCCTTCTGATGAACATGGCATCCTGAGTAGCCACTACAATGATGGCAAGTTATTTAACTTGAAAAGGCTACAAGCCAAGACTAAAGTGCAGGAAGAGTCAGTGCAAGATTTTTTGTTTGCAGATGATTTGTGCATTCGGTGCAGCCTCTGAGGTTGATATGGACCATTTCTCTGCTGTTGTGGCTAGTTTTGACCTAATGACTAACACCCAGAAAGCCAGCACTCCATCAGCCAGCGCCATCATCCATATGTGGAAACACTATGACAGCAAATGGAGAAATTTTGAGTGCTACTTACCCCGGTAGTAGACTTTTCAGAGATATCCACATATATAGTGAGGTGGCCAGATCCATTGCCAGAGCTGGCTTCTGAAACTGCTGAACATCAAGCAAGACAAATTTCTTCAGTGGCTGCTTTGTGTGTGTGTGTGTGTGTGTGTGTGTGTGTGTGTTGAAATACATTGAAAGAATCTATATGTGCTGGTTTGGGAGATGGTGGTCATGAGAGACTCCAGGACAAAAGCCTACATTCATTCCAAAAAATTATACCCCACAGGGATTTATACAAATATACAGAGATAAAATTTTCTATTTAATATTTTGAAGAGGAAAATTAGAGAAACTAGGATACAATGGAATGAACGTGGGTTTGGAGCCAGAGATGCTGCACTGGAATCTTAGCTCTGCCACTTACACCTTTTGGCACCTTTGGCAAATCATTTAACCTCCCTGTGCCTTAGTTTCCTCACCTGTAAAAAGAAGATTTCTAGGCGACCTCGGAAGTACCCCACCCCAAGCTCAAAATCTTTGATCCTATGAGCTGTATTGCGACCACCAAAAACTTCGCATAAAGTCACCATTTAAAAATAGGCATCAAGCCAAAATCCCAAGATCTGGGTTCAAGCGCTACTCTTCACACGGCTATCTGTGTATCTCTAAGCAAGTCACTTGACTTCCAATGTTCTAGGTATCTCTCTGTATCTCTAAGTAGCACAGCAGATGCTTCTTAGCAGGTACTGGTTGTCTCTAGAAGAGGGGATTTCCTAAATAATAACTCTCTACACTCATGAAATCACAGATCTTGTCAAATACTATTTCTTGACAGTTTATTCATTTTTTTGCTGAGGTAATTAGGGTTAAGTGACTTGCCCAGGGTCACACAGCTAGCAAGCGTGAAGTGTTTGAGGGCAGATTTGAACTCAGTCCTCTTGACTTCAGGGCTGGTGCTCTGTCCACTGTGCCACCTAGCTGCCCCTTGACACTTTTTTTTAATGTGTGGCCAGAACACTCCAAGAGGCTGTCCCAAGGCTGGAGACGGCTGGAGAAATCAGGGAATGGGGATATCATAGAAAATGACTGCTCCTCAAGAAGCAGGGGGAATTGTGGGTGATGGAAGTGAGCCAAGTCAACACAAATCCAACGGCTGCAAGAATATAGGAGAAAACCATGGGAAAAGCCAAGTGAACTCTGACTAATTGTGTAAGAACCAAATTCCATCCCAGAGAACTGGCAATGAAGCACGGCTCCTTCCTCTCTGGACAGAGGGCAGGTGACAAGAGATGTGGAATCATAATGTTTATGGAGTGTTTCAAGGTTTGAAGGTCCTCCATAGAAACAATGATTGAGTTCTGGAAAGGAAACACCATTATTATTCCCATTTCACAGATGAGGAAACTGAGGTTCAGAGAGGTAGGAAAGAGTGTTGTTTTGGAGTCAGAATTCAAAATACATGTCTGTGTGACTTTGGATAAGTCCTTTTACCTCATTGGGTCTGAGTTTTCTGAGCTGTAAGATAAAGATATGAGACTAGGTGCCCTCTAAGATCCTTTCCAGCTCTAAATCTCTGAAAGACTATTCACTACACTCCCTTGATAGAACTAGGAAGGGACCCAACAGGAAATAAATATTTATATGGTCCCCTTTTTACATAGGTATACCATTCACATAAGTACCTTCTATGTGTCGGGCATTATGCTAAAAACTTTACAAAAACTTTCTCATTTGATCCCCACAACAATCCCACAAGGAAAATGTTATTATCACCCCCTCCCCCATTTTGCAGATGAAGAAACTTAGGGAAACAGTGGTTACAAGTGACTACTCCAAGTCCACCCACCTGGAAAGTGTCTGAGTGGAAAAGATATTACTGACCTCCTCTTACAGACATAGGGCAATTAGGTGGTACAAAAAAATCGAGTTCTTCATCTGGAGTCAGGAAGAACTAAATTCAAATACATTCTCTAACACTAACTAGACATGTGAGTCACTTAACTTCTGCCTGCCTCAGTTTCCCCATCTGTACAATAGATAATAGCATAATCTCCCAAGGTTGTTGTGATGATCAAAGGAGGTAAAATGCTTTAGCAGTAGCTGGTAGATGGTAAGTGCTATATTAATGTTAGCTGTTAATATTGTTCTTAGGATGTCAATAGAGTCAGAGGTTCTTGAAAGCCCCGATATTCTTCCGATGCCATGAAACTTCTGTCTTACTTTATACTATGAACTGAACAAATGGGAAAGCTGGGGGTGGGGGGGTGGGATAGAGAAAGTAAACAAGACTAGCTGAAGCTCCATGCAATTTCTTCCAGAACTTTGTCCGCAGATTCCAAAGCCACCACATAACATCCTGGCTATTTCAGTCTTGGATGACTCCCAAGGGGCTACTGACAATCATATCAGATTGAAGATCTGGAGTGGGGAATGGACCTCACCGAGGCAAACAAGCTCGTTTTCACTTGTGACTCAAATGGGATTTCTTTCTCATCAACTGGACAGAAATGTTCCACGTGTGACGGGGGCTGCCCTCTAAGAACCAAAGATAGAAGTTGGGTGGATTAGACCTGGTCTAAAAGGGAACTTCTGGAAAAAATACAGATGCTATGGGAAGGCATATTAACTGTAGCACATGAATGCTGGGCACACGGCAGAAACTCGACAAGTTCTTGGTAAGTGACTGAGTGAACGAATGAATGAATGAATGAAGGGAGAACAGGATCTCAGACTAGGAAAGGACACCAAGGTCCAAACTTCTGCCTAAGAATCCTCTCTCCAACATACCTGACAACTGGGCATCCAGTCTTTCCTTGACAATCTTTACTGATACAGTCTGTACCACTTTAGGGATAGCTTTTTTAGGCAATCAAATGGTGCAGTAGATTGAACACTGGGCCTGAAATTATGAAGACCTGGTTCAAATCCAGCCTTAGACATTACCTAAATAAGCCACTTAGCTTCTGCCTGCCTCAGTTTCCCCATTTGTAAATTTGTGATAATAACACCTAACTCCCAAGTTAGGTGCTATTGGGTGTTGTGAGAATATTTGTAAAGTGTCTTGCAAACCTTAAAGCAGTACTAAATATTAGCTCTCGGTAGTATTAGGAAGAATTAACGATTGAGAATATTTGTTAAACACTAAATATGTGCTGAGCGTTAGGAACAAAAACAGAAAAATTGATCTAGTCCCTACCATCTTCATCATCGTCATGTCTAGTGTTTATATATGTTACTTTAAGATTTGCAAAAAATTCAATATGTTGACTCATTTCATCTCACAGAATTCATATTCAAAATGGGGGAGCAATAAATAAAAGAAAGTTGAGTTGCAGGGGAA
Organism: Sarcophilus harrisii; assembly: GCF_902635505.1. Classification (NCBI taxonomy): domain Eukaryota; kingdom Metazoa; phylum Chordata; class Mammalia; order Dasyuromorphia; family Dasyuridae; genus Sarcophilus; species Sarcophilus harrisii. The sequence continues at coordinate 13,679,102 of NC_045429.1, read as the reverse complement.
ATGGAAAGTAATTATAAGGAGAGGGAGAGAAAGAGAGAGAGAGACAGAGTGAAACAGTGACAGAGACAGAGACAGACAAAGAGAGATAGAAAAATGCTAATTCCTCCTTAAATGTGCTTAGTTATGTTGACATCCCTCTAATTCAGGCTGCTTCATTTCTCATCTACGAATTCATAAACAATCTGTTATTTCATCAGAATAAGGGATTCCAAATGTAAGAACTCCTTCTAGAAATTTGGCCCCATTAATCACAACCATCTTAAGACTAAGCAGACAAATCCTGGAGAATTATCCCAAGATACATAAAATCCAAGGGACTTGTCCAGAATAATGTCACTAATATGTATCAGAAGGCAAGGATGGAGAGTGGTGCTCCTGACTCAAAGACCTGCAGTCTCTCATCCATAATGGGGTTCTTAAGTCAGGCTTCATAAATTTGTGATGTTTTAAAAATATCAATTGTATTTTGATATAAATGGTCTCCTTAATCATCCTATGCATTTGGTTAACAATATGATTCTGAAAGAGGGTCTCAAGACTTCACCAGCTTGTCAAAAGATCCATGACTCAAAGAAAATGGAAAACCCTGCCTAGATCTTCTTCCCTTTGTACTATCACTATTCATCCCATTGCAATCATCCCCTAACGGGGCTCCAGAATTTTGGGCTCCTTCCTCCAATCTACCTTTCACCCTGCTCTTCCTAATAAGCAGTTTTGACCATGACAGATTTCCTGGACTTAAAAATCTACAATGGTTTACACTGCTTGATGAATAAAGAACAGATACCTTATCCTGGCATTTAAGGCTCTCCACATTATGATTCTAATCTGCCTCTCCAGTCTTATCTTCCATTTCTTCCATTTTCACACTACAATATAATCAAGCCCAAATATCTATGATCTTTTCCACCAAGAATGACCCTTCTCTGCCTTTACCTAGGAATGCAGGAACCAGTTTGAGAGATAATTATTAAATTTTCAGTATGACCATTTATACCTCAAAAATCAGCAATGCTACAAATCAGGGCTTGATTTATTATTCTGTTATTTGTCAAGACCATAGAAAGTGATGGACAAAATGTTAATAATGCAGGTTAAACTGAATAGTGTGTCCTGTGTACATCCCTCTCCCCCCCCCCCAAAAAAAAAAGTTAAACATTTATTGGTTGTTAAACATTTATCACCACACCTCTCTCTCTACGTCAAAATTCTATCCATTATCTCAGACCCAGCCCAGATACTACATCCTCCTTGAAGCTTTCTTTGTTCTCCTTAAGGTGAAAGGGATCTCTCCCTCCTCGAGGTTCTCAAGGCACTTTGCTTTCACTTTTCTTAAACCGCCTCTGGTACTTGACATATTTTATTCTCTGTGTTCATAGAATCGCATAGGAAGGAAGTTATAGGTAAACTACTACAATCCTCTGTTTTATTTTATTTTTTAGATAACCAAAACCCAAAGAGTCTAAAGAGATTTTCCCAAGTACACACACACACACACACACACACACACACACACACACACACTAAATAGTGAACTGGATTCAAAAGCTAGGCTCTACCCAAATCCAGTGTGATTTTCACTGAACCTTGCCTCCATTATTCCTTACCATGTTCTACCTTCTCTGTTTTGCAATACTATAAAAATATCCTGTCAAAAAAGGAGGAAAATGATTGATAGATATGTTTAAAGAACATGATTAATTGGTCAAAAACAGAAATATTTTGAAACATTTTATTGAACAAAAATTTGAACTGAACACAAAAATGCACCATTAGATTTTTCAAATGTAACTCACAATAGCTTACTTTTAGAGGGAGACCATCAAATAGCTAAAATTCAGGAATGGAATCAAAAAGCCTTCCATGAGTGATATACATATGATCTTAGGCAACAAGACTTCATCAAAGAAACATTGAACAAATGGTAAAGTTATGCAGATTTGCTTGTGGAAACATTGTTTTATGACCAAGTTATTGCCACTAGAGGTCCTGATTTAATAAACTGATATGGATTAAGCACAGATCTTGTGCATAAGTATTCAAAGTGTAAGAATTTCACCCCCAGGAAAACACAATCTGCTAATAGCTATTAATATAGATCAGAGGATTATTATTATTTTTTTGCTGAGGCCATTAAGGCCTCAGGGATTAAGTGACTTGCCCAGAATCACAGAGCTAGTAAGTGTTAAGTATCTGAGGCCAGATTTGAACTCAGGTCCTCCTGACTTCAGGGCTGGTGCTCTATCCACTGTACCACCTAGCTGCCCTGAGGATTATTACTTTTAATTATAAGACCTCAAAATATCCCTGAGAATTCAAACAATGAACTATATTGGAATTAGACCATTATCACAGAACAAATCATTGCCCACAATGTCCACTGTCAAAAGTTAAATAGAGATCAAGAAGAGTGTGGAAACAGACTAAGCTATTAGAACTGGACATCAGAAAGTAACTTTGGGAACTTTGGAGGAACAGTTTTTGTTAAGTAATAAATTTGGAGGCTACATCAGAGGGTTTTTAGAGACACTAAATGTAGATGGCTTTTTCAAGAAATTTGACTGAGAAATGAAAGAGAGATAATAGTTTGCAGGAATGATGGAATCTATATTATTTTTAGGCATGGGAGAATTTGAGAATGTAGGCAGAAAAGGAGAATGCAGATATAGTGAAACTGAAGAATAGAGAAGATGATAATGGGAGTAATTGACCCAGAACCATTTTGATCTGAACCCCACAGACAAACACACACACACACACACACACACACACACACACAAAGTCTCATTCTTTTACACATAGACATACATGTATATAATGCATACCATAAAGACAGGAGCAACTAGATGGTGCAGTGGATAGACCACTGACCATAGAATCAGGAAGACCTGAGTTTAAATCCAGTTCCAGACATTTACTGACTGTATGACCCAAAACAAATCACTTAACCCTCATTGCCGCCAAAAAATATGAAGACAGACTGACTAAGAGCACTTTACATTTTACAAATCCCTTTGAAGTAAACTATCCTATCTGGTTCTCATAATAACCCTTTGAAGTTATCAGGACAGGTGCTATTATACCATTTTAATGTAAGTAAACTGAGACTGAGAGCAATTAAGTGATGAGACTAATGCCACATGATAAGTACAGGTGGGATTACAAATGATCTATATATAGTCCAATCTTCTTCTTAGTTATCTGCCATAATGCCTTACCTATAACAGGTGAATCACCAAATCACAGATTTTTCTGAGTTGAATAGTTCCTTTATCACCACTTTTCCAATGACTGACTGAAGATTCCTACTACAATACAGCTAAGAAGTGATCATTCAGCTGCTGCTTAAAGACCACTGAAAGGCAGCCCACTGCCATCTTTGGAGTTCTCTTTCTTTTAGTGAGCTTATTCTGAAAGTTTTAATGTTATACTTTCCTATTTTCTCTCATTACTCAACAGTCCTTCCCTCTGGAGTTAAACAGGACAAAACTAATCCATCTCCCGGATAGTTCTTCAAATACTGGCTTTCATACCCTCCCTTCTCTAGATTAAATACAAATATTTTATAAACATTACTGGCTTTATTCTGGGATTATTCTGAAGTTATTCTTTTTGAAATGTAGGGTTAGTGGCTTTCCTTCTCTACATCTCCATTTCATAGAATCAGAGATTCAGAGTTGGGAGGACTAGAATCCACTTTATAGATGAAGGAATTGAGACTGAGAAAGCTTAAAATAATAAGTAAAATAAAAACATAAAAATAAAATTAAAGCTTAAAATAATAGTAATAATTATAAAAATAATAATAAAGTAAATTAAAGTAATAATAGTTATAGCACACATTTATATAGTATCTACTATGAACCAGGCACTATGCTAAGTGCTTTACAATTATCTATTATCCATTTTGAAATAATACTGGGAAGCTAAAAATCTGCCTCACCCTCAATGACATAGAAATTTAGCAAACATTCTATATTTTTAATGCCTTTCTTTGAATTTTTGTACTTTTTTCATGTATATAAATATATATATATATATACATAGTGTGTATATGATACACACATATGTATATAAATCTGTCTATATATGCATATCCCTTTGTGGTTTGCTGGGTGCTTTACTTATATTATCTTCTTTGGTCCTCCTATCTACTTGAAAGGCAGGTACAATTATTATTCTTATATTATAATTAAGGCAACTGAGGCAAACAGAAGTTAAATGATTTGTCCAGAATAACCCAGCTACTGTCCAATGCATGATCGTTCAATCTTTTTTCAGCCATGTCCAATTCTTCATGACCCTATTTGGGGTTTTCTTGGCAAAGATATTGGATTTGCTATTTCCTTTTCCAGTTCATATGACAAATGAGGACCCTGAGACAAATACTTGCTCAGGGTCACACAGTTGAGTCTGAGATCAGATATGAACTCAGGTCTCTGGCACTCTATCCACTATACCACATAGCTGTCCAAAGCAGGTTATAGAATCAGGTTTTCATGTCTCCAGCTCCAGGGATCTAACCACTGAACTACCTAGCTACTTCTATTTTACATTTTGTATTAACACGTTTGTATACTTTTTTTCTCCACTAGAATTTCCAGTAACTTCCTTGAAGGCATGATTTGCTATTTCTTTTTTGTTATTGTTTTGATTTGGTTTTGTTTTTCGCCTTGGTATTCCCAGTGCCTGGCACATAGTAGGGACTTTTAAAACAGCTTGCTTTTACCCACTGACTTAAGATTTACTAGATGCTTTACAAACATTAAGTCATTTTGATTGATTGGTTGATTGGCAGCATGTAAATTCCTCAATTGCAGGCATTGTTTCATTTTTTTTTTTTTGCCTTTGTATTCCCAGAGCCTGGCACACAGTAGGGGTTTAAAGAACATTGGTTAAATCAAAACTACCGCCTAGCCTTCTGAGAGAATGAACCTCTCCAGAGTGTTGTTTACTTGTATTACAATATTAAAAAGAGAATCTTCTCTTGGCTTACACAGCCTTACAAGACAGACAATAGCCGCGTTTGGATCTCTGGACTTTGCCAGTTTATAGTGGCCAGTGGGTTTGTCTTTATGGTTCACATAAAGCCCATTGTTAATAGAACTAAACTATGCTTCCCCCTCACCCTCCAGCAGGGTGTTCTGTGCATTTAATAAATATTCGTTGAATTGAGTGAATGATTTTTTTTTTAAATGTAAGAGTTTTTGATCACCGTTAGGGAGGGAAGAAACAGTGTGGGTAAGTGGACTTCCTGGGTCATTGAGATTTCTGTTTAATTGGGAGTATGAACACTAATTTGGAAGAATCCTTTTTGTAATCTCTCTATCCACAGTCAATGCCATGTTCATAAATAGAGCCCTGTGTTTCATAGGCTGTCCCAGCACAGCAACAGGCTCTGTTCCCAGGCCGAATTCCGAACTTTAAATGACTGTAATGGCCAGTTGGTGGGCTTCAAGTTTCTGCACCCTCCAGGTTGGTCAAGTCCACGCTGTAAATCACAGCTAGCCAGGAGAGTGTCTACCAGCTGGTGCGGGGGAGGAAGCATGGAAAAAATCCTTTTAGATGTGAAAGTGGCTTTTTCTAAGGAAGATGAATTCCCAAGCAACCGGGCAATGGATTTTCAGAATGTTATTTACTTACAGGACTTTAAAAACAATTAAGACATTTGGGGCACACATTAAACCACAGATAAATGTGGATTCTCTCCCAGACCATCTATCATCCAAAGCTTTTTATTCCCCCATCTTCCACTCGGGAAGATGAATGTTTCAGACTACGGTGACATATTTCCTTTCTGTCCGGTTCCTTAGAATGCATTTCAACGTGCTTATTGAAATTTCCCGTGGTGCAATATTTTAGCAAGATTCCCCAAATAGATTTCACTTTCAAGTTGTAAATACTGGAGTGAAGGGATGGCTGTGATTTTTTTTTTTTCTTCAAGAATAAATGCTTCTGCAAGCCAGAAGTCACCTATATAAACATTTCCCATCTGGATGTAAACAAGATTAGCAAGAGAAAAGAGGCAGAGTTGTAGTTTTCCCCCAAGTAATTAAAACATTAAGAATTGAATATGCAAAAAAGGAAGGGGGCCCCCAGGTGCTGGCGCTCTTTTGGGGTGGGGGGGTTCTGCATGCATATGCCTACCTGCTAAGAACCCATTGTCATCTTTAAGACCCTCATGTTCAAAGATTGCCAAGTTCCTAACAAAAGAAAAGTAGAGCTTATCAGCAGGAATAAAGAGTCTAGGAATCCCCAGAAGTCAGAGAGAGGAAGGGACCTTAGCAGCCTTCTAGTCCAACCTTCCGCCCAATGCAAGCATTCGAGCCACCCCAACCCCCCAACTAAATACATCATCTATATTCAAGAATCCACAAATCAGAATAAAATCAAGACTGTCCCCTCAAGTCATCCAGAAGCAAAATCTCCTGGGGGAAAAAACATTGTCTTAGAAGAGGATATCCACTGAGCATTTCTTAAACACCTACTATGTGTGCCAGACTGTATGTGGGTTCTGGGGATTCAAAGGAAAAAAATTACCCCTTGTCCTACGGATGCTTACATACTACTGTAGGAAAACAAGTACAAAGAAAAGTCAATTACAGTCTCTTGTTGTAGCTTTAATTGAGGGGTGGGAGGTGGGGTTGAGCATTAATTACTCTTCATCTAGCCCTGTCTAGACGTTTAGTGATGGCCAGATGAGTTTGGGAAAGTAAGGATCAGGCAACTGACAACGCAGGTAACTTAATGAGGTGAGAAATTCAGCTAAAACATGTATTCAGCATCTAATATATGCTAAAGGCCAGGAATCCCAGGACAAAAATCAAACAGTTTTGAATCCAAAGACAAAAATCCCTTCCCTCAAGGAGCATAGATTCTACTATGGGGGAAACTATGCATACAGATAAATCCATACAAAATAAATACATAGAAAATGCAAAGTAATTGGGGGGGGTGTAACAAAGGGGGAGCCAGGATTTCAAACTTATTTAAATAAACATTGGGGATTTCATGATTCTTAGGGGTTTTTTGAATGAAAATAAAAATCATTTAAAGTTGGATTTTTTTAAAAGTTCTATCTGATTTAATTGTGGGGAAAAAAGAAAATATTATTTATTTTAAAAGTTCCATCTGAGCTCACCAGAGATGAGATTTGGTAATTATACAATATACTCTCCTTTGGATTGTATTTCATCTGTGCTGGGGCAGATCACGGCAGCCCAACAGTGGATGCTCCCACTTCCACCTTGAGATCAACTCCTTGCCATATTTATTCTGTTAAAGGCACTATTGTGACAAGCTGCAAATATTATAATGCAGACAATTCTAAACGGGAGTGCCCGTCAGAGTGTGGGGAAGGGATCATGCTAAAAATTTTGGTTACAGTCATGCACAGTAGAAATGGTTTCTAAATGAAAAGGGACAAGTTTGAAAAGAATTCACGAGTTTAGTCCACACATGGACAAACAGCCTACAAAATCTTATTCTGAAAAACAAACAAAGCCTCCTTTGCATTCCGGGAGAACAAGAAAGCATACAAAAGGGAGAATTCCTCAACTTCTGCCCTGCTAATATTTTTTAAAAGGCCAAAACAGGCAGACAAGATGAAATGACAAAATCCAGGAGTCAGAACTTTCAACCCCAACTTCTGGAGAGAATAAAACAAAAAAGGGGATGTGGGGAAGGGAGTCACAAAAGGAAGCAAAAGGCATTTTGAGGAAAATGAAAGAACGTGAAGAAGTTAAATTAAAATGCATCCTATTTTTTCCAAGTCAGGCATTACAGTCATGGGTTCATAGCCTTAGAGCAGAAAGGATTTATCTGTCCAAGCCTTTCATTTAACAGAAGGGGGAAACTGTGATCCAGAGAAGCAGTGACTTATCCAAGATTAAATAAACAGTTGTCAAGGTCAGGATTCAAATCTAGTTCTCTATCCAAGAATGCTATTCTGATTGGGGTATAGGAAAGGAAAGAATGACAATAACAACAATGAGGACATTTCTATAGTCCATTTATATGATGATTCGGTGTGTATTATATAATTTGATCCCACATCAAACCAAGGAGATGCTGATAAACGTTTAACAATCAGATCTCTGAAGGAGGAAATAGACACTTTTAAGTTTAATCAGCATTATTAATATTTTCTCCATCACCTTCTCAAGTCTGACTAATCAAACCCTGATTTCCAAGGTCTCTCTGAAAACTTAATAATAAATTTCTGAAAAATTAATATTCAGTTCTTGCTCATATGAGCAGGCTCTAGCACACTCCTGCCCTGCTCAATGGTCACATCCATAAATGTCCTATTTATTTATATCCTGTTAGGGACCAGATCTGTAATTTCACTGGCATAGAGATGCTTAATGAGGAAGTTTTCTCTACCAATGAAAGTGAGCACCTTCTCTCCAAGATATATATAGTCTTAGAAACACATAGATGATTTTTTTCTCAGTTTTCTCTTTTTTTCAAGTCATTGAAGTTCAATGACTGGCCCAGAGACACTTAGTCTAGATTAGGGGTAAGACTTAAGCCATCTTGGTTCCAAAGGCAGCTTTCTGTTAAAACAGTGACAGAATGAAAAAATGAATCAAAATTCACAGTAGAAAATTTTAAGAAAAGAAAAAAGATATATTGGGAACTAATTCATTGTTGGTAGAGTTGTGAACTGGTCCAGTCACTTTGGAGAGCAATCTGGAATCATGCAAAAAGAGTTATTTAACTGTCTATACCTTTTTTTTTTTTTTTTAACCCAGCAATACCATTACTAGCTCTATTTCCAAAGATGATTAGGGGGAAAGGGAAAGAACTTATGTTTTACAATATTTATAATGGCTCTCTTTATGAAGGCAAGGAACTGGAAATTGCAGGGATATTCATTAATTGGAAGAGCTGAACAAGTTGTAATATATGATTGTGATGAAATACTATAAGAAATAATGAAAGCAGTGATCTTAGAAAAACATGGAAAGAATTGCATGAAATAATGAAGAGTGAAATGAACAGAACCAAAAAAAATATTGTATATAGTAACAGCAATGTTGTCTTAAGAATGGTTTTGAGGGAATAAGTCATTTTTATTTTTTAAATGCCCAAATTAACTATAAAGGATATATGAAGAAAGATACTAACTGCATGGAGAGAAAGAACTGATAAATAGAAGCATGGATAGGATAATTTTACACATGTATATATACAAATAAACATATATATTATATATATACACATATGTATATATATACACTCAAACATATATGTGTGTATACATTCAACATACATATGTGTGTACATATACACACACACACATATATATATATATGTTTATATAGAGAAAGAATGACCATTTCTAGGGCTAGGGGAAGGGAGGGAAAAAACTAAAAAAGGGAATTGTCCATGATAACTTTGTTCTATATTTAAAAGGAAAAGCAGGTTATACATAGTAGATTTACAGTTTCATGTACAATAATCTCTTTTTCATTATACTTTGTTATGGAAATGTTTATTTTGTTCCATAAATTAAAATTTTTTAAATTCAAGTTCATGTACTTCATTGTTTTATCTCTTGTGATATCCTGTGGTATACCAAAATTCAAAATTAAAAAAAAATTTAAGGGGAGATCACTAATCAAACCTAGTCAAGCATTCCAAGTCTGGGACTCTTCCAAGAAGGTAGGCTCAGGGTGAAGAAAATCGCCATGAGGTCTTACTCATTAGATTAGAACATCCAGGATGAATTGGGCTCAAATTCTATCTCTGCTGCTTACTGCTAATGTGATCTTGTCTCTGGTTTTGTGAAACTTTCAACCAAGGAGGTTGACACAAGCATTTATGATGCCCAACCATGTATCCAGTGAGGTGACATAATGCAAAGTGTTAAACCTAGAATCAGGAGGAGGGGGGGAGAGGGAAAGAACAAGTATTTTTAAAAAATATTTCCCCCAGTCACATCAAGAAAATTTTGAGCATTCATTTTTAAAGATTTTGAATTCCAAATTTTTCTCCCTCTTTTCCTTCTCCTCTTCCAAAGACAATAGGCCGTTTAAAATGCTTTATATGTGTGCTATTATGTAAAACATATTTCTATATCAGTCATAGTTGCAAAAGAAAAAACAAAAAGGGAAAAAACATGAGAAAGGTTAAAGTAAGTGAAAAAAATGCTTCAATCTGGATTCAGAATCCATTCTTTATCTGGTTATGGGTAGCATCGCCCTTTGTGAATCCTTTGCTTTTGTCTTGGGTCATTGTGTTGCTAAGAAGAGCTGAGTGAGTCACAATCAACCATCCTATAATGTTCCTGATGCTCGGCTGTACAATGTTTTTCTGGTTCTGCTCATTTCAGTGGGCCTAAGTTCATACAAGTCTTTTTAGGTTTTTCCAAAATCTTCTTGTCTATCATCTCTTATTACACAATAGTATTCCATTACATTGATACACCCCAGCTTGTTCAGCCATTCCCCAACTGATGGGCATTCCCTCGATTTCCGATATTTTGCTACCATGAAAAGTGCTACTATAAATATTTTTTGCACATGTAAGTCCTTTGCCCTTTTCATGATGTCTTTGAGATACAGATCTAGTAGTAGTATCGATGGGTCAAATGCACAGTTTGGTTGCCCTTTGGGCATCATTCCAAATTGCTCTCCAGAATGGTTGGATCAATTCACAACTTTGTGCCTTAGTGTTCCAATTTTCCCACACGCTCTCCAAAATTTATCACTTGTGTTTTTGTCAGTTTGGTGAATCTGATATGTGTGAGATGGCATCTCAGAGATACTTTAATTTGCATCTTTCTAATCAAAAGTGACTTGGAGCACTTCTTCATAGCCCCATAAATAGCTTTGATTTTTTTTTAATCTGAAAACTACCTGTTCATTTCTTTTGATCGTTTATCAATTAGGGAATGGCTTGTATTCTTATACATTTGACTTTCTTTACATATATATATATGTATATATATATATGATATAATAGTTGACTTTATGTACATTATAAATGTATTATACATTCTTTGTATATTTGAGAAATGAGGCCTTTATCAGGGACACTTGCTGTAAAGAGTTTCCCAGTTTTCTGCTTTCCTTCTTATTTTAATTGCAGTAGTTTGTTTATACAAAAACTTTTAAACTTTATATAATCAAAATTACCTCTTTTGCATTATGCAATACTCTCTCTATCTTGTTTGGTCATGAATTCTTCCCCTTGCCAGAAATCTTACAGGTGAACTGTTCCTCGATCATCTAATGGCTTATGATTAAGGCATGTACCCATTTTGACCTTATCTTGGAATATAGTGTGAGATATTGGTCTATATGTAGTTTGTGTCTTATTGTTTTCTAGTTCTCTGGCAGTACTTATCAATAGTGAGATTTTCTCCCCAAAGTTGGGATCTTTGTGTTTATCAAATACTAGATCGCTAGTCATTGACTACCGTGTCTTGCGTACAAGTCTATTCCACCCATCTACCGCTTTATTTCTTGGCCAAAGCCAGATTGTTTTGATGATTACTGTTTTACAATATGGTTTGAGATCTGTTTTGCTAGGCCAAGAGAACAAGCATTTATTAAGCATGTTAATTATGAACTTGGACCAGTCATTTAACCTTTGTTTACCTCAGTTTCCTCATCTGTAAATGGCAATGATAATAACAGCACCTACTTCACAGGGATCAAGAAATCACAGGGAGGGGATCAAATGAGATAATATCTATAAAAGGTTTTGCAAACCCTAAATCGCTGCACAAATGCTACCTTACTCAGTACATTAAAGACCTAAAAAATGTAAGAAGGAAGGGAGGAGAGTTGTTGTCCTTATCAAAAAGGGCAATCAGAAAAGGCTTTGTGGAGGAGGAGTTTTTGAGTTGTTTTTTAAAACCATAAGTAAGAAATTCAATAGGTAAAGAAAATAAGACTATCACTTTTGGAACCGTAAAAGGAAACATTGAAGGTAGGAAAGCTCGGGATTTTCTCAAGAAACAAAACATTCAATTTAATTGAAGTACATAGAATATGGGTAGGGATGAGGAGAAGAGAGGGGAGAGGGGGAGGAGAAAGGGGGAAAAGGAGAGAAGGAGGGACAAGGAGGGAGGGAGGAATAAGCAATAAACCAACAAAGTAAGATGGTGCCAGATTGGGGATGAGCTTGGAACGAGAAGCAAAGAAGTCTGAATTCGCTGGCAGCAATAGGCAGCCAGTGAATGATTTTTGAGCAAATGACAAATAATATGATCTGAGAGTTGTCTTCAAGCCATTCCAAAGAGCATTCCCTCTTAAATGCATGATGTCTGAAGGCAGGTAGAAGTGGTGGAGATGCAGATTTTACCTCGTTATGAGGTAAAATTGTCTAACAGAGTTTTACAAAAGTGATATAGGCAGTTTTTAGAAAGAGGGAAGTCCCTAATCATCACAGATCTTCAAGACCAGATGATTTGAGAGAGATGCTCTCTGAGGAATTAATGCTTCACATAGACTATGTGCAATGCTAGGAGTTTCTCTCCCTCCCCCAATTAACCAATGGAACACCAGAGTAAGGTAGGTATTGGGAAATTTTCCTATAACATCATCAGAGTGTGGACAAGCCCTTAATAAATTTAAGGACTTTGGGTCATTGGGCGAAAGGCAGAAAATGTCACACAAGAGATATTTTACCATGGGCTGAGAAAATCAAGTCATTCTTCTTGGGTTAGCATTTTAAAACAGCAAATCATTTGGTTAGAGAATCAGTCGAGCAATGGCCAAAATCAGTGGGGAAGAACTTCAAAGAAGGTATTCTTTTTACCTCCTCACCTCATCCCACCTCCCACTCCTCACTGATTAGGTGATGATCTTGTGAACTTGAAATAGTCATATTTGGAGTTCTCATTCACATTAGGTGGCAGGATCCCCAAAGTGTTGATGACTGATGGTGTCATCTGCATCAGGGACTGAGAGACACAGAGGACAAACTAGGTCATCTGAAGAAAGGGAGTTTTGAGGAGTGTAACCTTCAAGAAAGGGGAAAAAAATCAGCTACATAGATCCTAGAAAACACTGACTCTCAGAGCCAGCAGAGAAATACACCTAAGGGAACTTTTTTAGGACTCAGTGAAGGGTGGGGGCAAGGAGAATCCTGGTAACCAGGAGTTAGGAGTTTCTCTTCAGCCATAAGTGTTCTCCACACATATACTTTACTATCTTTGTAGTTTAAATTTGACCTTGTGTTTGTGTATACAAAGGGAGAGTGAATTCCTAGTGTGAGATTACTTTTGTAATTACTTTGTAATCCTTATTATCCCTTCTCAATAAATACCTTTCCTAAAAACAAATGAAGTCTGTCGGTAACAAATGGGAATCATTCCAATAGGGGTTTATGAATATCCCAGCATATTGGGGTTACCCACAGAATCCTGAAGAAAACAGAAAGCAGTCACTTGTGAAGATGTAACTTTTCAGTGCCAGTGAGGACTGGGGAGAAATCCAGTGGATAGAGTACCAGTGTCCAGTGGATAGAGTACCAGCCCTGAATTAAGGAGGACCTGAGTTCAAATTTGACTTTAGATGCTTAACATTTCCTAGCTGTGTGACCTTAGGCAAGTCACTTAACTCCAATTGCCTCAGCAAAAAAAGAAAAAGGAAAAAGAAGAGAATCATGTCCAACTTGGACTAAAGGTTTTCTATTCCTTCAATATAAGTGGTCAGATAGAAGAGTCACACGTAACCACATCCTGTGACATTAGAGACTGAGGGCTGCAAGGGCCCTTAGAAAATATTTAATCTAATCTCCTAATTTTACAGAGAAGGCAATTTAGGTCTAAGACATTAGTTGATTTATCCAAAGTCACACAAGGATTAAATGTCAGAGGCAAGATTTGAACCCAAGTCCTCTGAATTCTGAATCTAAATGATTTCCGCTGAATCATGTTGCCTCCCCAAGCTGGGTACCATTCAATTGCTTCCCCATGAACAGATCACTGGCTTAAAAGCAACCTGCCTGGCAGAGTAGGTGTACTCCCATTCTGTAATGACTGGGTCATGCATTCAGGTCTATAATTATCACTGTCAGTTCCTCACTGGTCACTTAAGAAAGTCTGATTGGCTTCATCTGAGCATGTTCGATGTGTTGAAATCACTCACAAATTTGGAGAACACTCAAGCAGGCAAAAAGGCCGTTGAATGTCATAGAAGTCAAACATAATAATAGCCTTTGGGCTTCTTAAGTACTCAACAAATAAATATCATCTCTGAAGTCTCAGTCAAAGGCTCTGAGGTGGAAGAGACTGAAGGCTTGCTTTGGGAATCATTCTTGCCCCATTGCCTATTGGCTGAGGGATCATGGCACTCACACTCTAACTCTTAGGGTTGGTGCATGACTCTGGGTGAATAATTTTCCCTCTCTGGGTCTTAGTTTCCTGATCTAGTTGGACTAAAGAGCCTCTGAGACTCCTTCCTCTTCTGATAATGGAGCCCACTTTTTTTCCATGAAAGTATCATCTGATCTATAATGTTAGCCCAATCTAAGGACACAAATCTCCTTCCCATTAACAATAAAGAAGGGTAAGAGACCAATCAGTGGCCAAGTACCTACTACGTGCAGGGTACTGTGTAATCACTTTATAAATATCTCATTTGATCCTCACACCAACCTGAGAGGTAGATGTTGTTATTATGCCCATCAAAGTGATGGGGTTGCAGACAGAAGTTCTTTCTCACACAGCTAGTTAGTGTCTGAGGCCATATTTGAATTCAGGTCTTCCCTCCTCAAGACTCAGAACTCTATCCACTGTGCCAGCAGCTACCTCAATTAACAGAAGATAATTATTTTTCAGCCAAAGTCTCAGATTTGGAGGAGTGTAAGAGTTGGAAAACACCCCAAAGTCTGCCTAGTCCAACCCATATCCATAAGGAACCTTCCCTAGAACCCACCCTCCTGACAGGTGGTTATCCTCCCTCCGCTTGAAGACATCAAAGAAGGAGAAATCCCCCAGTTCTTGGAGCAGCCCTCGGCATTTGGGGGCAATGCTCATCAGTAAGATGCTTTTTCTGGCATCGGGCCTGAACTGGCCTCTGGAGCTTCCATCACTGTGTGTGTCTCTGCCCTCTGGGGCCAAGCAGAGTGATACTAATCCCTCTCCTACAAGACAGTCCCTAAGACACTGGAAGACAACTATCACAGAGCTTGTAAGGATTGGGGGAGGGTGTTCTTTGGGTTCTTGTTGGGAAGGACCTATAATGTCAAAGTAAAACTGATCAATAAAATCAAAATAAATAAAATATCGATTTGGTATTTAAAACATCAATTTTCTAACTTCCTGATTGACTTCTGGGTTGAGTTTTAGATGAGAAGGTTACAGTTGCTAACTGACCACACCATCTACTCCAGCTTCTTATCCTCTCGCCTAGAATCCTGACTGCACCAGGGCTTGATTTTCGTGAGAGCTCTGCTTTTAACAAGACCTTCGGCAAATCACTTTCCCTTTACGTGCCTCAGTTTCCCCATTCTAAAAATAAGGAAATTGGTTTGTCATCTCCACCTTCATTTCCAACCTTCAATACTCTATGTAGGATCTAGTCAGATGTGAATATTCCTCCCTCTAAAGGGGTAGTTTATTGTCTCCCAGCCTGAGCTACTCTTTTTTGAGATATTCAAAGGACTAAGATAAAAATCAATATCCTAAAGCCTTCCCTCATGCAGACTAAGTTAAATTTTCCTTAAAAGGATGAAAACCAATCAGTCAGTCTTTACAATTTAATTAGCTCAAGGGACTAAGGCTCAGCTAGTTGATATTGCTTCCTGGTGACTTGAGTATATACACCACACACATGTATCTATATTTATCTATACCCATATATGTGTATAAATCTAGATAGATAAAGAGATGGATATACACATACATATACAATACACATACACATACACACACCACAAGGAGTTCCTCTCAGGCGTCTGACCAGCATGGGCCAGCATAGATAACACAGAGGCATGGAAGGCTAACATTGAACAAGAACTGCCCTTAACAGTGGTATGGAAAGGATATTCAGCAGTTAAAATAATGAACATCTCTTCGAGTGCACCCCTCTCCCCTTGTCTCCATGGGCAGCAGAATTCTGGTAGAGAACTCCCACATCAGGAAGGTGCTGAGTATATCAAACCTGAAGAAGCATCCAGATTCTTTTGATGGTGGGAGACACAACATCTATGTCATGTAGGCTAAGCTAATGTTGCCCTAATGGGTAATTAAACCATCCTCGAGATTTAGTTGGTCCAGCGGATTTAGGATCGACTGGTAACATAACTTTCAGGTCCCCTGAGTATAAAAGTTCAGCAGAGAAGACTTGAGCACTCCCGGTGTGTGCTGTTCTATACTTCCTCCTGACATGGGAGTCTCTTACCTGGGCACTTCTTCCTATGCAAACAAAAGGAGATGAGTCCATGGCAGCAATGCTTTATCCTTACTGAATATTCTTTCCATGCTATAGATAAGCAAATTTCTTTTTTTTTTTTTTTAATGTCAATCTTCTTTGCCTCTTCGTGTTACCCATGAGAGCTTGCTGGACAGAAAGCTGAGGAAGGGACTCTTTGGGCCCTAGTTGTTTTTTTTTTTTTAAATAACTAGGGCCACCAGAAAGCTACGCCAGCTACCTGAGCCCTCGCCCCCTTAGCCAATTAAAGAGAACAACACTGGAGAACAGCAGAAGATCTGATTGGAAAGACAGATTGGGTCACCACCCTTCTTGTCCCTTTTTCTTCCCACCACCAGTATTCTTTAAATATTCCATAGGAAAAAGAGCTTGTCACAACTTTTAGACTGAATTAAGGCAAAGTTTTTGCACAATAATATTTGCTTCTTGTCTCACATTCTATACCCCTTTCCCATGTCCGAGTGTCCCTTCTCCCAAGTACCTACAATATTTATGATCCACCTTCAAATACCCAAACTCTTTCATTTTAGGACCATCAATAGTCCTAACGCTTACTCCCACCTCTACAAACTACCTTTCTGTCCAGGGCCTTCTAATTTCCCAATCTCCAGTTTGAACATCTAAGTGTCCAGCCAGGTAGAACACTAAATTTTTAATGTCTGAAGTGGATCATCTTTTCTACTTGGGTTGTTCTTACATTAATATGTGAGCCGCCTACAGTGGGAAAAGGGAGATAACCCTAGAGGGAGTTCAAGGTGATAACAGACAAGAAGGCCGAACTTAGCTGGGCTCTTATTTTCTCTGACAAGGAGTACAAGCTTTGGCCCAGAAGAACGAGAATAAACAATGGACAATAAGAAGTTGAAACCCCAAATAAAGAAAGAGATAGCAAGAGAATACCAAGCAGCTCTTGCCAAGTTTTGAGGGGCCAGGTCCATGAAAAAACTGGAAGATGGGGTTGCTGAGACATTAGGAGGGAGGTTGGAAACTGGTCTCTTCCAAGTCTGAATGGCTATGAATGCAAGCAGGTGTTTAGGGGAAAGTGTCGAGCTTAATCTTCTTGACACTCTGGTGTGAAGTACTGATTGCTTGGGAGGTGGGAGGTACCCTCCCCAAACATTTACATTTTAAAAGAAGAGATTGTTTAATCACTTACAACTCTTTGGGACTCCATTATGAGGTTTTTTTGGCAAAGATACTAGAATGCCTTACTATTTCCTTCTCCAGCTCATTTTACAGATGAGAAAACTGAGACAAATAGAGTTAATTGACTTGCCCAAGGTCACATAACTAGCATCTGAAGCCAGATTGGAATTCAAGAAAATGAGTTTTCCTCACCTAAAGCCAGCACTCTCTCCACTTCTCCTTCTAAAAAAGATGGTAGATTTATTCAAATAAATCTTTCTTGATGGAATTTAAGTCTAGAGAAGAGCATATGAGAGCAAGGATGCTTTTCTGATTCCTTTAATCCTTAGTAATCTTAAAGTTTAATACTTGCCTGCTCAACCTACCTACGAAAGAAGCTGTAGGACTGGGAAAAGGAAGGAGACAGTATAAGTCCATGGCATACATAGCCTAAGTCAAGTCGGGAAGATGTTGCCTTGGAAATTTGGGCTTCCTGTGTTACTGCATCCTGTAACCTGAGGAGTGAGACTTATGGGAATATGAATACTCAAGTGCCAAAGAAAATGCCATTGGGCGCCATGTACACATATGTTAAAAGTGCCATTCCCTTGGAGCATTGTGGGTATAGAGTTGATCTTGGAGTCAGCAAGTTTTTTTTTTCAAGTTTTGTCTCTGACGTAAGCTCAGCTGCGTTAAGTCACTGACCCCAATGTCCCTAAGACTTTATTTACAGAGCCAGTCTTCATTTCAACTTGGACCTTTTTGCTGTTCCTCAAACATGACGCTCTTTTCATTTGGATTTACCCAGCCCTGAAATGTTCTCCCTCCTCACCTCAGCCTCTTAGTTTCCCTGGCTTCCTTGTACACTCTGCACAAATCTGACCTTTTGCTGCTCACCTTCCTATATTTGTCATAATAGCTACCATTCTACAGCCTTTTGAGTTTTTTATTTTGTTTTTGTGAGGCAGTAGGGGTTAAATGCCTTGCCCAGGGACACACAGCTAATAGACATTAAGTGTCTGAGGCTGGGTTTGAATTCAGTTCCTCCTGACTCCAGAGCTAATGTTCTATCCACTGGGTAATCTAGCTGCCCCTAACCCTTAGTTTTTCAGGATTCGAATTCAGAGCTTGACTCCAGATCCACCCCTACCTACTTGTTTGCTTCTGGTGTTCCTGATTAAACTGTTAGCCCCTTAAAGACCGGTACCTTTTTTTTTTTTTCACCTTTCTCTGTATCCCCAGCATTTAGCAAGAATGGAGAGTGTTGCACCTAAAATCAGGAAGAACTGAGTTCAAATTTGCTATTTACTAGCTCAGATCCTTATTAGTTTTGTGATTCTGGATAAAGTCATTTAACCTCTTTCTGCCTCAGTTTCCTATCAATAAAATGGAAGTAATAATAGTATCAAATGAGGGAATAATTATAAAGTGCACTGCATAATGTTAGCTATTGTTGCGGTTGTTATTTTCATCTCTGAGGTTCTTCACAACTCTGAGATTCTGTGATTCAATGAATGTGGATATGGAATATCTGGGGATACAGATGATACCTAGAAGCTAGTGGGAGAGGAGGTCAGCAACATTTGGAATGAGACAGAACTTAAGCCTATCTTCATGACCAAGAAAATGCTGTCCTTAACCAGCATTTTGACACATGCATAATTACACGTTGTATAATCCATTGAGGCAATATGGTTGACATAAACATTTTCTCCCGGAAAGTCTGTTCCTAAGCTGGGGAGCACACACAGGAAAATACTTCTTTGTGACATCTTTGATTGTGTTGGAGTTCTCTCATTTTTTATTTTTATTTTATTTTAATTTTTATTTATTTATTTATTTTGCTGAGGCAATTGGGGTTAAGTGACTTGCCCAGGGTCACACAGCCAGGAAGTGTTAAGTGTCTAAAGTGAGATTTGAACTCAGGTCCTCCTGACTTCAGAACTGGTGCTCTATCACTACTCCAGCTAGCTGCCCCATCTCTACATTTTTAAAAGCTACATGTTAAAGTGCACAGGGCATATAGAGCGTTGTAAGGATTAGACCGTCTCTTCCTGTGCTACTTTTGGACTGAGTCTCTTTAAACCAGGATGTTAGCGGCGCCAAATGGAATATCTGGGGTTACAAATGGAATCTTAGACATCATTTAATTCAACCGCCTTGATTTTCCGGCTGATAATCACAACTGACATTGTATAGACCTTCCGCGTGTGCAAAATGTTTTCTGGGCGTTGTCTCACTTGAGCCTCCTGATAACCCCGGGAGGCTGATAGTGCAGGTGTTATCCCCATTTTACAGAGGGAGAAATAAGCACTGAGAGATTAAAGATCTTTTCCTGCGACCCACAGAGGCAGGATTTGAACTCAGACTCCAAAGCCGGTGCTCTCCCCATAGTGCCACTTGCAGCCCTCCTCCACACGCTGTCTGCTGCCATCGGGGTGTAAGCTCCTCTGGAACCGGTTCCCTTTGTCTTTATCTCCCCAGGACTTAGTCGTTCCTGGACACGAGCAGGTTAATAATTGATTGATCTGCCCCACGTTAGGTAAGCCAGGGCCCGGTGGCTGTTGGTCGTGGGCTTCAAGGGCCCAGGCCACAGAACCCAGAGAGAGATGAACTTCTGGGCCCGCGCTGCGGGGAAGAACAGCCAGGGGATGGTGGAGAGGCTGGAAACTGGATGGAGTCAGCAGGCCCCGAATTGTGGGGTTCTGGTCGGGCAGTCCCACTCCAGGGGGTATCGGTTTCCTCATCTGTAAAATGGGTGGGGGGACTTAGTGTGGTTAATACAACGCTTCGAGGGCCTCAAGAAATGAAGGAAATGCTAGTTCTGGTGGCCCTTCCCGCTTCAGCTCCCCTCTCTGTCCGAGCCCTTAGTCTCCTGTGTCCATTGGACGCCACCTGTCTCCAGGAGCAAAGGGCAGCGCTGGGGGCCTGGAAACACCCGAGAACTTCCCTCAGCTTGAGTCCTCCCCGAAGGGGCCAAAGGCTCCGAAGCGGGGATTTTCCGAACTGGCCGCGGAGGGGGCGGGTCTGGAGCGAAGGCCACTCAAAACAGGGATGTGGGGAATTCGGCCCGGATCGGACTCGTCGGAAGAGGGAATCGAGTTAAATATAACCCTCGGAATGGAATGATGCTAAAAATAAGCCAACAGCTGCCTGGTCCCCGGGCCTCCGCCTGACAGGATTTAAAAAAAAAAAAAAAAGCCCTGGGCTAGGGGTACGGAAGGGAGAAGGAAGGGTGGGGAACCGAGAGCCTGGCTAGGGATTCAACCTTCTCTGCCAGCACGGGTCCTGGGCCCTCCCAACAGCTGAGCCAACGAAGAAGGGGGCCGGGGGTTGGGGGTGGGGGGGAAAAGGCGCCCTTGTCAGCCGGGCTTGAGGCTGCCGGTGGGGCTTCAGGCTGTCGGGGGGCTTCAGGCTGTCGCGGGGCTTCAGGCTGTCGCGGGGCTTCGACTGCCCGCTCTAAGGGTCGGCCCTAATGGTCCTGGGACCTGCAGGAGGGGGGAGGCTGCCCGCCACGCCCCGGCCTCCTCCCAGAATCACTTTGCTGCCTTCAGAGATGGCAAGATGAAAGGGCAGACAAGGATTGAAGCTGAATCCGCGCCTCCCAGACCCGCAAGGGTCACCTCCTCCAGCCCTTGAGCCTCACCTGAGCCCAAGCTCCGCCCCCGCCCCCGCTCCCCACCCCTCCCTCCCTCACCCCGAGAGTGGTGGACAGGCTGGGGGTTCTGTTCCCAGGGAAGGAACTCCCCGGGAAAGGGATTAGTTGGCAGGAAAGTCAACAAGCATTTGTTTATCAGGCCCCTACTATGTATCAAGCACTCTGCTAGAGGCTGGGCAAAGGGAGGCAAAAAAAGTGCCTGCCCTCCAAGGCTTCATAAGCGAAGTTTGTCACTGAGCCTCTCTCCCTACCGTCCCCAGTCCTCAGTCACGCTAATTCACATATGTATGCGTGTGCCCTTCCCTCCCTCCCTCCCTCTCTCCTTCCTTCCCTCCCTCCCTCCCTTTTTCCTTCCTTCCTTCGTTCCTTCCCTCCCTCCCTCCTTCTTTCGTTCCTTTCCTCCCTCCCTCCCTCCCTTTTTCCTTCCTTCCTTCGTTCCTTCCTTCCTTCGTTCCTTCCCTCCCTCCCTCCCTCCCTTTTTCCTTCCTTCCTTCGTTCCTTCCCTCCCTCCCTCCCTCCTTCTTTCGTTCCTTTCCTCCCTCCCTCTGCCTTTCTTCTTCTTCTTCTTCTTCTTCTTCTTCTTCTTCTTCTTCTTCTTCTTCTTCTTCTTCTTCTTCTTCTTCTTCTTCTTCTTCTTCTTCTTCTTCTTCTTCTTCTTCTTCTTCTTCTTCTTCTTCTTCTTCCCTTTTCCTCCGTCTTCTCCTTTTCTCTTCATACACACACACACACACACCCACAACTCACATACCCCACACACGACTCCCTGGGAAAGTTAGGGCCTCCTTTCTCTCACCCCCAAAACCAACCCATTTCGTTTTACCGGGCAATTTCTCATCCCCTTCTCCCCCACCCCCATCAAAGTCGTCGCGGGCTTTCCAGCTGACCATCCCTCCTCCTCCAGCACACACACACACACACACACACACACACACACACAGAGGCTCTCACGCACTTGCTGTTCCATCCTCGACCTGGGGTAGTGTGTGTGTGTGCTGTTTTGCAGGTGGGTGCAGAGTCCCCTTCCACAGACTGCAGGACTGATAAAATATGAAAGGTTTCCAGTCCTTTATTGACTCGATGGCTCTGCCTGAAAAGGGGTTGCAAAGAGGGTTGCCCCCCCTCGGGAGGAAGGGTCGGGGGCTCTCGGCAGGGGAGAAGCTCCAGGGGGAGCGAGAAGTGGAAAAGGTGCTCCAGATGTTGCTGCTAAGGAGGCAGAAGAGTTAGAGCTGACAGATGTGCATGGGGCAGGCTGGGAGCTGCCCCCATTCTCCTCGGCTGAAGTTTCCCTGGCTCCCGCAGCTCCAGGGTCCCAAGAGCCGGCGCCTAACGGCGTTTTCTCGGACTCCAGCGCGACTGAAGCAGCTGGGGCTCTTGCCCTCGAAGCTGCCACATCTGAGAGAAGGACGCAGGGAGACGATATCTGCGAAGCAGGGCAGAGTGATGCTTGTGGAGAAAACAAGCATTCTTTGGGTGTTAGCAAGGCACACGCAACAACTCCGGCGCCCTGCACCGCCCAGCCGCCCACCCTCCCCAGCCAGCTAAAATGCCCATTTTTACCAGCTATCCTTTTCTCCCCCACTCTGTATTCCTCCCTCCCTCCCTCTTTTCTTTTTCCTTCCTTCCTTCCTTCCTTCCTTCCTTCCTTCCTTCCTTCCTTCCTTCCTTCCTTCCTTCCTTCCCCTTGGTTCTACTTTCCTTCTTCCTCTCCAGCTTAGGAGGCCTGGGAGGCCGGCCGCGTGCAGCCCGCAGTCAACCCAGCCCCTCCGAACGTCTCGTCTGTTCATTCTTTTGTTGCTGAGCCGACCGACTCTGCCTTTCCCGGGTGAATGGGGGTTTTGTAAAATGGGACAGATAAAAATGAGCAACATCATATTGTTTGACAGAATGATCCAAGATGATAAAGTGGCGGCTCCGGAGGGGGGTGAAGATAGTGAATTCCTAAAAAACAAGCCCTCTGCTCCCGTCTCTAGCCTGGAGGGATGCTGTGAAAGCCCATGCGATGCAAGACTGGGTCCAAAACACCCGGGCTTTCATTTCTGAGGCCGGATCCAGCTCAGGACCTTTCTCCTCGACGATGAAAAGAACAATTTTCTAGAGAAAGGCTCGTTTTGATTAAATCTGACATGCTGCTGATAACTCCATGCTAATGTGAAATAATTAACATAATAGCCATAATTAAAAGCACGCTAACAATGCCATAAATTTATCACACAATTTTACTAGCTTTCTGCCCCTAACTGCTCTCTCATCGTTAATTAAACGTGTTGCCTTTTACAGAATGGATGTTTATACATTTCCAATATAAATAAATCCGCAACTACTATTCCCTCTCTTTCTCTCTTCTTCTTCTTCTTCTTCTTCTTCTTCTTCTTCTTCTTCTTCTTCTTCTTCTTCTTCTTCTTCTTCTTCTTCTTCTTCTTCTTCTTCTTCTTCTTCCTTCTTTCTCCTCCTCCTCCTCCTCTTCCCTCTCTTTCTCATTCTGTGGTAACCTCCTGATTTTATAGGCAGCGAATTGCAGGAAGGTGGGGGTAGATTTAGAAAACAAATGAAAATTTTTTAGATGCAGATCCACAAACAAGAACATAAAACCAGCTCTATTCCTACAAGGTGAGAGGGAAGCAGGGCGAGAGGGAGGAGGATGGGAGAAACTGAGAGGGAGGGGGCCCTGAAGGTCCCACCCACTGTGTGTGGGGAGGGGGAAAATGAGGTGGGTGGATTTGGGGATCTCCTACCATCTTGTCCTTTCCACTCTTGTCAGCTGCAGCAAATCTCCAGAAAGTGGTAGAAAACTCTCTATATATATATGGTTGTTTATGATTCACACGCACACATTGTATATACGTGTGTATTTAAAGATTAGAAAGGAAAAAAGGACATAACAGCCCAAGACTTTTATAAAAGAATTTTGGTAATATATGTTTATTATATACATGAAATATATTTATGTATGTGTGTGTATATATAAATACACACACATATGTATGTATAAATATTATCCCATATCCAATTATCCCCAAGATATATATATATATAGAGAGAGAGAGATGGAGGTAGGGAAAGGCAACATCCGGACCCACCTGTAATTTTTCCAGCTCTGCGTCTGATTTCCCCCTTTCAGGAGAAATTGACACACACCCACACATTCGAAAAGAGGATTGTCCCCCGGACCAGCGCCACGGATTCTGGAAGTCTTTGCAAAGGCAGCTGCTCACGGGAGAGGGAGAGAGAGTACTCTGGCTCCCGCTCCGCTCCCTTCTTTCCCCAGCTTTCCAGCCGCTAGGAAGCCCGCCTGCTGCACCCCTGCTCTCCACTAAAAACCTACAGTTGCTGATTTCGAACTAAATTGAACTGTAATTAATTTCTCTTTCTCCATCATAAGTTGTACCATCTACTTTTCTCTCCCCCCCCCCCACCACACACACACACACAGTAACAACGACACTCTTGTGCCTAGAAGACATCTCAATTCCCTTTCTATCGATCTTTACTACAGTTTACTTTCTTCTCCGGTTGTTTGAATCTCTGT
The DNA here is from genome assembly GCF_902635505.1 of Sarcophilus harrisii. Classification (NCBI taxonomy): domain Eukaryota; kingdom Metazoa; phylum Chordata; class Mammalia; order Dasyuromorphia; family Dasyuridae; genus Sarcophilus; species Sarcophilus harrisii. The sequence goes on along the minus strand of NC_045429.1, from coordinate 13,654,399 downwards.
ACTTGAAACCTCCCCACTCTCCCAAAGTGCTCCCCCCTTTTCTTTCTTCCTTTCTGTGGCCCAGGTGGGTTCCCCTGGCTTCCATTTCAATGAATTCCATGCCTGCACCGGGGCAAGGAAGGAATTCATTCCCTTTTAATCCATTTCCCCCACTTTCCACTTCTCCCACCAGTGCTACCCCTCGTCTAGGGGAGAGATGCTTAAAAAATTAAAACAAAAACTTCAGCAGATAAGTGGCCGGATGCCACCCCTATCCAAACCATCCTGTGAAGTTTGCCTTTTTTAAAAAAAAAATTCTCTCTCTCTCTCTCTCTCTCTCTCTCTCTCTCTCTCTCTCTTCCCTCCCTCCTTTCTCTGTACTTTTTCTTCTCTCGTTTCTTCTCTCTTCTCTTTCCTCCTTTTCTTCTCTTACATTCTTTTTCTTTCTTTCACCCTTTCTCTTCTCTCCTTTCATCTCTTCCCTTCCTTTTTTCCTGTCTCTCCTCCTCCTCCTCCTCTTCTTCCTCCTCCTTCCCTTTCCTCTTCTCTCTCTCCTCCTTTTTTCTCTTTTTACAAGATATAATAAAAATAATAACAATAACAATAAATCGAATCTTGTGTTCACTGAAGACACGCGGGGGTTTAGTGATCAACTACAAAGAGACTTCAAACAGATTCTAGTGAACACTCAAATTCGATGTGAAAGCTACAAGCCCCAAATAACCGCTTTTACATCTAGGTTTCCTCCTTCCTTTGGCTGCTATTTTCTAAAACAAGGACCACTTCTAAGGGGAAGGAAGCGTTCCAGTGCCAACCTCCTCCCACCCCCCAAAGGAGAGAGAGCCAGAGCCAGAGCCAGAGAGCTGATTTCTCCCCCTCTGTGCAGGTGAAGCGAGCCCCCGAAGCCGAGATCCGGGGAGAGCGAGGACTCGGGCAGGCTGCAGCCGAAGCCGGGTCCGCGGAGCAGAGCGTGTCCGATTGGCAGCCACCTCCCTTTGATCTAAATCGATTTTAAACAGGCGGGCAGGCAGAGGAGCCGGCGTCAGGGCTGCGGCGCAGTGGGTCCGGCACGTCTAATAATTTAGCTAATCGAGTCGAAAAGTTTCTGTAAGGGGCCGGTCCGCGCATCAGATGGTAACACTGATTGAACAAGAGATTAGCACAATAGATCTCTAATCGAGGGGAAGCGTTGCTTTTCACGCTAAAGACCGTAATTAATGGTATGAATCAATTAATTTGACTTTTATTGTGTCGAAGGAAAAAGCGCAACAAATGAAAAGCCCGGCTAGGAGTTGATCATTCGCCCTCCCCCTCGCCCCCCCTTTCCCCGGGAGATTTCCGAGAGACACTGGAGAAGAGAACGGGATCGTCTTTCCCCAGTGGAAAGGAGAGAGAGAGAGAGGAGCTGATGGAGATGCAAAAGAAGCGGGAGGGTGCTCCCGGGGAGCGGGCGCTGCTCTCCCCGCGCCCCCCAAATCCACTGCCCTCCAAATAGAGATTAGAAGCGATCGGAAGGGACTGGGAGAAGACAGCAGCCGGCGATCGCTAAAGCGCACGCCCCCACGCGCCCCGCACCTGCACGCAGCGCCCCGGCGGTGGCCTGCACCCCGGGCGGGAGGGCCGGGCAGCTAGGAGCCGGGGCCAGGGCCGCACCCCACTCTCGGGCGCTTTGCAAACGTCTCGAAGATGTGTTTGTGGGGGCGAGCTGGGAGGGCACGAGGGAAGGGGACAGGGATTCGGGAATAGTCTCCATGCTTCGCCCCGAAATTTTCCTCCGGGCCGGTGCGGGTCGGGGTCCGCCCTAAACGCTCTTCTCTCCTCAAAGCCCCACATTCTCTGATTCCTGAAAGGTTGTTTTGTTCCCTCCACCCCACCCCCTCCCCAGCGTGCACACACTCCACACCTTACAAATAGCGTTTTGAAACGGTTTGGAGCAAGGAGAGTTCAGTGCTGCAGCTGCGAAAATCCAGCCCCTGGCGCATTTCCTTGGCTCAGCTGCCCCCCGGAGCTTGACTCGGGACAGAGATAAATCCTAGAAATGAGTGGCAGCCTCCTAGAGCGGAGCGCTGGCCTCCTCCGCCCCGTCTCAGCCACCCCACCCCTCCCCGAGCCCAACTCCCATCTTCCGGCCAAGAAAACCCCGCGGGTCTCGGGTGGAATCGGCCGCTCGGGTGTCAAGGCTCCCTTTAAGAGCAATTACGGCAGATGCACGAGTGTATAGACAAGCCCTATGGAAGCAAGTTTGGGCAGACTTCCTTGGCGGAGTTTATAGGCTAAAAGGCTGAGAGAGAGAGAGGCGGGAGCCTGGATATGGGGGGAGGAGGGAGCGTTGGGGGATGGGGGTAAAACAGCAGCCCAGGACCCGACCCTGAAATAAATCAATCCTTTTGCTCAGCTTCTTCACTCCCAGATTCCTCCCAGTCTCTTAGTTCTTGCCCTTTCCCCTGCCCAAGCTCAGCTCTAGCCGGGAGGGCTGGGGGGGGGGGGTGAGGGACCACGGGAGCCCCACTCGTGCTTCCTCTTCAAGCGTCCGCGGCCAGAGATGGGGTTCGAGTGATGGTAGCCGGCTCGGGGGTGGTGCCAGTCAACCGCATCCTCGTCCTAAATGCTTGGAGAAAAGGGGGGAAGAGAAGAATTATTGGCTCCCACTGGCAATCGTTGAGATCTCTGTTCCTGTGCCGCAAAAGGTAAAAAAAAAAAAAAAAAAAAAAAAAAAGCCCTGCCAACGGAAACGCGGTCGAAGTGGTCCTGGAGTTGTCCGACTTCTTTTTCCATACCTATTCAGCCCATGCGGATAGTCTGTATTTTATAGAAGGCTTCCATTCCAAAAGAAATGTTATTTGCATTTACGATCTGCATCTGCGGGCTGGAAACAGACATCCTCCTTCTGTCGATCGTTTCTATTTATAGCTTTGATTTTGCAGCCCCCCCTCCCCCCCGAAAAGCCCAGAATACACACGGCAACGCATGCAGGTAAGAATCCACATAGATCAGACCCCCCACCCAAAGCCGGAGAGGAAAACAACGGAACGAAGCCGCTTCCGACCTTGCCTTCCCAGCTGGGTTATTCTTAGTTTGAACAAGGCCCTTGGCTCCAAGAGAACAGAATTAGTCGACAAGTTGCAGCATCCTTTCCAGGGACCAGTCTTACCTTGGGCCAGCTGAATAGAGTCTTCACATTCACACTCCCCTCATTTCCTACTTTTTCGTATGCTAACTCTTGCAATGATTAAGTCGTTAACACCTCTCAGGAGCCGGTTAAGGCTTCCTTATTTACAGTTTCTCTTTGTTATTTTACGTCTTTTTATTTCTCTCGGCGACTAATCTAATAGATTAATCAATAGTCATTTTCGGATTTCCTCCCATATACCGTGGAGGGGGGGGATCTTTATAATTTCGTATACGTATAATATACACCGGTTATACATACCAACGTGCAGAACAAGAAATGGGTGCAGGGCCAAATTGCCTTTTTGTTGCCTTCCCCGCCCCCTCCCTTTCCCCCCCCCCCCCAAAAAGCATCCCTTAATGTGCATTGAGTCGGAGGGATGGGCTCGCCGGCCCTGGCTGTGCCGCCGGACTTGGGAACGTCTTCCTCCTGGTTTTTTGGGCGCAGAGGAACCTGGGGCGGGGAAAGCTGAAGGGGAAAAGTCGGCCAAAGGCTGGTTGTTGACTGCCCGACTCCCATACTAACTGTTGGGAAAGGGAAAATGGAGGAGGGGGGGAAGGGGAAGAAAGAGGAAAGGAAGGGGGAGAGGGGGAAAACACGCGCGCGCGCGCGCACCCACACCCCTTTGGCTTCCAATGTAATGAAATGAAGTGCCTGTAATGTGTAATCTTTAGGTAAAGGCAGACTAATGGGCTTCCCATTGATAGAGTCCCCAGCTAGCGTGAAGGAAGGCTGTGGGCTGAAATGATGCTTGCATGTGATGATAAGTTGTGCTACTCTTGTCTCTTTGTTGACAATTCCATGAAACAACTTGAGTTTTGCATGGCTTAGCAGTGGGGCTCCTGACGTCACGGGCAGTCACGTGGCCCCGCCTCCTGCTATATCTTTAAGTGGAAAGTAATCTATCAGCCCAGTCTTTAAAACGGGACTTTCAACTGAGGCGGCTTTTGAGTCCCTGTGACACCCCCCCTCCCCCTTTGGGTTTCCCCCCCTTCTCTCTCCTTCTGCAGCCACTTGGAGATAACCATCCCACACCCCTCGGTCGCCAGCCAGCACCTCTCCTCCTCCTCCTCCTCCCCCCCCCCACATCCAGGGGGAGAGAGGGAGAGAGAGAAGGAGAGGGAGGAAGACAGGAAGAGAAAGAAGTAAAGGGGCAAAATCTGGAAGCCACCGACAGCCGAGGGAAAACGCCGGAGCCCCTTCCCCAAAGAGAGGAGAGCCGAGGAGGAGACGGGGAAGCAGACGGAGTCACCTGCAGCTGCTCGCATGAGAAGCACCGAAAGCCGGGGAGTTTGAGCTGAAGGCAGCCGGGGAGCAGCCACCTGCAACCCCCTCCTCCCTTCTCCCCTTTCCTCCCTCCGCTTCCCCACCCCCAGCCCTCACCTCTCCTTCTCCCCCCCCCCCCGATTTTGCCAGCTTTCGGGACCGAGAAGCCCCCCCCCCTTCGCCGCCTCTGCCCAGCCCAGCCCAGCCAGCCCCCTAACTTGCCCCACGCTCCCACCTCCTCCCTCCCCTGCTTTCCTCCCCGCTGCCACCACTCCCTCCCCGGCACCGCCGCGGCCGCCGCCGCCGCCGCCGCCACTAAACTCCGAGAAGGTATGACCCTCTCCGGCAGCGGCAGCGCCAGCGACATGTCCGGCCAGACGGTGCTGACGGCCGAGGACGTGGATATCGATGTGGTGGGCGAAGGGGACGAAGGGCTCGAGGAGAAGGACAGCGACGGCTGCGGCTGCGAGAGCCCGGCGGGGCCCCCCGAACTGCGCCTGGACGAGGCGGACGAGCAGCCGGCCCTGGCGCAGCAGCCCCAGCAGCCCCAGCAGCCCCAGCCCCTGTGCCTCCCCAAGGAGGCGGCTCCGGCGGCGGGGGGGGACCCGAGCGGCGGCGGCAGTCCGGCCGAGGCGGACGGCAAAGGCGGAGGGGGAGGAGGCGGGGGCGGAGGAGGTGGGGACGAGAGCGGCGGCGGCGGCGGCGGGGGCGGCTGCAGCAGCGGCGGCGGCGGCGGGCCGGCCGCGGGCCTGGCCCCCAGCAAGCCCAAGAACAGCCTGGTGAAGCCTCCCTACTCGTACATCGCGCTCATCACCATGGCCATCCTGCAGAGCCCGCAGAAGAAGCTGACCCTGAGCGGCATCTGCGAGTTCATCAGCAACCGCTTCCCCTACTACCGGGAGAAGTTCCCCGCGTGGCAGAACAGCATCCGCCACAACCTCTCGCTCAACGACTGCTTCGTCAAGATCCCCCGGGAGCCCGGCAACCCGGGCAAAGGCAACTACTGGACGCTGGACCCGCAGTCCGAGGACATGTTCGACAACGGCAGCTTCCTGCGCCGGAGGAAGCGCTTCAAGCGGCACCAGCAGGAGCACCTGCGCGAGCAGACGGCGCTCATGATGCAGAGCTTCGGCGCCTACAGCCTGGCCGCGGCCGCCGGGCCCTACGGCCGCCCCTACGGGCTGCCCCCGGCCAGCGCCTACCCGCACCCGGCGGCCGCGGCGGCGGCGGCGGCGGCCGCGCGCTGCAGTACCCCTACATCCCGCCCGTGGGGCCCATGCTGCCGCCCGCCGTGCCGCTGCTGCCCTCGGGGGAGCTGGGCCGCAAGACGGCCGCGTTCGGCGGCTCCCCGCTCAGCCCCGGCCTGCAGCTGCAGCTCAACAGCCTGGGCGCCGCAGGCGCGCCGCCACCGCCACCTCGTCGCTCATCAAGGCCGAGCCACAGCGGCCCTCCTTCAGCATCGAAACATCATCCGGCGTGTCGGCCGCGGCCGGGGCTCGGCCGGCGGCGGCCCGAGGCGGCGGCAGGCGGGCGCGCAGGGCCAGGGCGGCCGGAGGCGCCCGGGCGCCAAGGGCGGCCAGAGCGATCGCGCGGCAGCGCAGCGGCAGGCAGCGCAGACTTTCCTGCGGCCGCCGGTCTCGGTCCAGTCGGCGGCTCTCATGGCCACGCACCAGCCGCTCTCCCTGAGCCGGACCACGGCGGCCATCGCGCCCATCCTGAGCGTGCCCCTCTCCGGACAGTTCCTGCAGCCCGCAGCCTCGGCGGCGGCCGCGGGCCAAGCCAAGTGGCCGGCTCAATAGTAGCCCCCCCCCCCGCCCCGCCCTCCCCGGCCGGCCGCGGCCCGCCCGGGAGCAGGCAGGCTCCAGCTCGGGCCTCTCCCCTGCCCCGCCCCGCCTCCCCCTGCCTGGCGCTCTCCGACCCCACTCGCTTGCCCAGCGGTCCCCTCCACCCCCAGCGGAGCCCCCTTTCCCGAGGCCCCTTCTCCGGACCGGCGCACCCCGAGGCCCCCCACCCTGAGCCGCGCACCCCTGTTAGATGGGCAGCCGAGGGAGCCTGACCTCGCTCTCCCCACCCCCCGACCCCCACTCCTGGCACCCACAAACACACTCGGGTGCGAGCAAATAGGAATGAAGCTGGCAGAAGTGCGTTCTGTACAGGTAAAAAGAAACTCAGAATCACCCAAAGGCCCGAAGGCGACAGCACCCAGTACCGCGGGGAGGAATCATTTGTACATATTTGTATAAAAATTATTGACTTTCCTTTTGGGGTTTTTATTTTTTTAAGAAAAACAAATCCGGTAGATTTAGAGCTCTGAACTTTCATTTTTTGGAAGGTTCACTCTCCGCAGTTTTATCTGAGAAAAAAAAAAAGTGTATAAAATCGTTGGGAAATTTTAAATATAAAAAAAATTTTCAAAAAGGCGAAAAAAGTGTCATTCTATTATAGAAGTCTGTTTATATATGAATGAATATATGTTATTCTAAATGTTATTCCATCGTGTCGTACATAACTTTGTAAATAAATTTTTAAAATGCTGACCCCAGTGTTTTCTTTAGTGGCCTGACAGGATTTTAAAATAGCGTTTATATTTTAGTTTTCTCATAAATTCGCCTTGTTTCAAATAACAACCTTTTCGAACGTTGTTATTTTTAATTTGCTTTGCAAGAGAAATTTAAATCTGGGGAAGTATAAATAGAGACATGGAGATTTTGGGGGGTCGCGTCTAGATGCTTCATTTCGGCCCGTAAAATCTAAATGGCTGAGAGTTCGCTGGATTAATTCAATTTTCTTTTTTAAAACCCATCTCGGTTTAAAACAATAGCTCATTCAATTTTTTTTTAGAGCAGTTTTGTTTTTCCAAAGGAGAACTTTGGAGAGTTTTTAAGCATTCCAAATGACCCTTTCAAGTGAATATAAATTTCTTCGTCATTTTAGACTCTGATATTTTTAAAAATTATTTTGGCTACCTTCTCTTGTCCCATCTGCGTTGGGGTGATAAGTATAGCTGGTAAATAAATTACTCTCCAATTACCTTCCTGCATTTAAAAAGAGTTGGAATTAATTTTGCAGTGGAACTGCAATGATTCTCCAGCTCATCAGATTTCCTACAACTCTAAATAAGGTCATCTGCGAATCCACAAAATTACCCGATTTCGGAAGGCTTTCTATCATCGCCTCCTCCCCTCCCTCTACTTTAAGGTTGTTTAAAGCACGGTTCATTACAGAGCTTTAATAACCTTTTAAAGACAGAGTCAATGAGACCTATTTTTTAAAATCTTTTGTTCTTTGTACGGCGAGTGAGGGGAGAGAGGGTAAAGAGTTGTACGTCAGGGCTGCGGCATCTTGTCAAAATCAGCTGGAGAATTTTCCAAAATCTCCATTTCATTGTTTTTGACCCAAAAAAAAAAATAATAATGCCCGAAATATGAAGGTGGAAGGAATAAGCCGAGGGCGTCTCGGGCCACCGTCATTTTCTCCGAGTTTCCCACCCGGCTTCCAAAGGCAGCATTTTCTCATCCCAATTATTTTAGGACTAGCTGGAGGTGTTGAGAGGACGGTTGGGGAAGGGAGGGCTGGGGATTCCCTCGAAAACAGTAAAGTTCGAAGGGTACCACAAGTGATGTCCCTATCCGGGGTCTTGTCCAGTTTGTAAAAGACAGTAAATTCACCGGGTTCAGGCCATCGCCGCCACCCACCCCCGGATTATTCCAGCTTTCCCGAGTTACTTCTACTCCAGCGCCTCGGCCGCTCATTTCTGGGCTGTCAGGAGTCTACAGCGTTCGGCTGCTTTAAAAGAAACGTCCTGCCCTCCGCATTACATTTGTTTTCCTGGGAAACAGTAAATATTATTGAGTCCTAAGTAAACATTTAGACCTCTGGATCCAGCTATACGAAAATAAAACAAGCTGCCCGGCGGAGAGGGTTTGACCTTGATAAATAAGGAGCAGATAATCATCAGACGAGTAGAGGGACAAGAGTCACCTTAAGCGAGAAGAGATTATGTCTCCTTAGGTTTCCACGCGGGTCCCTAAATGAAGACCTTTCTGATCTCCTTTTACAAGGAAAACTAAACGGATCTCGATTTTGTTTGCGGGTCGCAGCTATAAAAGTAACAAGTCGTTTCACAGTTGTGTCTGGCTAATCGGTTTTTACACAACAGCAAATGGTACATGATTTGTGCAAACACACAGAGGTTATTTCTATATTTAGCTGATACTCCTGGGAAAAGGGAAAGGAAGACCTTCTTGAATTCACTTTTAGGCTCAAGAAGCTGCTGATCCAAGGCTTCTAAATGACATCGGATAACAGGGGCCTCATTCCACCCCTGATCCTTTGTTACTTATAAAATTACTCACTCATATTTCCGTACATAGCAGCCATACCTTACAGCCTTGCCGCCGCCGCTGCCGGGGCCGCTGCTGGCGGGCTTCAGAGCCCGCCGCCCGCTACCGGCGGCGGCTCGCGCTCGCCCGGATTTGGGTCTTGCTATTTATTAAACGGCGGGGTGTGGAGGAGGCCGGATCCCCCCGCGACTTGCTGCCCAACTACCTCGCGCCCCAGAAATCGAGGCCTCCAACCTGAATTTGCCTTTCTTTCTCTGGGTGGGGGGCCGGGGTCCCCCGAAATCACTCCACCGCGGGGGTTTAAAGTTTTGGGGGGCTGTCTCAGGGGAGGGGGCCTGCTTGGAGCCCCGCTGGGGAGCTCCTTTGGGGGGTTCCGCATCTTTGTCTGTATTTATGGAGAATGGGGGGTAAGGGAGCTACAATATAAGAATAAGTGGGAGCACAAATCTCTTTCTCCCGAACGCAGCCACAAACAAGCAGAGGCTCTGAGAGCAATTGGCGAAGCGAGATTTTTACTGCAACCAGACCGGGTTTGGCTTTCAATAAGGGGAGAAAGTGGTAAAGGTCGGGAGGAAAGGACTTTAGTTTGCTCCTACCCATTCTCCTACAGTTCAGACTTTTAAAAAAGAAAAAAAATTTTTTCTCCTTTTTTCTGTTTTTATTAAAAAAAAAAAAAAAAGTCATTCCCTATTCCCGGATCTGCTGCCGCTGCTGCACTGAATCAAGAAAGAGACCCAGATCGGCGGTTCTTCTCCATTTAATTAGAATAGACGGAGATGGAGACTGGTAGGGGCCATTAAGTGAAATAAGAACGAAATGGGAGGCAAAGCAAACGGAGGAGCAGATTGGGTCCCACTTGGGGGCTCCGAGGAGGTTATAATCGTAATGACGGGTAGGGACCTGCAGGGGGCGATAGGTATATAGTTCTTTACTCGGTTTGTCATTGGGATAGCCAGGTTTAGACCCTTAGCCTCCTCTCCTTCTCTAGTCCGCTTTCCTCTGGGGGTTGGGGGGATGGGGCGCCCGACTCCCTCTTCTTCTCCCCTGGAGCTCCCCCAGGAGCACACCGTGTGAGTGAGTGTCCTTTTCCCAGGCCTCTCCCTTGGGAGCGAGCAGAACTCCCCGGAGAGCAGTGGCTAGAGATTGGGAGGCAATAAAGTTGAGTGATGAGAAAACATTGACTCGGAGGCAATTAGTGGTTATATTTGAGGTCATTTATTTTACATAGTTTAGAGGAAGAGCTTTCGTGTAATTGGGGAAAACACCAAAAGCCTGGTGAGCAGTTTTCTACTAGGTCTGCCTCTGGGAAGCGGAACTGTATTATCTCTGCAGTCTGTACGATACGCAGATCCAGTGTACACTGCGATGTAGACGGGATGAATCCAGATCTATCCGGAGAGATGACACAACGAATTGACTCTGCGGCCATGAAAGGGAGTGGAATGCTTCCTCTGATCCGCCACCCTAGGGTGCTCGGGGGACGTTCTTAAACTCGTGGGCCTTCCGGACTCTTGGGGGAAGGTGTGTCCAGATGCTCCCTGAAATCTAGGCTGAAGAGCAATTCAGAACAAAGCAAACTCGCTTCTGAAAAATCCGCTTCGGTCAAGGGAGACACCTGGTTTTAGAGGAACAGCCAGTGGTTACCTACAACGCCCCTAGTCCACATCAATTCAGGGATTCCGTGGGAGAGAGGGAGCAGCAGAATTATGAAGAAACTCTAGCCCCTCTCTTAGGCCATCCCCCCAGCTCTGAGACTGGCAGGAGATGGCTCTCTCCCACCTGCTTCTCTGCACCCTCCATAGCCATTCCAAGAGCTCTGAACAGCTTTTTTTCTGAGGGTGGCTTAACCAAAGTAGAAAAGACTGATTTGCTGTTTTTCCCCCCTTTGCTTCTACGCAGTATTCAACGCATGTGGGAGAACCTGACACCCTTGTTGACAGATGCCTATTAGTGTAAGACATTGCCTGCTGGCCTCTGGGGTGTATTAAAGGTAACCAGATCTGTAACATTGGTAAAATGACCATATCTCAACTGCTCCTCAAACAGTTGGCACATTTATACTGGAGTCAACTTTCCCTCCTCCTCCCCCCACCCCCCATTCGGTATTTCTTCGATTTAGAAGTGATGTTTCTCAAAGATTCTTCATTTCCTCCTTCTAAAAATTAGGGGGGAGGAGCCTGGACAAAATGACAATGACCACTCGGACAGCTTTTTAATAACCCCAAGTTATTTGTCAGGGAGAAAATGATCTTGGTTGTTTTTTTTGTTTTGTTTTTTGTTGTTGTTGTTGTTGTTGTTTTGGGGGTAGATTTGTCTTTGATAAACATTTTTTGGCCAAAAAAAAAAAAAAAAAAAAAGAAAAAGAAAAGAAATGAAGGAGGAAACCTCTAGCGTGTTAATGTAAAGTAAATGCTCAAACAAACCTTCTTTTCCACAAGTCATTGTTCACCTAAGACTAGTTCTTTTTAATTCAGTGAGAAAATGTGACATTAGCCCTGCTTCCTCCACAACTCATAAAATAAATGTACAAACTACCTTCTGATGTCCACAGCAGCAGAAGGAAGAACTGCAACCAAAGTATTCTCAATACCTTTAAGGTGCAAAGGGGAATTTTACACACACATACACACACACACACACACACACACACACACACTTCTGACTTTACTAGGAGGAAAATGGAAGCATGCCTTAGATGGAGTAAGGATGGAAAAAAAGAGAAAGGGAAAGGAGAGATGACAGACAAAATCGGAAGAGAAAAGAAAGGATTCTTGACTAAAGCCCCAGATGGAGGGTAATCCTTGGACAAATTGTTTAGGCTTGGGTAATGAGACTTGGTGAGGAAGAAAGTTCTTTGTTTATTTGTTTGTCCTCCTGTCCTTGAGGCACTAAGACGTCAATATTTTCATTCCTAATAAAAATAGTGGCGTCCTTATTTCAGACCCAGGGATTGAACTGATCATCATTGAATTTTCACATAGGGAGTACTTTGGGGAAAGGGGGAGGAATGGTAAAGTCTCTCCAGTTTCACCATACACCCCGAATTTGTGTCTAACTGTACCAAGTGTTGTATGTGGGAGGGATCCCCTAATGAGAATCACTCTCCTCTCCCTTCTCTTTCAAAGGGACTGCCTTTCCCAATCAAAAGCCCCCTGCCCCTCCCTTACCTTTCTCTCCCTTCCCATCTCCCCATCTTTAGCCTTAAGTGGAGGAGAGTTCTGAAGGTCAGATAGAGGAAGAACCAGTTGGGATGGGAAATGTTAACGATCGTGGGGAGGAAGTTGAACCTAGGAGACAAGAAGCAGATGGAGGGGGAGATGGGCAAAGCGAACCCCCAAATATAGGTTACTACCTACAACTAAGACACCCTCTGATGCTTCTCTTTTTCTGTGTCTCAAGAGGAAAGATCGAGACTGGGAATAAATCGCCTGTGAATAAAATATAGGCTGCCTAAACACATTTATCCTTTTAACTGCAAGCAAACAATTAGTAAGTTTGTTACGCTCATTAGAGTTAGACAACAGTAGGGAAAGTGTTGCACTCAAGAGAGCTCCCTCCCTCCCTTCGTACAGACTTGTCTCCTGAATTTCCACTCCCAACTTATACCCTGGGCCCAGGCTGCCTGGAGGAAAGGTCGGCGAGCGTCTGACTGGAAGGGAAGAATTCACCTCCTGTCATTCATTCCGGGACACAGCCGCTCCCATTTTAATAAGGTCATGTATTTTTTATCAGTTTTTTCCTGTGACTACTAGCGATGAGAAAGAAGCACAGTGCCCATTAGACTTAAGAACAGGATCCCCACCCACCCCGCCTCATTTTCTCCAAAAGATAAATGGAAATGAAGCACGGTTTTGTCCACAAGAGAATTTGAAATTTCACATGAAATCAATCCTCTCCCCCCGCACAATTTTTTTTGCAAATGTTTTCTTAGAACGACTTTTTGGGTTCTGGAACTGGAACCCAGTTCATCCAGAAATCCCTAGTTATTGACCTTTATTCTGCTTTTTCTCTTCCTGAAATACTGGAGGAAATGAGTATCAGCAATTGAAATGGGAATGGAATGGCTTTGCCCATGAAGCCCATAACTACAGCACCTTTCTCCTTCCTTCCTTCCTTCCTTCTTTCCTTCCTTTCTTCCTTCCTTCTTTTCTTCTTTCCCTCTCTCCTTCCTTCCACTCCTTCTTTCTCTCATTTCTGTCCTTTTAGCTTCCTTCTTACTCTTTCTCTCATTCTTCCTTTACTTTTCTTTCTTTCCCTTCCTTCCCTTAATTTCTTCTTTTCTTCCTCTTTTCCTTCTTTTTCTATTCTTTCCTCACTTTCTACCTTCTTTCTCTTTCTCTCTTGCTTCTATCTCTCAACTCCCCTTTTTCTGGGCCTTTTTGTTCCTTTCCATCTTTTTCCTTACTTTGTTTTCTTATCCCTTCTTTCTTTCTTTTTTAGTTGTCTTCTTTCCTCCCTCCCTCCCTCCTCCTCTCTTCCTTCCTTTCCTTATTTACATGCTTCCTTCTCTCTCTCTCTCTCTCTCTCTCTCTCTCTCTCTCTCTTCTTTCCTTCCTTCCTTTCTTTCCCCAGGTTCCTGACTTCTAGAGATTCACAAGTTGCTAGATCTAAAGTCAATTTGAAGTGGTTGATCCTAATCCACCCTGAAGTCTTTTGATGTGAATTACAGAATGTCCAAAAAAAAAAAAAAAATTATCTCCTGAAGTCTTGAAAAAACGTTCTCATTTTTAAATTCCTTTGTGCAAATTTGAACTGCAAAGAATACCAGAAGCTATTTAGGTCTTCTAGATATCATTAAAAAAAAAATTCACTTTGTATTGACTAAGCCAACTCTAACTCTTGAGAAAAATGTCCTATATTTGAATCATAAAATCTTAGGATCTCAAAGGATTTTAGAGATCATTTAGTTTAATATCATACATTTGCTCTAGGATCCCTCCTATATATATATATATATATAGAGAGAGAGAGAGAGAGAGAGAGAGAGAGAGAGAGAGAGAGAGAGAGAGAGAGATCGCTAGTGTACAATTAGGGATTCATTTGCAGCTCCTCTTTTAAAATGCAAATGCCTCCTTTTGCAGTAGGTTAACCCTCACAACCTCGGGGTGAATTACTTTAGCCAGATTATCAGAATGCTTTGTGCCTCATACCTAGTAGAGCTAGCTCTCTGAGGGAATGGGAAATTGGATTGGGGAGAAAAGTCAGCTTTTGAAGAAGCCAGGATCCATTTCGCCATGACTTAAAAGAAGACTTCAGTTTAGCCCAACCTGCCAAAATTCTTTTCTTTCAGTGTTTGACTCAAAAAGGACCCCTCCTTTATGATCTCCCTCAAAATTTCCTAGAGCATTATATCTGGATCTCTCTTTTACCTCAATTCCACTCTTCCTTCTTCTATTAAGCCCATTTGTAAACAGGCTATAAATCCTTCAAAGGAAAGGACAATGCCATTTTTTGGATCTTTGTATTCCAAGCACCTAGCACAATGCCTTGCACAGTTTGTTGAAGTGAATTGGTTAATCATCTGGGCTATGTGATTATAGGCAGTCAATCAACTTCTCTTGTCTCCATCCAAAAGTACGGGTCAGACTTTCCTGGAAAGGAAATTGTGTCCTGACAGAAAGGAAATAGTTCTGCCAGATAGAGGGGCACCCAAACCTCAGTTTTTCACCCACCCCTATTCCTTTTCTTTGAACTCTTTGTGTGTGTGTGTGTGTGTTCAGAAAAGCAGGATTGCTATTTTATGAAGCCTAATAGATCAGTTGATCTCTCTCAGCACTTTGCCTAGTGTTCTGGCATGGAAAAACATTGCCCAGCCTTCCCAGACGCAGTGGCTTTATCAGCTACAGAACATAATGAGTGAGTGCTTGGAGGTCTTCAGAGAAAGGTGCTGTCCAAAATATGCTTAGGTAGACTCCACTGATATTACATATAAAAAAGGAAAAAAGCCAGAGCCTTTCATGATTTTATTCAGTTTTAAAGGCAAGATAATGCTCTTTTATGGGATATATTTAATTATATATTTTTGTGACCTATTCTCAGGCAATTAGAGTCAGAGTTGGTACTGAAGGCACAGGCAAGGCAGGCAAGCATCTTCAAGACCACAAACAAGGTAATAAATGAAGGAATATATAAAACAAATCAATGATCACTTTTAAAAATTCAATTCCCAAAGTTTAATAGCATAATTATGAATGACATCTCTCTAGGATCTAAGACAAAATTGCATAGTTTAAACAATTCTACAAAGAGATTCAGAACTACTGTGGTAGTTTTTTAACCCAAGTAAAAGTCTTCTTTTAAAATTGTTTTACAATTGATGCTAAGAAAGCCTAAAGCAGACAGACGCTTTGTCCTGGCTCTTGCTAAAATATTGGTGCAAATGAATAAGAGCAAAGAAGTTCAACTCCCAAGTCCTAAATATTTGGGTTTCTTCTTTTTATAAACAGAGATTTTACTTTCAAGCCCTCTCTTCAATCGTATCATACCACAGATATAAGTGTTGGTCATGAGGAAAGAAGGATGAAAGATGGTGAATGACTCAGTATAAATAGCACCACTAACATAAATGCAAATCATATGAGCATGTCTTAGAAAGGGTTCATCTATCTTTGCACAAAAATATCAGGAATTGTGAAACTGAGAGAAACATGGAAAAAACTGATACAAAGGAATACAGAACAAGGAGCTGATCCAGGATACCATATACAACCACACTTATGTAAATGAAAACAGAATCAAAAAAGAGGGGCTCAGATTAAATGTAATGATCAATAGAAATATTGGTAATTTTGCTTAATTTTTTTTATCTATGGTGAGTAAAGACCACTTCTGAGGAATTAATAAAAAAAATTAAACCTCTGGTGGCTGAAAGAAAAAAAATGGAAAAGAATGGGAATGATTTCAAACATTTCTATGTGTTTTAAGACATGTGATACTTTTGAATAATCCATTAAAATCTTTTGCCTTTTTTTTTTTTTTTTTTTTTTTTACTTCTCACACTGCTTTGTAAATTTTATCCAACTAATCTGTTACTCAAAGCTCATCTTTCCCAGGAAGCTTCCTTAGACTTTAATGTGTGCACTGGATTAAATTCATACTCCATTAAATTACCCATTATGCTGTTATGTAATTGCTCTTATACTGTTATGCTTCTATATGTTTTTACTCTATAGCTAGACCATATTCTGCAAAGGGTAGGAATGTTGTCTGATTGATTCTATACCCTCCCCTGCATTTGGCATCTGTGGATGTCAAGTTCAAATCCCAGCTTGGTTAATTATTATCATCAGACTTGGGCAAGGTCTTTCATCTCTTGGGTCTTAGTGTTCCCATCTATAAAACGAGACAGTGGAGTAGATGACATATATGATATTTTCCAGCTCTACAAAACAGTCTTTGTTTCTATGACTATCCCAGATCACTCTGCAGTTGGTCACTCCCCAAAATCTTGAATTAACCGAAGAATAGGTTGAGAATGATTAGATTATCACAACATTTCTGATACTGTAAGAGTTGACCACGTCCGTGTGGAAGCCAAAAATTATGACATTAAAGTTCAAATTCCTTAACTTGATTTTCAAGAGCCCTCCACACTATTTACTTACACTGCCTATAGGTGCACCCTTTCTCCCTCTCTCCTCCTACACAATCTGAATAAACAATGTTTCAGTTAATTTTTTATTTTAAAAAGTGTTTTATTAATGCCTTTTCTTCTTAGTTCACATTCAGATCCCCTTCTTCTTATCCCTTTATTCCCCTCTTCCCCTCCCTCTCCTGGTGAGCTTTCCCACATATAAAGGAGGGAGTAGTCACACAGAATTCAATGGATACATGCACTGAGTCTTACAGCACATACAACATTCTGCAACTATAATCTTCCACCTCTCCAATGAAATAAATGCATTTCCTCATCTCTTCTCCAGGGATCAAGAATGGTTATTATAACCACACAATGTTAAGCTTCGATTCTTTTTGTTTCCAAACAATGTTTCTGAAACAAATTGAATACATTCCCACCTTCAGACCTTTGTCTTTCTCAAGTCTTTCTGTAGTGCCATCTTTCTTCCAGTCCTAGTTTAAATATCATTTTACTCCTGAAGATATTTCTTCTTTTACGAATAAAATCCTCTGAATTCTAATAATACCTATATAGCCCCTTCAGCATTTAGCACGTCACTATGTATTATTAATTTGTACAAATATGTTTTTGTCTATGATTTTATTATAAATTTTCTTGAAGAAAGACCCTTTTCCTGGTATCCCTAATGCCTAGCAGAATATCTTGTATAGAGCAGTCACTCCAGATCTGTTGACCATGATGCTTAAGTCACTTGGGGCGAAGTAGAGTGTAGAACTGACTGCCCATTATGTGGCAGGCACAGGAGACATAAAGAGGTTACTCTCACTTGAGGGAGAAAGCATGCCTGTAATATGGATATATAAGAAAGAAACACAAGGTTTTGATGCGCAGGGTACATGTTACCTAAATTCACCCAATACTTAGTCCTGAATTCCCTCAGTGATCTGTTCAATTCTATTGTTCAGTCACTAATGAGAGTGCTAGAGGTGACAAGGAAAGTAACCTTTCTTTATATACTAGTAGTTTGCCCATTTTAGATAGGAAAAAAGTTTCTCAAACCACTGCCCTTTTTCTTGCTTGAGTTTTCTCTGTTCTTGCAACTTAAATGTGAAACAATTTACTCCTTATTGACACCTGGTAAATCAATTTTTAGCTTATAGTGAATTTTTCAGTCCTGTGATGAAAGGCCCTGACAATCATCATTAAGAATGTGTTAGAGCTTTCATGGGAATAGGAATGCTAATCTCAGTAGCTCTTTGTGAGGGTCTGTTCCTGAGCTTATCATTATATTATATATATTAAATATAAATATATATTATTATTTGAACTTCCTAACTTTTCTTACAATTCTACTTGGAGAAGTAATTGACAATCAAGCAATCGATCAATAATTAACTGCCTATGATGTGCCAGGCATTGGAGACATAAAGAGATTACTCTCACTTGAGGAAGAAAGCATACATATAATATGGAT
Organism: Sarcophilus harrisii; assembly: GCF_902635505.1. Classification (NCBI taxonomy): domain Eukaryota; kingdom Metazoa; phylum Chordata; class Mammalia; order Dasyuromorphia; family Dasyuridae; genus Sarcophilus; species Sarcophilus harrisii. The sequence goes on along the minus strand of NC_045429.1, from coordinate 13,636,589 downwards.
ATATAAGAAAGAAGCACAAGGTTTTGATGTGCAGGGTACATGTTATCTAAATTCACCCAATACTTAGTTCTGAACGCCATCAGGGATCTGTTCAATTCTGTCGTGCAGTCACTAATGAGAGTGCTTGAGGATAAGGGAGTTTGATCCTGCAGCAAAATAAAAAAGATTTGAACTTGGAAAATAGGGAAGGAAGGAAACAAGTATTTATTAAGTACTTACTATGTACCATGCAGTATATTAATCACTTTACACATATCATCTCATTTAATTAGCAGTCCTGAGAAATAGGTGCTGTTATTATTATTATTATTATTATTATTATTAACTTAACAGTTGAGGAAACTGAAGCAGAGAGAGGCTAAATGATTTAGCCCATGATCTCCAGACCAGGCTTTTCAATGATGAAATAACAATAAGATTGGGCAAATCCCTTAGTGCATTTGAGTTTCCTTTCCTTATTTATAAAATGAGGCAATAATATCTGCCCCATCTACCCCCTGGAGGATTGGTATCATAACCAAATAAAATGTAAAATGATTTGTAAACCGCTAGACAACCGTTAGCTAATATCTGTTTAAAGGACATAGGAGGAACATAGCTTTTGTTTGTTCTTGAATTTGGCTGAGATGTGATTTCTAGTGGAGCAATGGAGATTCCAGATTTAATAGTGTCACTTAGATAAGAAAGTCCTCTTGATCCTCTCAGTTCTCCCTGGAAGGAAACAGAATGCTTTCTGTATAATGTAGCAATCTGGGGGTTTTGAGGGAGGGATATTATCAGTGCTTTTATTTTACTTTGGCAGCTTTGCTAGTCTATTGTTTTTCAACTGTCCTACTCTCTATGACCCATGCGCAAAATAACTGGAGTGGTTTTCCATTCTTTCTTCAGCTCATTTTACAGATGAGGAAACTGAGGCAAGCAGAGTAAAGGACTTGCCCAGGATCACAGAGCTAGTTAGTTTCTGAGACCAGGTTTGAACTCACTTAGGATAAGTCATCCTGACTCTAAGCACTCTATGCACGACAGCGCCACCTAGCTGCCCCATTCTGGCAGCTTGCCCGAACTGAAACCATAATGCCTTATTTTTGCAAATAAATATTTCCAAGTGTATTTTGCCTCTTCTTTCTCCTCTCAAAAAAAAAAAAAAATTAATTCACTGATTGCTTTAGCACGAATCATCTACTGGTTCAAACTCGAATATTTTGCTCCTTCCCTTTCACCTTATCTTCCCCTTTTGACTGCTGTTAAGACTTGGAGAGATGTTAGAATTTCTCTATGCCATATAGATTTGTATGACAAATTTAAACAACTTAAACAGAAAAAAAAGAACCTAGTTAATGTTAAGCTCCAGTTTTACCCCTTCTCTTCTGATTTTTGTTCATGTATATATGGATGTTTCTATGTGATTGCAGTCGGTCAATTAATAAACATTTATTAAGCATCCACAGTGTTCCAAGCTCTGGAGATATAAAGAGAAGCAAAAGCCAGTCCCTGGTCTTAAAACAACTCACCGCTCTAAAGGAGGGACACAACACATAAACAGCTATGGACAACCAAGTTCTATTGGAGATAAATAGAAATAATCAACAGAAGAAAGACACCAGAATCAAAGGAGACCATGGGAGATTTCTGGTAGAAGGTGATACGTTAGCCAGGACTATTCTTCTGGTTGTTTAACTTTTTTTTTCATGTAAACACTTCATGTAAAACACTTTCATGTAAACATATTGCTTTAGGTGATTTCTAGAGGCATTCTCAAGGAGACAAGATTCCTGATCATTCTAACCCTTTTCTGAACTCCCATATAACAACAACAACAGCAACAAAAACAATAATAAAATACATAATTGGATTGTGTAGATTTGTTTACAGAAATGGGCATGGAAGAATTTTCATAGCAGCATAAGACCTAGTCCTTATTAATTTATAGAGATTTTGCAACTGTGGGTCACTCACTAGCTATGTGATCCTGTTTGATTCAGTTTCCTCATCTGTCAAATGAACTAGAGAAGGAAAGAGAAAACTAGTCCAGTATCTTTGCCAAGAAAAATACAAATGGGGGTCACAAAGAGTCAGAGAAAATTGAAAAAGAAACTGAGAAGCAATTACATATAACTTCAAATTGCAAAAATTTCACACATACTGAATCCCTAAGAATGATCACATGACCAGAATGAGACATCAGGTGCATAAAGTAACAGAGGACAAATCCTCATTCCACAAACACCAACTCCAAAAATATTCTTGTAAATTCAACAATAGCTCCCTACAGGGACTAGGGCATTATCAAAGACAAAACTGTTGTCCATAATCTCCTGGATCATAATCCTGGCCAAAAGAAAAATCAAGAACACTTTAAATTGATTTTTGTACACTTAACACTCATAACCAATCTATATGGAATGAAAAGCTCTTAAAATATAGAGACTGAACTGAAGAAATCAAAAGCGTTGATGCTGATGCTGAAGGACCTATCATTTCCTTCTAACTATCCCTAAGATATTTTCACTGTATCTGCAGAAGGTTAGCTCGTACCCAATACTTTATTCAGCTGTGAAAATAAATAACTTTATCCACCTTCTCAATAATCTATTGATAATTAAACATAAAAGGATGATAGTGACTTATCCAGGATCATTTCTGTCTGAATTCCACCAATTATAAGATAAGAACAACAACAGTAATAACAGTTGATATTTGCATCATACTCTATGATTTGTAACACACTTAACAAAATTTATTTTATATGATGCCATGCAACTGAGAAGCTAAATATCTTTTGGCTTTATATTATTCTATAATTGTTTCATGTGCTGATCTTTTCTAAGTAGATAAGAATTTCTTTGAGGTCAGAGATAACATCTTATAATCTCTTATTTTTCCACAACTTCTTGAATAGTACTGAAAACAGAGTGAATATTGAATAAATATTTATTAATCAATAGAAGGGATTCAGTTTTCACAGTCTCCATGGCAAATTTCTATTTTTTAATCTACCTTTTAAAATTCATTTTACTTATCTATCTATTTATTTAGTTTGTTGAGGCAGTTGGGGTTAAGTGACTTGCCCAGGATCACACAGCCAGGAAGTGTTGAGTGTCTGAGGCCATATTTGAACTCAGGTCCTCCTGCTTTCAGGACTGGTGCGCTATCCACCACACTGCCTAGCTGCCCCTAAAATATGTTTTGTTTTTTTTTTAAATACAGCCCTATAATTTGAAATAGTTCACAACAGATTCAAGTATGAAATAAATGGAAGATTAACAAGTCAATATTGAAAATCTGAACTCTAGCAGTGGAACTCTAACATTTTTATATTTATGTTTTATATCTAATAGTCTTCATTGTTTTCATTTTTTCTTTACATTGATATTGCACAGTAAGATCTTTCTATCCTTCATAGAATTCTCCTTGGAATAAAATTTAGTGGAGTCAACACAGTAGGTGTGTTGATAATGTATGGCTCATTTCATATTAGGAGACCATCACCTCCAAAAAGAGGGAGATTTGTTTCAACATCTGTCCTCCATGGACAAGACTATTCATTGCATCAGAGTTTGGGTGCTTTTCAATGATGCTTCCTTTAGGCTGTGATAGTCTTTGTAGGGCCATTGTTATGGTCAATTTGCTTGCTTCCCTCTCATCAGTTTACACAAATTTTCCTTGTTTCTCTGAAATATTAATAATAATCACATTTTATAACATAATTATAATATAATTTAAAAATTCAATCATAGTTCATTAAGCTCAGTTATCCCCCCATGAATGGGACCCATTTTCTGTTCAGTTTTTTCCTACCACAACAAAATGCAGCTACAAACAGTATGGACATTTGGGAACTTTCCCTCTGTCTCTCTTTTGGCAATATGGCTCCCAATAGGTATTATTGGGTCAAAGCATATGTACAATTTAGCAAACTTTGGAGTTTTCCAAAATAGTCCAACCAATTAACATCCTTCCCAATAAGTCATTGTAGTACCTGTCTTCTCTCCATCCCATTCGCTATTTCAGCATGGATAATTCAACTTTGAATCATGATTCTTAGCGTGTTTTCTCTTCCTGATAAAAGAAGCCAGGAGCACGGGTTGCAACCTGGGAAGAAGTGGAAGCTGATCACAGAAGCAGCCTGGGGTGAAAAGTTGCTGTCAGAACAAGGAAAAGGCCATCAAGTGACTGACACCCTCTGGCTCCCATCTATATTGAGCATAAGTGGGGAAGAGATGTGGAGAAGGGAGCTAACCATGGGGTCGAACCTCTGAGCCCCTGGGGTGTCAGCCAGCTGACCTAGCAGGAAGTAGACTCACTTAACCTGAGACTAAGAGCTGAATACTCTTCCTACAAGAGTTGCAAGATAAGGGCTAACTGGAAAACAAGGGACCATCTCCCTATTCCTTAATGAATCTGATACTGGCCAGAAGGCTTGAAGAAACGTCCCTGCAAAGGTCTTTGGCTTGTTAGTTTTTCTCTTCCCTGTGAGACCTAAGAGGCAGGACCTGGAATAGGGTGAGGGAATCCAGGGGATCAGGAAGCAGCTGGGGCCACTCTCAAGGCTGGGCAACCACACTTTACATTTTCCTTCAGTTTTCAGTCTAGTCAAATCCATTTTAAGGTAAATAACCATAATTATGATTATTTATATTTTTATTTATGGTTATTTATTATTTTTTGGGGGGGAACAGGGAAATCGTGGTCAGGGAACTTGGTGGGAATGGGGAGAATGATCTAAGAGAGTTATTATTAGGATCCCCACCCCACCAGATTGGAACCTTGGAGCGAAAGAGCACAGAAGGAGGTTTGGATGTCTCGTACTGTGCATGCGAGCTGGCAGCTAAAGGCCGGGGCTGCCAAGGGCATTCAGACATGCCCATTTGAGTAAACTGGTGTAGCTTGAGCTTGGAGCGCCATCTGGTGGTTCACCCAGGTATGGTACTCTGACTAGGGGCTCCAAGACAGACCCCCAAATAATACTGTATGCAATCCCATACGTGTGAAGGCAAGAGTTTCTACCAAGGAGGTGGATTAGAGGATTTCTAAATTCCTTTCTGTCTTGAGAATTCCCCAACTCTTCAGAATGATTAATTTGGGCCAAGATGAGCTGTACCCCTAAACCAAGGGGATCACCTTGGGCTTTAAGCTCTGCTTCTCCCATAGGGAGAGTCTCCATGAACCAACTCAATAACTATTTATGGAGCCACTGATATGTGTGAGTCACTGGGGAGAAAAAGACAAAAACAAAACAACCCTTGCCTTCAAAGAGCTTTGAAAAAAGAAAGAGAATAGGGGCACTAGGTGGCACAGTGGATAGAGAACCAGCCCTGAAGTCAGGAGGATTCAAGTTCAAATCTGACCTGAGACACTTAACACTGAGCTGTGTGACCCTGGGCAAGTCACTTAATCCCAATTTCTCAGCAAAAAAAAGAAAGAGAATAAAATCCACAAACTGGTGGCCAATGAGCTTGACTTTAGGTCCAGAAAAAATTCATATGTTGATAAAAATATAAGTAAAGCAATAGTTACCAAAAGCCAATTTGACTTTACTCCAAACCAGCCAGGCCAGACTAATTCCATTGTCTTTCTGAAAGGATGACTAAACTGAGAGATAAGAGAAAATTGTAGCAAAGCTTTTAATCGTGTCTCATATTCTTCCTGTAGAGAAGATAGATGTACTGCAGTAGAAGAAAACAATCAGACAGATTCAGGTTGGTTGCAACATATGTTCAAAAAGTAGTTGGTTGTAGTTATTGATATCAACCAGTCTTCAACAAGAAAGCCTCAGGGATCTGTGTTGGTTAACGTTGTTGAAGACTGGGGTAGTCAGATGGTGTGCTCATCATATGTGCAGATCACGTAAAGGGAAGAGTAATAGGTAAAACAGTGGAGGACAGAGTTAGGACCCAATAACATCTTGAACTGTTAGTGCATTGGGCTAGAGCTAATAGGATAAAATTTAGTGTTAAATCACATTTGGGAACAAAAAATCAACTTCCCAAGTATAACCCAGGGAGGGTAGTTAGACAGCAGCTGTTCTGAACAAGATCTGAGGATTTTAGTAGACCACAAGCTCAATCATAGTCAGCAGTGTAATGTGGCAGCCAGAAAAGCTAATGCAATCTGGAGCTTGATAAAAACAGGAATAGCTTCCAGGAATGAAGAAATGATAGTCCTTGTTAGGCTTCATCTGGAATATTCTGCTTTAAGGATATACTTATTGAGTATGTTGTAGTAGGGATTCCATGTATGTTTGATTTGGACGAAATGGCTGCTGGTGTTATTTCCAACTCATGAATTCTGGGAAATGATATTCCTGAAAACCAGGTATTTGATGGAATTTTTTATTTTAATATTTTTGGCATCAGATGTATTCTCACACAATTGCACAGTGACGAGGTATAAACAGTTGTCTTTCAAGTTCCGTTCCCTAATCCACTCTTCACTCATCCACACGGGCACCTCTGCTTACATTTTATACTCTGTTTTTACATTGTGTATTCTGTTGCTTATTTATTCCCTTTGGAGGTTTGTGAAGGTTCTACTTTCTATGAAATGATTTCCGGGATTCCTGTCATCCACCCTTTGAACCAGGCCCATTTTTGCTGCCTTTTGCTTCTCCCCTTCTTGTTCTTTTCTTTCCTTCTGCCCCTCCCTGTAGGCGACACAGTACGGCACCCAAAGGTGGAGGAGGGAGAATGGAGGATGGAAGTGAAAAATTATTCATCCAGTTCCCCTTTTCTTCACAGATCAAGATTTGCATATTTGCACAGAGTGGGGACATTTAGAGAGGCAATAGCATTGGGGAGTGGATAGAGAGCTGGCCAGGGAGGCTGAATTAAAGCCTGAATTATAATTTTATCTCTGATTCATATGAGCCGTGACATCTTAGACACACGATGTCACCTCTCAGTACCCCCGAATATTCTTTAAGATTGAAAGTTGAAAAACAGATTTGTGCTGATAGAAAGAAGGAAAGGAATAAGCAATTATTAAGCACCTACTATATGCCAGCACTATGCTAAGCTCATTAGTGATATTATCTCATTATGAAGTCTATAAAGTAAGCATTTATTACTCCCATTTTATAACTGAGGAAACTGAGGCAGACAGAAGTTGATGACTTGCCAAAGTCACACAGATAATAAATATTGGAGGTTAGCTCTGAATTCAGGTCTCCCTGCTGCCAGGTAACCTTCTAGCTACTATATCACCAAACTTGAATTTTCTAAAAGAAATTTCTTTACTGGAAGTTCCTAATGTCAATGAAATCAAAGGTCCATCCACCCCTGAAATTATACCCAGCCATTTAGGAAATGGATGGTTTGTAATCTGTATCACTGGATGTAGCAATAATCATCACCAATCATTATTAATATAGTTACCATTTGCATGGCACTTTAAAGTTTGTAAAACATATTATATACTTTGTTTCATCTGATCCTCCCCACAATCCTGAGAAGTAGGTGCTCTTAATATTTTTATTTTACAAATGAGGCTGATTGAGGTTAAATGACACTCACAGTTAATAAGTATCTGAGTCAAGATTAGAATTCCTCCAATTTTTTGACTCCAAGTCTAGTTTTCTTTCCTTTAAAATACCTACCTGTCCTATAGAGATGATCATGGATCCATTTAGAGTATAAGGTTCTTTGAATTCATCAATGTGGATGTTCTCTCCTTAGATTCAATTTACTTTTTAAAAAAGCTTTTTATTTTCAAAACATTACGCATAGATAAATATTAACATTCACTCTTACAAAACTTTGTGTTCCATTTTTTTTCTTCTTCCCCTTCCCCCACCCCCTCCCCTAGATGACGAGTAATCCGATATAGCAATTCTTCTATACATATTTCCACAAATATCTTGCTGCACAAGAAAAATCCGATCAAAAAGGGAAAAAGAGAAATAAAACGAAATGCAAGCAAACAATGAAAAAAAGTAAAAATACTCTGTTGTGATCCACACTCAACCCCCACCGTCCTTTCTTGGATGCAGATGGCTCTCTCTTTCATAAGATCATTAGAACTGACCTGAATCACCTAGGTGTTGGAGAGTCATGTCCATCAGAACTGATCATTGTATAATCTTGCTGTTGCCGTGTACAATGTTCTGGTTCTACTCACTTCACTCAGCATCAGTTCAAATAAATCCCTCTGGGCCTTTCTAAAATCATCCTGCTGATCATTTCTCATAAAACAATAATATTAGGGGCAGCTAGGTGGCACAGTGGATAGAGCACCAGCCCTAAAGTCAGGAGGATCTAAGTTCAAATCTGGCCTTAGAAACTTAACACTTCCTAGCTGTGTGATCCCAGGCAAGTCAACCCCAATTGCCTCAGCAAAAAAAGTAAAATAAAATAAAACAATAATATTCCATGACATTCCTATATTTAGGTTCAATTTCTAACTTATCCACTCAATCAGCTTATCTGTGTTCTACAGATTCTCTAAAAATAGAATCTGTATTATTCTCCAAAGAGAATCTCTTATTCTAAAAACTTTTTTTTTTCCTTTTGTGGATTCCAGTGCAGCCCCGTGGCCTTCTATCCATTGCCTTACTTCTTTATCTACTAAAGACTATTCTGCGGTCTTACCTTCGTATTGGGAGTGACTTTGGGTACTGAAAGGCTATAACAGCTGATGGTGCAAAGCAGAATTCATGCCATGCAGGGTCTATCAAACTGGAATGACCTGAATAAGCTGGATGATGTACTGTGCACACTCAGAGAAGCTCATTATTAAAGCATAGACAAAAAAAAAATTTTTTTAACTATAGCAACTCATGAAATAAAGATGAGGAGGGTTTTTGATCTATATCATAGTTATAACCAATCCATGTCAAATGAAAGCAAGGAACCTTAAGGGATTGAAAAAAAAAACTCATGTCTGTTTGTGGTATTGTTATAAAAAGTAAACATTCATTGAGGTTCCTGGGATGCTTAAAATGAGGTGGTTACACTTTAAAAAATGGATTTTATATGGATTAAAATAAATGAAGACTGGAATGTCCTTGCTATGTCTATGATTCTTTGCCTCAACTTTTAAAAAATAAGATGTAGATATATTTACTGATTATGTCATCCATTGAGAACATAGTATTGAATGAAGGAGGATATGAAATCCCTTGATGGTACAAAAAGAATATTGAGAACTGTCTTTTTAGTTTATTTGTATCACACTCTCTAATTAAGCTCTAATAGCAATTATCTTTTTTCCTCTTCCATTTCCCTTACAAAATAAAAACACCACCCCCCCCTTAAAATTTTTAAGTAAAAAATAATGTCTAAAGAGAAGCATCTCCTAAAAGCAGGAGTTGGCCAACATTACAAAGAGATTGAGGAGTAAAACTTCTATTTTTGTTCAGTGAAACCCATCAAACCAAAGCATACTCAGTCTAGTGTCCTATAATCCTGACAGCAAGCTGAGCCCATCAAACAATGGCTCTTTAACTCATTATGGGTCCTGTGCTGGTATATCTCAGACTTCTGACCTTATTTTCTGAAGGACCTTTTTTTTTTCTTCAAATCTTGTCACCCATAGTGCGCATGTGTTTATGGAGCAAATGATAGATGTTATGGTATAAATATGAACATTATATTTTTCTTAAGGGACAACACCCATTCTGGAGACTTTTATTGAGTTACATTTTACTAGTCCTAAAACATTTAGCATTATGTACTTAAAAGATACAGAGCATAGGTATTACATCCACAGAAAGTATTTTAGTCAGTGAATGTTCAATGTAGCAGGTAGAGATGAACTTAGCACGTCTCCTAGACTGAACTGGGAACAGACTCTTCAGCCATAAAATGCACTTAACAGTCTATTTAATAGTGGTGAGGTCCTTGAAAATGCAATATCCATGCTAATCTCGCCTTTTTTCTGAATCACAGATGAAAAATAGGTCAGTAAGGTAGTGTCTTCCCTTTCTATTGAAAGTGTAACATTTAATCTACTTCAACAACTACCAAAACTTTATTAATTCAATGTGAAGAATGAACTTTGAGTGAGTGGGGAACTTTATTAAGAACACAAACCTTTCCAAACTCTACGACGGACGCCTTGGATCTCTAGATTCAGTAAAACTTCTACTTGGGATTTAGGCCAAATGGAGAAAGAGGGCCTGAGAAAAGCAGTCTAGAAAGCAATTAAGTTCCACAACATGGCAAGGCTAAAGGAAATGAGATTTGAATTGTAGGAATGAGCAGGGAAGGAGACACTGGTCACTAGAGGTCTACTTTAGGGTGTCTCAGGGAACATTAAGATGAACAGCGGGCATCATGGCCCTTCCCTGCTTTGTTCAGAACATTCTGCTGAGAACAAACCACTAGGTTGAGCTTAAGTCTCTTCCCAGGTTTTAGGGGATTTTGCCCAAATCATAATAAATGACTACTTGCTTGAAAGAAATGTCGGAAATCTGTGAAGTGAATGAATATTATTTTAAAAATTGCTTTGGCATTTTCAACTTTTCTCATTTTAAAAGAACTTAATATTTCCTGATTCTATCTTTCTTCCTAGTTCGTAACACAGATGTTCTTAACTTGGGATCTTTAGCGATCTGTGAACTTGGATGAAAAAAAAAAATATATATATACTATATATATATATATATATATATATACATACATATATATTTACTAAAAATATATTTATACAATATGTATATATAATTATATTTATATATTATATATATTTATTGTATTACAATTATAATATATATTTACACAATATGTATATACAATTACATTGATATATATATTTATTATACATACAATATGTATATACAGTATATATATTTACTTTATACTCTATATATTTACTCTACTAAACAGCATTTCGAGAAAGGATCCAGAGACTTCAGCAGCCCAAGGGATCAGGACACAAAAAAGATTAAACTCCTCTGGCATAATGCATAATTAGCTTAGTACAAAGGTGTTTTTTCTCTCCTAAAGAAACAAACAAAAAAAAGACACCGTGGTACAAATAAAAAGAAAAAGGACAAAAAAAAGGCCAGATCTTGCTAGAGTCAGAGGCTCCCAGTTCTTACCTTGCTCTGGATCTTACCCTCACTGCCTGTGTGACCTGGAGTTAAGCATCTCTTTCTAGTTTCCTTATTGATGAAGAAATCCATGATCCTAAAGAATATGAGGCCATGTGACAATTGAAAAGCAAATGTAACCTATTGGTATTATTGATTTTTAGTCATTTTCATTTATATCCAACTTCATTTGGAGCTTTCTTGGCAAAAATACTGGAATGGTTTGCCATTTCCTTCTCCAGATCAATTTACAAGAGAAGGAAACTGGGGTCAGCAGGATGAAGTGACTTGCCCAGAGTCACACAGCTACTGTCTGAGGCTGAATTTGAACTCAGGAAGATGAATCTATCCATTGTGTCACTTGACTCCCCAATCTATTGGTTCTTCGGCTAAAAGACCTTTTGAAAATTTCTCTCATTTTCTATTCTTTATGTCCCTCTTCTCATCCTCAGCATTTTTATTGTTTCAGTAAATCATCTCTGTGATTAACTTTTTTGTATGTACATAATTGAAGTGACAGAATTAAAATGATGCTTCCCCACTCCTTCCCTCCCTCATCAAAAAAGGGAAGAATCTCTACTTGAAGAAAATCTGATAAGTTCAAGTTATTTCCTTTACTTAGATGTGTCTATTGCTAAAATCTGATCTAGAAATCACCAGTCTCTTCATCCCCTCCGAAGTTCTTTTTTCATTCTGTGAGTTTTTCTGTAACTAGGTGTTTTGTATCCTTGGGTATATATTAGTTGCAGGCTTCTAATGGCTAATTCAAGATGGATTAAAAAAAAATTCTGAGATGATACTTCATTCCCTTTTATTCTCTGGTCTGCTCCTTCCTAGTTAAAAATAAAAGAAAATCCCATCTCTCCAGTTTGTAACCCACTGTTTTTCTTAATCAAAGCTCTTTATAAGGGGCTGAACAAAGATTCCCTCTCTAGATGATACAATTAGGTATTCAAACTGATGGTCTTGTGAGTAAAGACTCGGAAATCTACCTCTATGAAATCTGGGAAGTATAGTCCCAGACTGGCTTGTTTCCTCTTATCTCACCAAAAGAAGAGAAATCCTTGTGGGAGCGCTCTCTGCAACAGATTGTAAGCTCCTAATAGACAGAGACTATCATTTGCCACTTTTTATATTTTCAGAGTTTAGCCAATTGCTTTGAGCTTGATAAGTGTTCACTGATTGGTTGAAATACATCTGGTTAGGAGGAAGAGTCAAAGTGAATCAGAAACATGAAGTGAGTTTGAGCTTGGAGTGGGGGAAAAAGCAGTAATGGTAATTGGTGAGAGAGAAAGAAGATCTTATAGTTAAATGATGTGAATACAGAAACAAAAGTCTGGACATTGCAGGCTTTGCTCCAGAGGCATCTGCTTATTAGAACACCAGTTGGTTGGACAGAATGGACTAAAGATGCTGGTTGTTTCTTCTGGGGATCAAGGAAAGGACAGTCAGAATTTAATTCTCCTTACTATTTTCCTTGTATCAAGCAGCACTTTTAAAACAATTTTTTTCTCTCTTTAGGCTGTTTTTAATTTATAATTTGTCTTACAAAAACCTGATTAGTCATAATCTCTTTTAGCTTTAGTCTATTAACTGTGCATTGGGGATTACAATGGAGAAAGTCAGGGGATAGTTTGCAGTATAGAAATAGAGACATTGAGGATGAATCTCACTGTTGGGGTGGATGGAAAAGGAATCTTCTTCTCCTCTTCATTAGAGACTGGGCCAAATGAAAAATTATTAATTTATTAATTTTGGCTAATAAACCAAATTTATTAATTTAAAGTGATGTAGGAACTCTGAATGAGTAATCTGATATAGTCACCTTGGATGTTTACTCAGTAAAACTTCTACATGGGATTCAAGCCAAATGGAGTAAAAATGGTCAGATCAAAGCAGTCGGGAAAGCAATTAAGTCCCATGATATGAAAAGATTGGTTCTCAAAGCTACACTAATCATCCTTCCAATAGCAGAGATAGACATATCACATGATTAGAAACATTAACCTCAAGGCAATGCTTCCATTTGTAACCTGGATTCAATGGTTTAGAGTCAGGGATATTTCAATGAAGTTTTCAGCCTCCAAAATGAAGGGCAGAGTAAAGGCCAAATATTTAGAGCAAGATAAGGTCACTCCTTGGGAGAAAGAAAGTGTAACCTGGGAAGAGAAGTCTCTAGTTAGAATCTAGGATAAGCAAGAAGACAGGGAGGGAAGGGGGAAATGGAGGAAGTTGAGGGGAGGTTTCCTTAATTGACTTCCAAACCTTGCTAGATAGTGCCACCTGCTGGTTACCATAAAAAACAAGAGAAAAGATAGGTCTTTCCCATGGCTTTGCCCACTGATCTCTAAAGTTGATCTTTAGCTATAAATAACATGTATCTCAAATACTCAGATGGATCTGTGATATGATTGAGTCAGGCGTTCCCTCAAAAAAGAAACATCACAATCTCTCCATTCCTGCCAGTCTTGTGTGACTCTTGTCCAGATGCTGGAGCTGGTTTGCTTGAACGATTGTTAAATTTTCAGTATGGACATTTACAACTCAGAAATCAGCAAACAAATTAGGGCTGCTGGATTTGATTGATTGCTCTGCTGATTGTCTAGACTTAAGAAAGTAGTGGAGAAAATGTTACAGTAGTAAGGGTTATCCCCTTTATATAGCCTGGGAGTGTGGGCGTGGCCTCAAGGGAGGAAGAATGGGCAACTCCAGCTTATTCTCCCTCCCATCCTTCTCCCAGGAAGATTTTACTTCTTGCTAGGAGGGTAAGCAGGAGATTGGGGCCAGTACCTTGAAGCTGTTAGCTCTGCTTCCCTCCCGAGAGAAAGGGGGAAAACAAGTTAGAATTCTATCTCTCTGAGCCCTTAAATATTGTTAGTCTTGGGGGTATCATTTTTCAAGTTCAAGCTAAACTCTTGATCATTGTTCATTACTGGGAAAAAAGAGGACTCCAAGATTTATATCTAAAGCTTGATTCCCTTCCCACAAAATATCAGTTCCACAATGAACACACTCATAGCGGGAAACCAAGAAACCTATTCATCCAAGTTAGTAGCAAGATAGACATCAGAGAAAATAAAAATGGGAGATGTAAACCAGACAGTACAGAGTGAAGTAGCTCTCTCATTGGGAGTGAGATAATTTAGCTCAACAGAGAGCTAAATGTGTGTATGTGTGTCCTAGAACTCACTCAAGGGAAAGTTCCTCCAAGTTTCTAGGGTAGCAAGCTGAGGAGAGGGACATGATGAAGATTGCTAACTCCTCTTGTGTTGACTTCTTCCCAGAGGTTTATTTTCCACTCAGCAACCTCAATTGAGGTAAGGATCATCCATCTTCCCTCTGAAAGCTGGAAGCCCGAAGCACTTGAAGCCAAGGAACTTGAAGAGAATCCAAAGAGAGACAGGGGCTCTCCTGAAGCTCTCCTCAACTCCGTGCTGCCCTTCACGCCAATGCATGGCATTGATCTCCACCAGAGAACAGAGAGTCCCACACCAATGGACTTTGGGAGTCAGTTTACATTGATAATGCAGATTAAATCTAATAGCATTGGGCATTTCAGAGACTTAAACATCCCTACTCTTATCCATGTTTTCTCAAAAATTCACTATAGGGAAACCATGCAGTATTCTGGACGCTTTCTTACTTTCTCCCAGTGCTGTGATGGTCAAGAGTGAAGCACTATGCTGATTCACCTGGCATCTTACCCTGAGCCAGGTTCATCTTCTTGGCTTATTATCTTGGCGATTATTATTTTTGGCGATTGTTATACAATTCCTTGATGACTTCCTTATGATTAAAGGGCATCATCAAAAGAGTTAATAGTAAATAAATCTACATAATCCATAATCTAATAAAGGTCTGTTTTTATAAAAATTAAATAGCAAGGAAGGTAATTTCCTAGAACAGAAATTGTAGGCTGATATGACAATCCCATAAACATTTTAGGGGGCCTTTTATATGCCAAGAGACAGAAAACAAAGCATAGCAGATGGCGTGCCAGCCCTGGAGGAAGAAAGATAATCGTTCAAGTCTTGTCAGTGATCCATACTCTTTGAGTGACTGTGGGCAAGTCAATCTTTCAGTAACTTTTTAAACTCTCTAAGAAAAATAACAAAATGAGTTGCCAACCTGAATCGGTGGAGGGATTTTGCACATTGGGATATCTTCACAAAGATCAAAATAAAACTGAAAAGTATAAGGCATAGTGCAAAGTGCTGCCCTAGTTTCAGTTCTGATATTGTTCATATAATACACAAATGATATTGAATATGGGGCCTTTTTTTCTGGTGGAAGGGGAGACAGAGAGAGACAGAGACAGAGAAAGAGAGAATTTTTTGTCATTTCCTTTAGGAAGAGATTTTTGGCCACAGAATTGCTCTTATTAGCAGGGTGCTTCTTTTATATTTAAACCAAATACTCATTTTCAAAGACCATTTTCGACAAGTACAATGATATCGCTAAGCTAAAGGATCTGCATGACACATAATGGAGTGTGACAATCCACTCAATTGTGAAAGACACAGGAGATAAAGTAGGAAAGGCAGCATTTGTATGATCACATTGATTTTAAGACTCTTCAGGAAGGAAAATTGACCTAACAATGCAAACTCTTTGTAAATTATTCATGTTTAGAAAGTTTCCAACCAGGATATACCAGCTTACGGGAGAAATGATGTATTTAACTTAAAACTCAAAATCTTAAATGGAGAGAGATGGATTTCTGGCACTCCCTGAAGGTTTTTAGGTCCATGAACCTATGAATAGATTATATTGCTACATTAAAGTAGTCTTTTTCCTCCCTCTAAAGATATAAGCACCACTCTATATTTTAAATAACTTTTAAAAATATAGCATTAAAGTCTTAGAATTTTATAGGGAATTTGATTTCTACATCTCACTAAGTCTATTGAGTTTTATTAGAACAACTTTTTGCCTTGTTTATATCTTTCTGAAAATCATTAAAAAGAAATGAGTACATTGTAGTAGACCATATTCCAGTCTGGAGATTCCTTATAGATGTTGCTAAAATAACAGTACTGGAACATTTCATGGCAGGGACATGGAGTAGTTAGTTTACAATTCATACCAAATATAATTATTTATTACATATATTAAGATAGATTAGTGACCAGACTTGTGATATGGTTGGTATAGAGACCTCTGAGAAGAGGAAAAATCCTTCTATAAATGAAGATTAAGACTTTTTTCCCTGCTGCAATTTAAAGTCTTAGATAATTTTGCCAAGAGATTAAAGATTATCAGCTAGAATATATAGAAAGTGTGATTCGAAGCCAGGATTTTCTGGCTTCACATTCTGTCAATCAATGAATTGTTTTAAAATTTATATTTGGATTAAAAATATTATTAGAAGAGATAGCTACATATAACATTAAAACCACATATAGAAGTACGATTATTCTAGGATCTCAAATTGCTAAATAAACAAACTTGGATTAAATGTATTTAACCACAGGAGCATTTTTTCAATTATCTAAAAATAGGACTGAGAAAATGTAGAGATTTCACCAGGTTTTCATCTATTACACAAAAAAGGTTAAGAACTCTCAATTTTATAACTTAAACAGCTTAGATTCTACTGGATTACAAGCTCTTTTAAGACAGTCTTGTGTTATTCGCTTCAATCCTGCCCTGTTCCCATCTCTGCCTAGCCCTTACTATAATACATTATCTGGTTTAGACAGCCAATTAAACTTAAGCTAAAAAAAAATTGACTTTGTTAAAGGCAAATTTAACACCAGCTTCTGACTAATGTAGAAAAATGTTCTGAGACTATCCCTGAATGTCCCACCACAGATAAAAGTAATCCTAAGTTTCTGAGCCTTGACTCTTCTGGTTTTCACTGAGAGAATTCTCTCTGCTTTCACTAAGAATGGATAAAAAATCTATATTCTATTAAAATATATTGACTATTGATTCCATATCAGCTGTGTGAAAATAGAGGCAGACCATGTAGGAGAAACATGAGAAGACATCCTAATAGATAGTAAATGTTTAACAACTGGCTCTCTGAGGAAAGTATCTGAATGACCGTTTTACTTTCAATCTGCATCATTAATATTATGTCCATTACTTTCTTAAGTCAAACAATTGACAAGACAATCATTTGAACCCTGATTTGTAAGATTTGCCAATTTCAAAGGTGTAAATGTTCACAGTACTTATTTTTACAATAAATAAACTGTACTATATATGTACTATATGTACTATATATGTACTATGTACTATATATGTACTACTATACTATATGTACTATATATGTACTATATGTACTATATATATACTATGTACATGTATATATACTATATATGTACTATATACATACTATATATGTACTATATGTACTATATATGTACTATGTACATATAGTACATACATATGTACTATATATGTACTATATGTACTATATATGTACATACTATACTATACATGTACTACTATAGTACTATAATATAACAAAATAAGTAAATAAACTGTGTAAATAAACATTTAACAATTGGCTCAGTTTGATCAAATTTCAGCATAAAGGCAAAAGCCAATAGGCTTGAGGTCTTCAGAGACAGGAGCCATTGGATTACCACTTTACCTCCTTCCTAAATCTGCTTATTACTTGTCCTTCATGAAGCCTTTCCTATCCCCTTCCAATAGATGGACTTACTCCATTCACCTTAGCATCAGTATACTACTATGTAATACACTCTCAATATGTCTCCATACTTCTGGAAGCTGGAAGGCATCCTAAAGGTCAATTAGTCTACTCCCCTCCTGTCATTTTATAGATATTTTTGGTAGAGAGGAAAGAGCTTTACACTGGGAGTAAGGAGATCTTGATTCGAATTTTACCTTTGCCAGTACTTGGTGTGAACTTAGGTAAGTCCCTTAATTTGTTTTTTCTTTTGAAGATCTTATCAAATCCTATTAATTCAACTGGCACGTTTGTATAGATGACTCCAGCCCGTCTCTCTCCTGAGCTTTAGTCACATAGCAGCATCTGCTTCTTGGATATCTCCACTGGATGTCCCCTATGCACCCTAAGCTTAGCACGTTTGAACGAGAATCTCTTATTTTTTCTCCTTTTCCTCTTCCCAAGCTCCTTATTTCTCTTGATGGAGCCATCATTTTTCTAGTCATAAAAGTTCGCAATCTCTATTCTTTCATCTTTTTCTTCTTCACATGTCACATCTAATTGGTTACCAGGTCTTACTGATCCTACCTCCATAATACAACTCCAATCAACTTTTCCTTTTCTCTATTCACATGGCCATCAACTAAATGCGGGAGCTCTTATCATCTCTCATTTGGACTGTTATAATAACCACTTAATTGGTCTCCCTGAATCCAGTTTCTTTTGTTTCCAATGCATCTCCTCAGAGCTGTCAAATTAATATTTCTAAAACTGCCTGATTATCCCACCTCCCTCACACGGAGATTCTTTTTGGACTATTGTTTTTGTCATCATTATTATCATACAGGGGTTCAGAAAAGGGTGAGTTTGAGTTAGAACAATCAGGAATCTTGCTTCTTTGAGAATGCCTCTAGAGTAAAACACACACATTCCTCTGTTTTAATGGGTGGGATTTCAAAAGGTCATATTAGAATTAATAGAAATAATTATTAGAAATAATAATAATGAGTAGATTTTATAAAGAGCATTGAAGTTTGCAAAGCAATTTACAAACACTCTCTTCGCATCCTCAAAAAAAACCCTTGAAAAGTTGGTACAATTATTATCTCCTTTTTACAGACAAAGCAGCTGAGGTAGACAGAGGTTAAATGATTTTCCAGGATTACACAACTGATAAGTGCCCAAGGCAGGACCACAAGTCTTCCTGATTATTTACTACACCAGCAGCTCCCTGATTCTATGAATGTGAAGGAGAAAGTTGGGCACAAGACTTCCATGTGTTAATCAAAGGGCACCATTTCCACTTCATGTGAAGAATCTCATAATTTGATACCTTTCTTTATCTTCCAAAGTTCAATATTAACAGAATCTCCAAGCCACAAAATTTGAAAAAAAAAATGACACGAGCAATCAGTCCATAATGATTGTAACATAAAGCTGACTTGCTTGTGAAGATCATTGAGATTAATGGACATGTGCTCATATAATTTAAAAGAAATCAGGTATAAACTACTGATCCAGAAGTCTGTATTCTATTAAAATATGTTGACTATTGATTCCATATTCTGTGCTAGTTCAGCTGTGTGAAAATAGAGGCAGACAATGTAGAAGAAACATGAGAAGACATCCTAATAGATATTTTTAAGTCCATGAGGATAAAACAGTCCCTTTGGGAAAAGACTTCCACATATGAAATAATAGTCAATGCCAGAATATTAGCTATTGCTAAGATGTAGGATGACACAAAGATATAGGAAAAGTAAGTGCAGTTGGGAAGATACGGATGAATACACCACTTTGTGTGAGCTGACGGTATCAGGCAAAATTTGACAGAGGTGCTAACAGGCTGACCTGGAGTCAGGAAGGCCTGAATTCAAATCTGGCCCTAGAAACTCATTACAGTGTGACCGACCCTGAGCAAGTCACTTAAACCATTTGCCTCAGTTTCCTCCTGCATAAAATGGAGGTAATAATAACATCTACCTTTCTTTTTTATTATTATTATTACAGCTTTTTATTTACAAGATATATGCATGGGTAATTTTTCAATATTGACAGTTGCAAAAGCTTTTGTTCCAATTTTTCCCTCTTTCCCCCCACCCACTCCCCCAGATGGCAGGTAGACCAATACATGTTAAATATGTTAAAGTATATCTTAAATATAATATATGTAAACATATCCATACAGTTATTTTACTGCACAAGAATAATTGTACTTTGAAATAACGTACAATTAATCTGTGAAGGAAATCAAAAATGCAGGCAGACAAAAATAGAAGGATTGGGAATTCTATGTAGTGGTTCACACTTATTTCCCAGAGTTCTTTTGTTGGGTGTCGCTGGTTCTATTCATTATTGAACAAATAGAACTGATTTGATTCATCTCATTGCTGAAGAGGGCCACGTCCATCAGAATTGATCATCATATAGTACTGTTGTTGAAGTAAATAATGATCTCCTGGTCCTGCTCATTTCACTTAGCATCAGTTCATGTAAGTCTCTCCAGGCGTTTCTGAAATCCTCCAGCAGGAGGTCATTTCTTACAGAACAATAATATTCCATAACATTCATATACCACAATTTATTCAGCCATTCTCCAATTGATGGGCATCCATTCAGTTTCCAGTTTCTGGCCACTACAAAGAGAGCTGCCACAAACATTCTTGCACATGTGGGTTCCTTTCCTTTCTTTAAGATTTCTTCAGGATATAAGCCCAGGAAGAGACATTGCTGGATCAAAGGGATTGCACAATTTGATAACTTTTTGAGCATAGTTCCAAATTGCTCTCCAGAATGGATGGATGTATTCACGATTCCACCAACAATGTATCAGTGTCCCAGTTTTCCCACATCCCCTCCAACATTCAGCATTATCTTTCCATCATTCTAGCCAATCTGACAGATGTGTAGTGGTATCTCAGAGTTGTCTTAATTTGCATTTCTCTGATCAATAATGACTTGGAGCATCTTTTCATATGACTAGAAATAGTTTCAATTTCTTCATCTGAGAATTGTCTGTTCATATCCTTTGACCATTTATCAATTGGAGAATGGCTTGATTTCTTATAAATTAGAGTCAATTCTCTATATATTTTGGAAATGAGGCCTTTATCGGAACCTTTGACTGTAAAAATGTTTTCCCAGTTTATTGCTTCCCTTCTAATCTTGTTTGCATTAGTTTTGTTTGTACAAAAACTTTTCGATTTGATATAATCAAAATTTTCTATTTTGTGATCAATGATGATCATTAGTTCTTTTTTGGTCACAAATTCCTTCCTCCTCCACAGGTCTGAGAGGTAAACTATTGTATGTTCCTCTAATTTCAAATGGAGAAGTTTTGAGTGCTGTGGATAAGTTCACTGACCTTGGCAGTACTCTCCAGGGATGTACATATTGAATATTATAGACAGGGAGTAGTGGAATAATTTATTTTAGATAAGATTGTAGCAACCAGTGAAAGACAATCTAAAGTTAGGATTTTATCTTATAGCCATTTGTGAACTATTTGTAAACAAGGGGATGAAATGATTTGGCCCAAGGTATACAAGACCAGAATTCCAGACCCAGGATTTATCCTGGGTGCTTATCCTGATTCCTGTTGTATAAAACTTTTATCTAGTCATCTCATTTCTATGGGCCTTGATTCAAGTTCTAGCATTTTAGATGAAGGAATTGTTATTATTTTGGAAATTATTATTTTAAAATAGTATTTTATTTTTCCAAATACATGAAAAATAATTTTCAACAGTCACCTTTGTAAAACCTTGTGTTCCAAATTTTTCTTCCCTCTGTCCCTCCTTCTTCCCCCTTTAAACAGCAAGCAATTGGATATTGGTTAAATATGTACAAGTCTTGTAAACATAGATCTATATTCATCAAGCTGCACAAGAAAAATTAGATCAAAAGGGGGAAAAACATGAGAAAGGAAAAAAAAAGATCAAATAACAACAAAAAGGTAAAAATACTATGTATGCCCTTTGATCCAGCAGTGTTTCTACTGGGCTTATACCCCAAGGAGATACTAAAGAAGGGAAAGGGACCAGTATGTGCCAAAATGTTTGTGGCAGCCCTGTTTGTAGTGGCTAGAAGATGGAAACTGAGTGGAAGCCCATCAGTTGGAGAATGGTTGGGTAAATTGTGGTATATGAATGTTCTGGAATATTATTGTTCTGTAAGAAATGACCAGCAAGATGAATACAGAGAAGCTTGGAGAGAATTACATGAACTGATGCTAAGTGAAATGAGCACAACCAAGAGATTATTATATATGTCAACCACGATACTGTATGAAGATGTAATCTGATGGAAGTGGATTTCTTAGACAAAGAGACCTAATTCGGTTTCAATTGATCAATGATGGACAGAAGCAGCTACACCCAAAGAAAAAACACTGGGGAATGAATGTAAACTGTTTTGCATTTTTGTTTTTCTTCCCGGGTTATTTCTAGCTTCTGAATCCAATTCTCCCTGTGCAACAAGAAAACTGTTTGGATCTGCACACATACATTGTATCTAGGACATACTAGGACATATTCAACATATATAGGACTGCTTGCCATCTGGTGCAAGGGATGATGTTGTAAAAAAAATTACCCTGGCATGGATTCTGTCAATAAAAAGTTACTATAAAAAAAAAAAAGAATGAAAAAAAATACTATGTATGCTTTGTTCCACATTCAGTCTCCATAGTTCTCTCTCTGGATGTGGATGGCTCTTTCCATCAAAAGTCCATTGAAATTGCCTTGAATCACATCATTATTGAAAAGAGCCAAGTCCATCACAATTGATCTAGAAGAAGGAATTATGAAAGTGACATTTCAGGAAAAATAATCTACCAGAAACATGGAGAATGGTTTAGAATCAGAGAGATCACTTGGATGAAAGGATAAGACCCCCCTCTTTATGAAAGAGAAATCAGAGTCACATAGTCGGCAAACATGACAAAACATGGGAAGAGTCAATGTTGGAAGGACTGCTGAACAGCTGGCACACTCATGTTGGTGGAACTATAAATAAAGGAAGTGGTTACAATGGACTTTGCACCCGGATTTCACAGAGACATATACACACACACACACACACACACACACACACACACACACATGTATATATATATGAAATATACATACACACACAAATATATATACATATGAAACATATACACACATATATATATATATATATATATTATACTAGTGTGTGCTAAAATCAGCTCAAACTAGCTCAGGAGAGGTAATTATGAAATTATCAATAAGAGCATCAGCATCTATAAATCAGGGCTTAAATTGCTGTTCTGTTGATTGTCTAGACATAAGAAAATGGAGAAAATATGAATAAGGAATTTGATGTTCCTTGAAATTTCAAATAGTGCTATGTATACAATTTGGGTTTTGTTGTTGCAGTTGTTTTGGAGGGCCTGTTTTAAGCATTTACCAGCATTTTTGTTGTCCAGTCACTTTCAGTCACGTCCAACTCTCCGTGTCCCCATCTGAGGTTTTCTTGGCAAAGATACCGGGCTGGTTTGCCGTTTCCTTTTCTAGCATTAACCCGCATACCTCAGCATATATCCCAAGAGGGTTATGAACAAAAAGAAAGGTTCTATATGCACCAAAATATTTATGGCAACACTTTGTGTGGGAGCAAGAGCTAGAAACAACGGAGATGTCCATGAGGAAAAGCTAAACAATTTGTAGTACATGAATGTAACAGAATATTACTGTGATATAAGAAGCAAACATAAAGAGTCCCGAGACACAGGGGAAAATTTATATGAAGTGATTCAAAGGTAAGTAAAAAGAGCCAGGAAAACGTTGCACACATTGAGGAAGACAACATAAATGGAAAACTCAAGCACAAAACGATAGAAAATGAAGGTTACAAAATTATCAAGAAGAAGCATGTCCTCAAAGAAAAGACAGACGATATCTCCCTCTTAGTATGCATAGGTGTGTGTCTCTTAGGGTGAGAGGATGTGTGTATGGAGAGTCCACAAGGGTGGAACACGTATGTAATGTCAAAATTTCTTAAACATATTGATCAGTTTTGCTCATTTTTTCCTTTCCCCTTTTTTCTTCTTAAAAATTATTTGTTATAAGTGGTGATTCTCTAGGAGGGGGATAAGATACAAAAAGAAAAATAAGCAACGTAAAACAAATCAATAAAAATGTATTTTAGATAAAATAAATGTAATGTCCCTGCTCCAATAGAGTTTAATGGTTTCCTGAAAGAAAGCTTTGTGACCTTGGGTACATGGAAGGAGACATGACTCCAAATTGGCTAAAAGATCACTGAATTCATGACTTTCCATATGGTGTAAGGAGGGAGAGTAACATAGAAGAGAACAGAGTTCAAGAGAGGCAGGGCAACTGAGAGGGTGCAAACCTGATTGTCTCATGGGAGTCCTCAGAGCTATGGGCATGTGGAGAAAGTAGGTCCCCTTATACATCCCTTGATTAGCAGTGACTGCACTCCAGAGATTGTTAGAGAGCAGTCTAAGAGTGGACTTTCCTAGTGAGATTGATGGAATCATTCTTTCCCTCTCATTGGTTTAGCTGAGATAGATGGTCCAGGGGATATGATTACAGACCTGCAGTTGGGGAAGACATTTTCCTGAGTTTAAATCTGGCCTCAGACATCCTAGCTGTGTGACCCTGGACAAGTCTTTTGACCTTTTTTTGTCTCAGTTTCCCCATTTGTAAAATGAGTTGAAGAAGGAAATGGTCAACGACTCCAGGATCTCTGTCAAGAAAACCCCAAATGGGATCACAAAGAGCTGGACACAAATGAATAACAATTTTATTTTCTATTCCAAATTATATAGCTCCCCCAATTTCTATTTCCTAATTAATTTAATACATATATTTGCTTACTACCTTCAATCGTGTTTGCGCAAATAAGCATTTACTTGGTGAGGGGGAGCTAAGACATGATAGGAAAATTGGATTTTTATCTTGAACCTCTGAAAGGGTATTCCATAAATTGCAAGTATCTGATAAGTAATACATATATATGTATGTATAGTACACATGTAAATTATAACTTTTTATATGTAATATACGTATATATAACATGTATATACATATATAATAAAAATGTAGATTACAAATATTTTATATGTAATATATGTATATATATATATACACACAGAGATATGTATATTTGTATATATATATATATATATGCTTCTATCCTAATGCCTCTCTTGAAGCTGAGCAGAACACCCAGCAAAATCCTTCTCCTATTCTCCTTCAAAGTCAAAATAACAGTCTCTTTCAGAGACATAAAATGGGGATGTTCTAGATCTTATTTATGTAAATCTAGCCCTATAACAAGGGCCACCGCCGGGCCCTGTGACACACTAGAATCTATTAGAAAGTTATTGATGTTCAGGCATCTTATGTATTATTCCTCTCCATGGTCATCTTATACATTATTTTCAAATGAAAATCATTGAATGTCCAAGTGGGAAAGAGTTTGAGAAACTGCTTAAATGCAATCCCTTGAGTATTTTCTTGGGAAATAGACCAGAAAGGGGACCCTTTGAGTCTCAGACAGATAAGTGACAGCTTTAGTAGTTCCACCCCACTGGGAAGGCTCCAAAGACAGAACAGGGAGCTGAGAATGTGTCTGCCCAAGGAGTAGCCTTGCTAAGCTTGAAGGGGGCCATCATCTAAAGGTGGGCCACCAGATACTATTTCTTTCTATAGGATCAACAACCCAAAAATACCAGGAGATGGCGACTACATTTGGCATTTCTGGAAGGGACACTTGCTCTGGGGGGAAAAAAAATAATAATTTTTGTTTTTTTAAGAAATGCAGTTAATAAAGTTGCAAATTCAACTTTATGTAAAGAATTCTGAAAAAAAAAATGCATTCCAAAAAATCACCTATGTTAACTTTACTGTAGTATGTGCAATCTCTCTCCACCAAGATCTTCTCCCCTCAAAATACCCCCCCCCCCAATACCTGCTCCCATCATGTCCTTGAACCATGTACCCAGCCATTTACTTCCCTCCATGGTAATGGCCCACCTCCTGTCTCTTTTCCCCTTCCTCCTTCCCACAGCTTCTGGCAAATCCACACTATCTCAGATATTCAGAATAGCCTTCCAAAGTAACTGGGAAGTGTCTGGGTATTTAATGGAGCAAGATCATCTAGAACAGTGGTCCTCAAACTTTTGTTCTCAATATCTTTATCCTATTAAAAATGATTGAGGATCTGTCCAAAGAGTTTTTGTTTATGTGGTTTATAGTTATATTGATCACATTAAAAATAAAAACTAATTATGAATTTGTAGACTCTCTGAAAGGATTTCAGAGATTCCCAGGAGGCTCTGGGCCAGACTTTGAGAACCACTGATGTAGGGCAAACCATTTCTTTTCAGTTTTTGCTCATAATCTGTAAATCCAGAGCATCCAATGGAAATTGAAACAGGAGCAGCTTCCTGGGGTTATTTAGCACTTTCCTGCCCTCTTGCTAGTAACGTGTTCTAGTTTTGTTTTTCTTCCTTGGTCCTGTGCATTTCCCTTTGCCATGGCAAGCCCGCCGGTTATTCTCTCCTCACTCTTTGCCAGCCACCGAGTTCGGAGCTCTGTCAGCACAAGCCGCAATCATGGCACCGTTACCTGATCTCTCTGCCTCTGATATCTCCTTGAGGCAATCCATCCTGCCTCCTGCTGCCAGTGCCTTCCTCCATATAACACGGCTCTCCCTAGGATCCTGTGGCTCTGCTCCTGTCACCTTATTTATTAAGAGCCAACCATGTCTCTCTGCTGCCTACGGAGTGAAATCTAAATTTCTTGGCCTGCCTTTCTCTAATCTGGCTAACCCCAATCTTTTCAGCTTTATCTCCCACTGTTTCTCTGTGAGTCCCACACTCTTATCCAACTGGATCAACTGCTCTTCCTCAGACCAAGCTTGCACTTTTACTAACTTAATATTTTTATAAAAATACCTCCCCTTATGATTACCTGGACACCTCTGTGGTGCAGGGGGTAAAGTCTAGATCTGTAATTAGACAGATCTGACTTCGAATCTTGCCTCAGATACTCACTAGCTGTGTGACCATGAAAAAGTTATTTAATCTCTGCTTGCCTCAGTTTTCTCAGCTGGAAAATGGGAATGATATTAATACCTATCTTCTAAAGTTGTTGTGGATCAACTGAGATAATATTTTAGAGCGCTTAGTTGATAATATGTGCAGAGCGCTTTGCAGATCTTAGAGTACAATGGAAAAATCAGGTGTGAATATTATTCCAAATAGTTCCACTTTTGAAATCCTATTTAGTGTTTAAGGTTCAGCCGGAACTCTACCGTCTGTCGGCTTCTTCTGCTGTCACTTCAGCCAGAAACAAGCTTCTTAGAACCTGGTTAGAAGGCACTTAAGCCCGGCTGCCTTCTCCTGGGGATGTCTGGAGAGAGGGCCCGCGTTTCCCGGGGCCGCTGGGCAGCTCTTCCTGAGAATTCTACTGGCTCCTCAACGTGGCCCAAACTGGCCTTTTCCTTCGTTCTAATCCGCTCCTGTCTGTTAACAGTGCCCACCCTGCAGCCTGACATACAGGGAAGAACCACTTCCACTCAGTCAGTCCCTGAGACTAGTGATTCCTCTGTGTGTGTGTGTTGCAGTCACCCCTTTCTATCATCTCTGCCCCAGAACCCAAATCCTTTCCTCTCCTATCTCCTCATTCACGTAAGCTCTTTGCTTGGTTTAGTTCAATGCTTTGCAAAAACAACCTCATTTGTTCACAAATGCCCCCCATGACTGTGTTTGGTCCCCACAACAACCCCGTATGCTCTTCCGGTTCCCTTTTACAGCTGAGGAAACTGAGCCAGACTCCTCCAGGGTCTCCTAGCTACTGATGGTCTGAGGAAGAATTGGCCTCGGGATTTTCTGCCCTCCAAGCCTTTCGGACGAGCCGGGAGCTGCTTCCGCTTCCGGATGAGACTCATCGTCACAGTCAGAAGTGACAGGCTGCCTGGGCCCACACTTTGGGCCTTTCTAGTTCAATCACGGAACGTTTTCTCCTAAAAGCTTTCACAGAACCTTCGCAAAGGGCCAAGGAACCGAGGGCCTAGGGAGCACCGAGGTGACGCAGAGGACGGGGATCCAGCCTCGGACGCTGCCTGGCTGTTGATCCCGGGCCCGTCGCTGAGCGCTGCCTGCCTCAGTTTCCCCATCTGTCAGATGGCAGCGGCAAAGCCCGGAGCTCCCGCAACATCGTGTGGGGAGAGGGGGCCCGGCTCTGGGCGCCGGAGAGTCTAGGATACAATGTAGCAGCCTACCAGGCCTGTGGATACAAGATAACGAGCCGCGCTCCCGGAGCCAGGAGCCTCCGGAGTCGGACACTTGGGGCCTGGACCGGCTCAGAGGCCATTCTCTGGGCACTGAACGCCGCTCTCGGCGGCCCCTCGGGGCCGGGGGATTCCCGGGTCACCGCCGGCCAGCCCCGCTTGGGAATGCGGAGCCGCTCCTCAGGCCTTGGCGGGGCTCCCGGGAAAGCCGAGCCGGGGGATTTCCACTTGCCCCGGGGCTCACCCCGCGGCCTCCTCGGATTCCACGCCCCGCCCCCCCCCGCGGCCAGGCCCCGCTCCCGATCCGGGCCCCGCCCACCTCCCGGTTTCTCTCCCTCCCCCTCCCGCTCCGAACTGACGTCCAGCGTGCTCGTCCCTGCGCGTGCGCGTTGAGGGCGGGGCCGAGTACTCGGCGGGGCCGGCGCGCAGGCGCACTCGCGGAAGGCGGCGGCGGGCGGGAAGCCCGAGTGCCGGTGGGGACTGTGAGCAGCGGGGTAAGAGTTTGGATGGGGAGGAGGGAGGGCCGGCCCGGCCCCTGACGTCCAAGAAGGGGAAGCAGAGCGGGGGCAGCCCACCCTCTTCGTCCGCCTTGGGCGTAAGGGATGTCGTGGCCTCCCGCCGCCGCGGGGGGGTGGGGAGGGGGCGGGGCCTTTCAGCGCGCATGCGCGGGGCGCTTCTTCCCACCTCCGAGCCTCTAGCTGGCGTCCTCCGCACCCTCTGTTCCAGAACCCCCGCCGGAGACCTTCCGGCAGAGGAGGGGCCCTGGCTGGGAGCGACTGGCCGGGCCACGCCCCCTGGCCGCGTTTTACAGCGGGGGACAGCCGTCCCTTCCTTCGCAGTGTAGCAGACCTCCAGCAGCGCGGGCATCTCCCTCGGGAAGAGCCAGGGGAGAGAGAACGGCCTTTGGTCCCCGTCAGGGCCCGGATCGGGGGGAAGCCGAGGAAGCGGAGGTCCGGCGGGTCCGGAGCCTTTAGTGGCGGCGTTGCCAGAGCCGGCGGGTCTCCGGCGTCCGGGAGAACGCGCTGTCGTTATCCCCATTTTACAGAGAGGCAAACTGAGGCAGTCAGGTCAAGTGTCCAGGGTCACAGACTTCTACCCACACTGTGATCCAGCCCGAGGCATCCGGCCGCAGCCTCTCACCTCTCTAAGAGGCAGGATCTGCCAGAAATTTGTGTTTCCTTTTTAAATTAAGCATTTTTTCACCCTCTGCCCTCCAAATCCACCTAAATAAGAAAGAAAAATAGAGACCCTGTAACAATTAAGGAGGCTCCAGGGGTCATTCTACCCCTGAGGTCACCTTGTCATTGTCAGGCGTCTTCTGATGAGAGACGGCGAACGCTGTTCTGCAGCTTCTCGCTAGGTCAGTTCATAGAAATCATCCCTTTTTTCAGTTCTGATAACCCTATTTCATCGCATCTGATATACAGCAGCTGGTTAGCCAGTTCCTAATTGATTCCTACCCCTCTTGTTTCCGTTTATTTATGCAACACAAAGCGTAACTACAAAGAGTTTTGGGGTGTGTGTGTGTATGTCTTTGAGCTCTTTGGGAGAAAGGCCTGATAGTGGAATCAGCGGCTAATCCTGCCCTGATGAGCTGCCCTCCAGAGTTAGTTTGTGAAACAAACTAGAGTCAGAAGGAAACTTCTGACTAATCCTTCCTTCTCCCTTCCCTCTTAAACCCTTCTTCCTTGTCCCTGAACTCACCTATTTCCCAGATATCTTTCCACATCAGACTTTGTGTATGTATGTATTCAGCCATTCTTGATTCAGTTCAGAGGAAAATGAGGTTCATATGATACTTCCTCCATCTCTTCATGTTTGTATATTTTTTTTCTCTTGCACCATATAACTTATATAATTATATGAAAAGATAAGCCTTGCCAGTTCTTCCCTCTTTCTTCCCTAGTTTTTCCTTTTCCCTTTGTTTTTTTGTCTTCACTTAAAAGAATGAAACAGAGCAAAACCACCCTTAGGTCCAACCCTAGAAGATACTAGAGTTCTGAAGAGTCGCTCATTTCTTCTTCCTCCATACACTATAAATACTTCTCATTTTTGTAGAGGAGCTAGGTGGATCAGTGGATAAAGTGTGTCTGGCTTTTGGTCAGGAAGACTCATTTTCCTGACAGGAGTTAAAAGCCAGACCTGAGCAAGTCATTTAACCTTGTTTGCCTCAGTTCCCGATCTATAAAATGACTTGGAGAAGGAAATAGCCAACCACTCCAGGACCTTTGCCAAGAAACCCAAAATGGGGTCACTGAAGAGTTGAACACAGCTCTATAACCATACAGCAAGAAATCTTTTCTCAGTCATCTCTTCCTGTTGCTTCAATGTATTTACCTTTCTAGAATTCAGTTGACTTTTTGCCTTTGCATTTTGAGGATTTATTCAGCTCTAAGCATTCAATTTTAAGATTTTCATTAAAGATCCATTTCTCCCCTATGGGATTATATTTAGCTTTGCCAGGCAAGTTATTCTTGATTTTAAACTTTCATCCTTTGTCTTTTGGAAGATCATATTCCTAGTTCTCCTATTGTTTCTCATGCTAGCTGCCAAGTCTTGTGGGATCTTGACTCTGGCTCTTTAGTATTTGAATTCTTTCTTTCACTTGGCTTGTTTATTTTTTGTTTTTTAAATCGGGAAGCTTTGGGTTAAACAGTGGAGATTCTGAGAGTTTTCATTTAGAGTTTCTTTTAGGAAATAAATGATAGATTTTCTCTATTTTTACCTTGCCCTCTGCTTCTAATAAATCTAGGCAGTTTTTATTTATGATTTGTTTTATTATGCCATCGAGGTTTGTTTTTTAAATTAGTTTTCTGGTAGTGTTAATGAGTTTTATATTATCTTCTTGATTCATTTTCTACATTTGTTTTCAACAAGGTAATTTAACTTTTTTTTTTTAAGTATTCCAATTTTGTTCTAATATTTCTTGTTTCAGAGTCCTTTGTACATTCTAATTTTCAAGAACCCATTTATTTGTGTAGAATTTCACACTTTCTGTGCTAAACCTTTTTTTTTTTTTTAAGTTCTTTTTCTTAAGAGTCCTTATTTCATTTATAATATCCTTTAAAAAAATCTCTTCCAGAAATTTTAATAGACATTGTGGACAAACCATACTTTTTTACATATGGATCAGTCTGTAGTCACTATGAAATTATTTGTTTCCCATTTGGATAGCAACACTGTATTATATTATAATGTCAATGGACAAACCAGGAGGATTGGGAAAGAGTTAACTTTTTCTTGAGACATTCCTCATCCTACATGCTCTTCTCCTCAATGCTCATAGACTCAAAGATTCTGCTCCATATTTCCCTTCTTTAATAGAGTTCAGAGGGAAACTTTTGTACCATGCTTGGTCTAGTCCCTCAAGTCCAGATTCTCTTAGGATATTAGAATCTTTTCTCCCAATTCTGAAGTTGCTTCTTCCTTTTACATAAAGTACTAGGCTGTTCTGCTTCATTCCTCCTGCTATCTGGGCCAGCAAATGGATCGTGCCCTCACAGACAGGGCAGGACTGGTTGTTGATATGGCATTTGTGTCGGAACCAGCTGCCTTCACAACTGTGGGAGATGACTACTGATAAATAGATGGATGTTGCTTCCCACCTTGGGCCCAACATCCATTCAAGGCCCCGTCCAGCTCAGAATCTATGATCCTTGAATGCAAGGCTAAAAACCAGTATCAAAACAGAAGCAAGGATAAAGATGAGAAGACTGGAAATGGCTTTAACAGCGTCCACCTGACCTGATCTAACTTTAACATTCTGTCTACTGAGATCTAAGTTTTTCCCATGACTGATGAGACCGCCACTTGGCCTTAGGGGAGTGAAGCTTTCCTTTTGTTCATTTCCTTCTCAATCCCCAGTTGGAAAAGGACTGAGAAAGTGAGGGCAGTGACTGTGTTCGTTTACTGCTCTCCCATGATTTTCCCTGGATGAGGCTCTGTTTGTTGAAGCATTCTGGGACCATTCTCTGAGCTCCGCACCAGACTTTGCCAACATGAAATAGAGTGAGGAAGAAGAAAAAGAAAACCAGAAGTCAAAAAAGTACATTTCCAGGGACTGCTCCAGGGAATTCAATAGCTGCAAATCTTCATTTCTTCTTGGTACCCAAGGATCCTCATCCAGAATTAATCTGAGGTTGAGTTCTGCTTGTGAAAAGAAACATCTTAGTTGTAATTAATGTGTTTTGTGATTTTGTTGCCCAATTGTCTCAGTCACGTCCAGCTCTTTGTGATGTCTTTTGGGATTTTCTCAGCAAAAACACTGGCGTGGTTTGCCATTTCCTTCTCTAGCTCATTTTGCAGATGAGGAGACTGAGGCAAATAGTGTTTAAATGCCTTGCCCAGAATCACATGGCTGGAAAACAGCTGATAACGAATTTGAACTCAGGCCTTTCTGACTCCAGGACTGGCGCTCTATCTCCTGCACCATCCAACTGCCCCAGTAAATGTGCTTTGGGTTGAATTAATTATCTTTTTATCTCCTTGTTCTCTAATTCTAATATCAACATATCCTGAATTGATCACACTCTTTCATTGCTGACATTCTTGCTCTGTTAGCCATCTCTTCTCTGCTCTGGTTGAAATTTGAGAAGAGAATTGTACATATAGTTCATATTTAGGCTGTAGGATTTAGAGCAGCCTGTCCCCTTTATTTATAAATAAGGAAACTTGGCTCACATAAGTTAGGTGGCTCATCTAGGGTCACACATTTAGTAATGAGCAGAGCTGCACTTCTCATGGTTCCCTTCTCTCATCCCCATTTCCAAAGTCAGTGACTAATTTAATGACTTAACCTTTGTTGGGCAGAGAAAGCTGAAAGTCTTTGATGTTCAAAGCCATTGAACTGATTTTTTTTTCTTTTTTTAGGCTCTTTCTTGCATTGATGTAACAAGACAATCTTTCTCTGATCCTGCACATAGAAGCGGCCAGCCCTTGAAATTGGCTGAAATTCTCCACTGCAGACAAGCGATTGCCCTTGAGTAGTGACATTTTCCCCCTGGCCAGGAAAAGAATTTTGAGGTGAGGGAAGTGCACCTCTCTGAAAGTATTGAGTCGACGTTTGCAAATGCATCTCGGGCCTGTTCCTTCTTTGTGACCCAAGCAAAGAACAACAATGAAAGAATGGCCCTCGATGACCGTTGCCGTCCTTGTGGGACTCACAGTCCGCTGGGCAGTCTCTCTGAATTCTTACTCAGGTAAGATGTGCTTATGGCTTTAAAAATATAAAAATGCTCTCTTCTTAATCTCTTTGGTAACAGTTTGCAAATTCAGAGAATAGGACACACAAAATTTAGGTCTCACTGATAAAGTAAAAAAATCCCTCCTGAATTTTCTTTGGAGCATTTAATGGGATCCTGCTTCCTCTTTTTGGCTGAGCCCTTAATTTGGTCTAAAGCAGATCCGTGTTGCTTGGTGCCAGGGAATGCGGTGGGCTGTGGTGGTGAGGGCGGTACTTCCCTCAGAGGGACCCTGGCCCCTGAACCATAAATGCATGACGGGCTGTCCCAGGATAGTGCCATGTATCACCTGTGTCACGCCACCACCTGGGCACGTGTTTCTTACTCTGTCAGATAAGAGAGTGAACCACAGGTTTCCATACTCCCCTCCAGCTCAAAACCTGTAAGTTGATGAATTAGCTAGAGCCAGGCTGAGCACCGAGGGTTCGAGGGCTGAATGAGTAAGTAGGAGTTGGGCAGCAGTGACCTCAGGTGGAGCGGGATCCTGGCCCGGGTGCCCGTCCCTGTCCCTGTCCCTCTGGCCCTGTCCCTGTCCCTCTGGCCCGTGTGTGCCCCAGCCTTTGCTAAGTATCTGCAAGGGTGGGGTCACCCCTCCCCTCAGGAGCTCTTTATTGCTAGGCAAGCAGCTCCTGTCCTGCTCACTGCTTCCTGTCCGCCCCCTTTGGGGCAGCCCTTTGGGTGTCCCCCAAAGTCCCTCTTTTCAGCTTCTGTAGCTTCAGCCATGTGAACTGGGACGCGCCCGGCCTCCCGCGTGGTGGGGAGCCGTTCTACAGGGATGGGCCTTTACCGCCAAGTGAGAAAACTTGAGGGGCTTCCTCATTTCCTCTGGTTGTCCATTGGTCCCTTTCTGGTCCCACGGACCTTTCTGGGCTGAAATGCAACATGACAACTTCTCTCTCATGTGGGGAGTAGGGGACAATGCGGTTTCCTTTTCCAAAGACATGTTCGATTTTGAGGGAATAAAAAGGAGAAACTTGGTACCAAGTCTGGTGAATGAGGCTGACGGCAAGATGCACAGTCCCGTTCTTATTTAAAAAGTATAAATGAGGGGCTGAGCCTGCAGTGAAATTTCTTTACGTGTGTGTGTGTGTGTGTGTATGTGCATTGTAGAAAATTATAAGTTTCTTAAACTGTGGTAACTGAATGGGGGGGTCATGAAATTATGATTTATTATTAGTAAATATTGATTTGTACACCTCTTTTATGTACCTGCATACTGGGGGTCATATAAAAATTTTTCGGGTGAAAAGGGGTCACAAATGGGAAAAATTGAAGAAGCTCGGTCCAACTGAGAAGGCCGGAATTCCTCATCACTTCCTCTTGGTCAAGTCCTTTATCATCTCCAAGATTCAGTTTCCTCATCTGTTAAATAATGATATTATGAATTACTAAATTAATAGCTATAATAATAATTGGGCTTTGAAAGCAATTCTTAAACTATTTTGTGCTAAGTAGAAGCATAACTGGAATAAGTGGATAAACTCTTTTTTTTTTTTTTTTTTTTACATGACCAAACCGTTATTTTGCTGTACAAAAAGAATCAGACTCTGAAATATTGTACAATTAGCTTGTGAAGGAAATAAAAAATGCAGGTGGGCATAAATATAGGGATTGGGAATTCAATGTAATGGTTTTTAGTCATCTCCCAGAGTTCTTTCTCTGGGCGTAGCTGGTTCAGTTCATTACTGCTCCATTGGAAATGATTTGGTTGATCTCGTTGCTGAGGATGGCCTGGTCCATCAGAACTGGTCACCATATAGTATTGTTGTTGAAGTATATAATGATCTCCTGGTCCTGCAGTGGATAAACTCTTAAGGAATACTTAGAAGGACTAACCACAAGAACTCTGGTATGGTTTAAAAAAAAGAGAATGTTTATTAAGAATGCCTTTGAACATCAGTACAATTTAAACTTGCTTGATAAACTTGCATGTAAATTGATTTTTTTTTTGGAAGCAATTGCAGTTAAGTGACTTGCTCAGGATCACACACAGGAAGTATTAAGTGTCTGAGGTCAAATTTGAACTCGGGTCCTCCTGACTTCAGGGCTGGTGCTCTATCCACCGCGCCACCTGGCTGCCCCTGAAAATAGGTTTTGAGTGTGTTTGTCCCATGCTGGGGGAAAACCGGGAGTGCTTCCTTTACCACAGTGTCACCTTTGAGATTCTCCAGCTAGTCCTTGGCAGTGAGCTCATATTCTCCTGACCTGCCAAACAGTGTCAGCCTCTGCCCGAGGGATGAGAAGTTCCTGGTTGCCTTCGTCCCCATCAGAGCTAAGTGGGCTGTGGCAGGGGGTTCAGGGTAGGGGGAGGACGGGTTAAAATTTCACTTAGTTATGCCTGTGGTCCAGGAATGAAGGCCCTGGGTTCTCCCATAGAAAAGACTGGTTTCTCTCTGATTTTCTGGGTTCTCGAGGCAGTTTCTTAGCCGCTTTGGGGTACTGGATTTCCCTATAGTTTTTCCGTTTTGCTGCCCCAGAAGGAAATGGCTACTGCTTGTCTTTCCTTTTGGAGTCCATCACAACGGAAAGGGACCTTTTATTGCATCCCAGGGTGGGTATTTTACTTTATGTGGATCTAATGCCCAGTATTCCATAGCACTTTTCACCGTCATTGTCTGATGCCTTTTTAACTTTAAAACCTGTGGGAAGTTGGGATACTTGCTTTTCTTGGTTCTTAGTCTTTTCATTGGCTCGATGTGAGTCTCTATGCTTGGCAGAAAAGCATTTATTCTGTCACATTAAGAATCTGCTTGTGAACTGATAAGGACTTTTTAATAATTAATGAGCAGTCATGAGGTCAGCGATCTTTTTATTATGGGCACTTATGATATGTAGCATGTTAAGGTGACTCTTTGCCCACTATGAATTAAAGCCCTTTTTTAGTTACTATAATGTATTTCCTTAATGAGTGCTTTGATTTACTTTGTCATGTTTTCAGATGATGATGGGAAGCTTGTGGGTTAAATTTCCTTGGAAACTCCTTTCTTCTCCAGAAATCAAGTATTATGGCAGGGAGATGAAAACCTCTCATTTGCATTATCTTTATAATTTACTCTCTTCCATTTCTGCTATCAATATGCCATTTGTGGTTACCCTCTTCTCTCTGAACTATCTGAATTTTTCAGATTGGCTGTTGACTAATCATTTGTTTTGACCCTTGTCACAAATAGCCAGCAGATAAAAGTTCCAAAAGTGGTAGTTCGGTGGGTCCCACATCTCTTAGAGTCATGGAGCCTCAATGGCAGGGTCACAAGCTCCAGGCAAGGCTTATACCATTACTAGTGCCATTAAAGTTGATTACATAGATGCCTTTTGAAAAGACTTGGTATCATCTCTCCTAATTGTTTTAATTCCTGTATTTTACATAATGG
This sequence comes from Sarcophilus harrisii, assembly GCF_902635505.1. Taxonomy (NCBI): domain Eukaryota; kingdom Metazoa; phylum Chordata; class Mammalia; order Dasyuromorphia; family Dasyuridae; genus Sarcophilus; species Sarcophilus harrisii. Next base: position 13,600,016 of record NC_045429.1, on the reverse strand, counting down.
CCACTGGTTAGTGCTTACCATTTAAAACATTTTGGGAAGGAAAGAAGCAAGCATAGATTAAGCAACTGTTGTATACCAGGCACAGTGCTAAGGACTTTATAAATTATATCTCATTTGATCCTTGTAACAGTTTTGTGAGGTACATAATTACTCTCATTTTACAGGTGAAGACTGAGGCAAACAGGTCGAGTGACTTGACCAGGGTTACACAACTGGTGTCCGAGGCTGGATTTGAACTCAGATCTTCCTGACTTTAGGCCTGGCAGTCTTTCCACTGTGCCTTGTATCTTCCCTTAGAATAATTTGTGTTACAGGTATGATAGGCAGTGTTCGGTTGATTATTAATTTCCCTCCATTTATGTGTTATAGTTTACAATGTTTCCGCTCTCCCTAAAAATGTCGATAGATTTTATTGCAGATGGTTTAGCCAAATTCTGCTCTGTGAGAGTGTAAGATTTTCCATTTTAAGTCATTACCATATGTTATATCTGCAGCCAAGGCAAGAACTTGCCTCTTCAGTTTTAAAATAATTTTGCATAACACAATAATCAAAATATGAAATAAATATTAAATGCTGAAAAGAGCTATTTTCTTGAGAATAAGACTAGACACAAAGCTGAAGCTATATAGGTACCAACACTATATTTTCTTTGTCTAATTCTGAATTGAGTGTAAATGAATTTGTGGAGTTGATCACAGCGGTAGGAATCCTTTTTGCCCTTCCCAAGTGAAGCTCCCTTAGGTACAGTTCGGTTGTCCTTCTGGGTTGGTTTAAGGGCACTTTAGCAGTTTAAAAAAACTTAAGTACTAATTTCATAGCCAGTGTCAGCTGAATTTATTGAACTAGGTCAGACTCTGGATAGAAACTTGTTTCTCAAGCCTAAAGAGAGTCATTAGCCATTCTTCTATTTGGTAGAGAATGGTGATAAATTCCTCCACATTGGCCGCAAGTCTGGAGCAATTTGGGAAAATCTGGATACTTGGATTTTGGGGGTCTGGGAGATTGTGTAAGATCCATTTTGACCTTAGGTCCTCAACAAGCTGAGAGCTGCAGAAAAGGGATATATCCTTTTTAAATGATTGAAAGATTATAGAAAAATAGTGATAATAATGGATAATTTTATTTCTGTAAAATATGTAATATAAACTTACCATCTGTTATTTATTTCAGGAATAATGTCATTTGTGACTAGTCTGTCTTTTGTTTCTCCTGCAGATTCAGTTTGGTTTGAAAATATTTTTTTCCAGTGTACATTAGTCTATAGTACTATGAGTATTTATAAATTATGTAAAATACAGAATGGTGAAGAAACTTTTCATTTTGTTCAGATGACTAAACTTATGTGAAATATCTCAAAGAAAATACAGAACAGCCTAAGGACCAAAATGTGTGTTAAAGACAAATCCTGTGAGTTGTGAGTAAATGGGACAAGTTGCTGTTGGTTACAGTCATCAGGCTGGTATATGTTAGGGAGACCATAGAGAGGCCAGAAGGATTTGGTGACTTTCCACTTGCTTGTCTCAAAACTCCTGCCTCTAGTTTCCTTTGGGAGAAGGCTGAGCTCAGGAGATGAAGCTACAACTTTTTCACCTTCTTTCCTCCTCCTCCCTTCCTCCCCCTCCCCCCCAGCTGTCCAAAACAGTTTCCCAAAAATAAAAGTCACATTTTTAAGGAGATAGCAAGGACTCAAGTCTTTTGACTCCAGCAGTGCTGTAAGCACATGCCTGGCAGGAGGTAAGCTATAAGTTGCTACCCTTGCTGGAAGCACCCTTCCAGCTCCTCCTCTGTCCTGCCCTTCTGCTCCCGGCACATCTTCCCAACCAGAACGCCAGAGACCCTGCTGCTCCCCCTCTCCTTTGCACCCATGGCTCCAAGAACTGTGGTCAGAGAAGCACTGCTGTTGTCTCAGGCTTGGGCTCCTTTGGGAGTGGCCATCACCCCCAGACGCAGGATATAAGCTCTCCCAGAGCAGGAGCAGGCTCCTCTTTGTGCCTGTGTGCCTGTGCTTAGCATAAGCTGGGCCCATTCTCTTGTTTGACAATTGTCTGACTCTTTGTCACCCTGTTTGGGGCCCTCTCCTTCTCCAGCCCACTTTACAGAAAAGGAAACTGAGGCAAACAGGGTGAAGGGATTACCCAGGGTCACACAGCTAGTAACCAAGGGCAGATTGGAACTCCTGAGTGTGAGTCCTCCTGGTTCGGGGCTGGGCTCTATTCTACTGCACCCCCTCGCTGCCCAGGTTCGGCATACAGTAAGTGCTAAAGCATTTATTCAGTGCTGTGTGCCAGGGGCCCTGTGGAGCTCTGGGGATAAAAGCCCTGCCTTTGAGGAGCTGACACTGTGATGGAGATGGCCCATCTCAGAGGGAAGGAGTAGGGGTGGCTGGGGCACCTTTCTAGGAGCGACACTATCGCTGTGATTGCTGCAGTTGAGGCTGCTCACGGGGGCAGGAGCAATGAGGTCGCGCTCAGAGCTCTCCCTGCGTCTTCTCGATGATTGCCACTAAGGGCACTCCCTACGTGCCAGGCGGGATGTCCTGGGCAAGAAGTGAAAGGCCTTCAGGGCGGGAGTTGAGTTCTTGCTGTTCCCCCCACGTGAATGTCGGGGCTGGGAGAGAGACTTGTGTTTGAGGGTTCCGCAGCAGATCAGGAGGATGAATTTGAGAATGGGAGTTTGATTTCTGGAAGACGAATTAAAATACAGGAATGACAGGGACAGAGCATTTACAAAGACAAACTGTTTTTTCTGCGACTTGTACAAATCTAATTAAAAAGGCTTTCAATTAAAATGGAAAAGCAAGGGAGAAATCTTACCTCCGTGTGCACCCAACTCAAGCTCAATTTTGTAAGTAGCTGCAGTGTAGGTGTGGGAGATACCCCAAAATCATAGGAGACAAAGTGCCAGAAAGGCCTCAGACATCTATATGTCTGATGTGTGCATCACAAGCATAGTGATTTAGATCATTTTTTTCATTTGACTGGAAATGGCTTTAATTTTTTCATCTGAAAATTGTCTATTCGTATCCTTTGACAAAATGGAAGTTTTTTTTTTTTGTTTTTTTTTTGTTGTTGTTGCTGTAGGCAGCTGGGAATAGATAGGGATAAAATTGAAGGGTAGAGGAGAGGAGGTAATAGTAGGGTGAATCTGTTAGAAGGGATGCAAAGAAATGGTGTGAAGGGGAGAAGTAGAAGTGGATTAAAAGGAAAACAATTATATTGAAATACAGGTATTGAGATATATTTTTACATTTTCCCCCCAATTAAAGTAAAAAACAATTTTTAACATTAAAAAAAAAAGTTGTGCTCAGTTCTCTCCTTTCTCCTCTTCCTCCCTCATTGAGAAGGGAAGCATTTTGATAGAGGTTACATGTACAATCATGCAAAACATTTCCATGTAGGTCAAGTTGTGAAAGAAAACAAACCAAAAAATCCAAGAAAAATGAAAATTTTAAAAGTATGCTTTTAATCTACATTCAGACTCCATTAGTTGTTTCTCTGAAGGAGGACCTTTTCATCATAGGTCTTTTGGAAGTGTCTTAGATCATTTTATATTGCTGAGTCTTTTACAGCTAAATCATTTAGAGTTGATGATCATAACAATATTGCTATTATTGTGCACTGCAATACTCTGCTAATTCTGCTTACTTCACTTTGCATCAGTTCATGTAAGTTTTTTCAGGTTTTTCTGAGAGTTTACAGCTCATTGTTTCTTATGAATATCAATAGTATTCATCACAACCATGTACCACAATTTATTCAGGCATTTTCCAAATGATGGGTGTTCCAGCAGTACACCAGTGGCCCAATTTTCCACATCCTCATCAACATTTGTCACTTTGCTTTTTCTGTCATATTAGCCAATCTGATAGATGTGAGATGATACCTCAGTTGTTCCAATTTGCTTTTCTTTAATCATTGGTGATCTAGAAAATTTTTTCACATGACTATAGATAGTTTTGATTTTTTTCATAATCTTTGTCTCTTTATTAGTTAGAGAATGCCTTGTATTCTTATAAATTTGACTCAGTTCTTTATATGCTTGAGAAATGACATGTTTATCAGAAAAACTTGCTTTAATTTTTTTTAATTTATGGTTACTAATTGTATTTTCCTTAATCCTGTTTTTCATTCTCCCTCTCCACTCTTTCCTTCCCTCCTTCTTCCTGCTTTTACCCTGTCTTCCTCAAGTGTTTTGCTTCTGACTACCACCTCCCATAATCTGCCCTCTCCTCTCTCAGTATCCCTCTTATTTTCTTCCCTTCTCCTCTTACTTTCCTGTAGAACTGAGTGTGTATATTATTCCCTCTTTGGGCTAATTCCAAAGAAAATAAGGTTCATGCATTGGCTACCACCCCAATACCGATTCCCCCCTCCATTGTAAAAGGTCTTTCATGACTCTTTCATATGAGATAATATATTTCATTCTACCTTTCCCTACTTTTATATGAGATAATATATCTCATTCTACCTTTCCTTACCCTCTTCTTCCAGTGCATTCCTCTTTCTCATTCCTTAACTTTGTTTTTAGATACTCTTAGATCATAGTCAATTTATACTTGTGCCCTCTGTCTATGTATACTCCTTCTTACTGTCCTAATAATTAATTATAAAGATCTTAGGAGTTACAAGTGTCATCTTTCCAGGTAGGAATATATACAGTTTAACTTTATTGAATCCCTGATGATTTCTCTTACCTGTTTCCCTTTTTATAATTCTCTTGAGTCTTGAATTTGAAAATCAGATTTTTTTATTCCTCTGGTCTTTTCATCAAGACTATTTGAAAGTCTTCTATATCATTAAATATCCATTTTTTTTCCTCTGAAGGATTGTACTCAATTTTTGCTGATAGGTGGTTCTTGGTTGTTAGCTTAGCTCCTTTGCCCTCCAAAATATCATATTCTAAACCTTTAATTCTTTAATGTAGAAGCTGCTAAATCTTGTGTTATCCTGATTGTGACTCCATAATATTTGAATTGTTTCTTTCTGGCTACTTACAATATTTTCTTCTTCTTGGTGTTGCCTGAAGGCTGTGGAATTTGGCTATAATATTCCTGGGAGTATTCATCTTGGAATCTCAGGAGGTGATAAGTTGATTTTTAAAATTTCTATTTTACCTCCTGGTTATAGGACATCAGGTCAGTTTTCCTGAAAAATAAGTTCTTGAAAGGCTTTTAAGGAGTCATCAATAATTTAAAAAAATATTTCTCCTCGTTCTGCTTTCTAGGTCTACTGTCTAGGTTTTTTTTCCCCCAATATTTCTAGTATTGTTTTCAGTCTTTTGATTTTTTAAAATGAATTTTTGCTATCTCATGGAGTTGTCAGTTTCTACTTGCCCAACTTTAATTTTTAAGGAATTACTTTCTTCATTGAGTTTTATATCTCCTTTCCCTTTTGGCCAATTCTACTTTGTAAGGGGTTCTCTTCATTATATTTTTGTACATCTTCAGTGTGGTTTATTCTGCTTTTTTAGGATGTTCTTCTCTTAAGGGGATTGTTCTACCTCTTACCATTTGACCTATTCTGTTTTTTAAGGACTTCTTTTCTTTCTTTCTTTATTTTTTATCCTGTGCCTCTTTTACCAGGCTGTTGACTTTTTTTTTCCCATGGTTTTCTTGAGTCACTCTCATTTCTTTAATTTTTTTTTTTCAATCTGGCTTACTTAATTTTTAAAATTATTTTTGAGCTCTTTGAGGAATTGTTTTTGGGCCTTTGACCAATTCACTTTTTTGTTTTTGTTTTTTTGGAGGCTTTGGATATAGTTGTTTTGATTTTGTTGTCTTTTTTTAATTTTTTCTGTCACCATAGTAACATTATATGGTCAAGTTTTGTTTGCTCATTTTTTTCCTTGATTTTTAATCCCATGTTAAAGTTGGGCTTTGCTCTCAGGATGGAGGGGATACACTCCCAAGCTTCAGGTTTTTAATGATGCTGTTTTCAGAGCAAGTTGTAGGGATCTGTAAGTTTTCAGTACTTTCAAAGTGATCTGTCTGATCCTAGAAGAGTTGTGGTGCCTCACCTCTTGGCTTGTGCTGTAATCTATGAGTGACCATAAGCACTCTTTTCCACCCTGGAACTATGACTAGAGTCCTTGATTCCCTGCTGTTGCCTGCGTTAGTGTGCTAGTGCCTCTTCTTTCTGTGGGACTATAACCAGAACCACATCTGGGTAATGTAACAGTCCTGCCTCCAGTGCCAGCAAAAGATCCCCTGTAATTTCTTCTGAACAGTTATCTAACTTATTCTCTGTGGCTTGAGAATTCCAAAAACTACCACCATGGATTCAGTTGCCCACAAGATCTTGCAGTTGCTTTTTGGGGCTGTGGCCTGGGCTGGTTTGGGCTGTGTTCTATTATTTCCTAATTATGATGTATATAGATCTTGTGCCTTAACATATTTTAAAATCTGATATTAACATGAAGTCCATATTCCCCCAGACTAGGACTATCTGGCTTGACTAAGTGGAACACTATGGACCAGAATTCACTTTAAATTTTTTTAAAAATTTTATTATTATAGCATTTTATTTACAAGACATAAGCATGGGTAATTTTTCAGCATTAACAATTGCAAAACCTTCTGTTTCAACTTTTCCCTTCCTTCCCCCTACCCCTTCCTCCAGATGGCAGGTAGTTCAATGCATGTTAAATATCTTAAAGTATATGTTAAATACAATATATGTGTACATATCCATACAATTATCTTGCTGCACAAGAAAAATCGGACTTAGAAATAAGGTAAAATTAACCTGAGAAGGAAATTAGATTTAATCTAATTTCTCTAGAGGGGTATAGTAACAATTATTCCAAGATTTCATCTCGTTCTCCTTGTCCTTCAAAGAACTAAGTTTTGACCTAATCTCCAATAAGAAAGGGGAAAAAACTTGGATTTCTCAACATTAGGTTATGTAATAAACATTTCCCTTAGTCTTGTTTGTGAAACAGCCAAAGGACTAGAGTCATTGAATCAAAGAGTATGTGTATGTATTAGAGAGGAAGATGTCTGAAGATTAGAAAAATGGCAAGTGAAGGGTTGGGGAGTTCTGGGTTATGAAGGATTTTGAACGAAAGAGAAAATGTTATATTTGTCCTGGAAGTGATTGGGAGCACTGGAATTTATTGGGGGAAGGAGGAAGGGGAAAAAACCCACTTTGACCGTTGAATGGAAGAGGACTTGGCCAGGGTAAAGACTAACATACATACAGTAATGTAGGTGTGCCCCAGTGTGGCGGCAGCAGCAGGACAGAAGGGAACAAAGATTTATAAAGGCAAATTTAACAAGATTTGGCAACAAATTAGATATGGAAGATGAGACATAGTAAGGAGCAAAAGACAACACCGTGGTTGTGAGCCAGGGGTACTCACTTCTAGTAAGGAAGTCTGGAAGGTTTAAAGGAAAGAGAATGACTTCAGTTTTGGACATTTTGACCTTAAAGTCTCTACTGGGCATCCATTTCAAAATTTCTGAAAGGCAGTTGGAAGTTAGCAGAGAACTTCAGACTGAATCTGTAGATTTGAGAATCATTAGCATAGACATGATAATTGAATTGATGGGAAATGAGAAAATCACCCAAGTGAAATTATGTAGGGGGAGAAGAGAAGATGGCCTAGGAGAAACCTTGATGAAGATACCACAGAGGGAGGGCGGTTGGATAAGTTGGGAAGAGCCAGGAAGGAGTGTATCCTGAAAACCCAAAGAAGGAAAAGTGTACAACAATGTCAGAGGCTACCGAGAGAGAGGTCGGTAAGAACCGAGATCATTGGTAGCTTCAATGGAATGATGAGGTTGGAAGTCAGACTCTAAGAATTAAGAAAACAAGAAAAGAATTGGAGGCACATAGTAGGTGCTTTATGAATGTGGATTGATTGATTGAATATGGATTGATATGGTGCCCCTGAATGATAACACTCAAGTGGTTTGTGGATCATCTCAGGGGGTCCTCAAACTTTTTAAATAGGGGGCCAGTTCACTGTCCCTCAGACTGTTGGAGGACTGGACTATAGTTTTGTGGGCCTTTAAATAAAGAAATTTCATAGCCCTGGGTGAGGGGGATAAACGTCCTCAGCTGCCGCATCTGGCCTGTGGACCGTAGTTTGAGGATCCCTGATCTAGATATTCAAAGAATCCAAAGCCCCACACGTGCCTAGAGTTTTGCAGCCATTATTTGGCGTTAACTGGCTTTAGTGGCAAAAGCTCATGTTTGGACACAGGATTTTCCACTGTTATCAAAGTAAAGAAATCAGAAGGTGGGTTGAAGTAATCATTGTCGTTGGTGTGAGAAGGTCCTGTCTGTTCCTTCTCAGTCAGAAGAAATTGATGACGATGGTGGAGATTGTTTTATTGAGACCCAGAAAAAGCAACAATGCATCAATGCTTCAGCCTTTCATTTAATTTTGTAGAAATGAAGTCATAATAATTTGTGTCACAGAGATGAGCACTCTCCACTTCAGATTTGTTCTGTTTAGTGCCAGAGGGAAGAATTACAGTAGTAGTTAGGGTAGTAACAATGAGACAAATTCAGGATTGAGTTCTCCCCAAACCATACCTCCCTGAGGGGCTGAGCCCCCCAAACTAAAGGCTTCTAAGCCATAACTGTCAGAGCACTTTGGTGGGTTAGACGCCTCCGAGGACCTTTCCAATTCAGAAATCTTGGGAGTCTCAAATTTTAGGAGGAGGAGGAGACAAATGAGAAGAAACACATCTGTTAGTTTTTTTAATGAAGAAAAGTATATCTTAGGGGGAAGAAATGGGAGAGGGTCCTAAAGAATCTGTAGGCAGTTCCCCATTTTTAAGAGTTTGCATTCTGGTTTATAAACTCTTGAGTAAAAGATGTAATCAAAGAAATGTATGAGTAAAAAAGTGGATGGAAGGATTATTTGGGACTATTGAGGTCTAACAAGATGGCAGCTTGTATAGCCTATCCCTGTGGTGAAGTGGATAGAGCTGCTGGGTGTAGGGTCAGGAAGACCTGAATTCAAATTTAGGACACAAGTTGTGTGGACCCATTCTGCCTCATTTCCTTCAACTGTAAAATAAGGGCAATAATAGTTACCCCACAGGGTTGTTGTGAGGATCAAATGGTATAAATATTTGCAAAGTGCACATAATAGGAGTTTAGTAAATGCTGGTCCCTTTCTTCTTTCAAGAAAAATTAAAGAAGTGTCCAAATGCATGTTGGGTGAAAGGTCAATGAATGAGCCCCACAGAATCCTTGATGGGAACACCCACATTGACAGTCATAGATCCAATCAAGTGTTTGACCCTTGAAGTCCAGTGCCCAATTCTGGTATGCTTTTGTCAGTCTGGGAGAGTAGTAATAAAAAGCAACCCCTCAAGATACCTGATTAAAGAAAAGATTATGCAAACAAAACTCAATTGCAGATGTGTTTAAATGCCATTTCCTTTTTTTCCCCCTCTATTTTCTCTCCAGGTGCTGGAAAACCTCCCATGTTTGGAGATTATGAAGCCCAGAGACACTGGCAAGAAATTACTTTTAATTTACCAGTCAAGCAGTGGTATGGATAATTTAACTTAATCCTATTGTTTGTAGTTTTGTAAGCATTGTAAGCATTTTCAAAATGAGGAAGAATAATCAGATAAATGAAAAATCTCTTTACTATTGAAAAAAAATTGTTTTCTGTACTGTTCCCTGTCATGGGGATCTTCTTCTGGGCGAATGAGTAGGCTGCATCCCAAAGATGAGGAAGACTCGGCATGTCTGACTGCAGCAGAGAAGGAACCGCCACCTAAGAAGTGGGGTGATTGACAGGACCATCTACTAGGGGACCATGTGTGGGGGGATCTAGGGCACATGAAGAGGGATTGGCTCAGAAAGGATGAGGACAACCTCCTCATCAGGCCCAGGAGGGGCCGGAAGGAGTCAGGGCTGATGCTGTCATGGGTCCTCAGGCCGAGCAGCTGGGGAGACCCGAGAGGCGAGGTTTGGAGCTGCTGCCGTGGGGAGCGAGTCCCAGCGAGTCAGGGAGGGGGAAGGCCTGCTGCCCGCAGTGAGGGCCGTGTGGGTGGGAGAGGGACCCATTTGGCTTAGCTGTGGGACTACCCCAGCTTGGTTCAGCCGCTGATTAAGGCAGAAGGGATAGATGGCAGTGGGCATCCTGGGCTGAAACATGGGGTTCGGGAGCATAGGATGGTATGGAATGGCAGCTTTTTCCATTTTTCTTTTTAGTTCTCATGTCTATTACCAGCTCGGCAGGTAATAACTTTACTAGATACTTGGGAATGGGTTCATTTACTGCGTGTTTCCTTTAGAAACATCAGCCTGGATCATTTGGTCTTGTTCACTTGGTGAGAGGAAGTCAGGGCAAGTGAATGGATGAGTCATTTCTAAGGCTGATGGGCTCTGGCTTTTGCGTTTTGAGGATCTTTCCAGTTCTTTGTGCAGCCTCCATCATTCAGGCTTTTGTTCCTCAGTTGCTTTCATCTGCCAGGTGAGCAGAATGAATATTCCCTGACCAGCCCTAACCCACATTGGTGGTTATTTGTGCAGACCAGCGTTTTCTCTTGTCATAGATGCAAACTGCAAGTTTGGGTTAGAACCCAAGGGCCGTTGCTGACTAACCCTGAGTGTGACAGGAAGAGGAGCTGGCTTTCCTCTAGTCTCGGAGAGCAGGCCGGTGCTTCATCCTCATGGCCGCCCCGGAGGGAAGGCAGCGCTGCTGCAGACTGGGGGGTATCTCACCCAGGGCCACCAGGCACTGATGGCAGCCCATTCATGCCGGCTCATCCGGCGAGATCCTTGTGGAGCCACTTAGCTCATGTGAGACCATGGGGCCAGTAAAGCCTTAGTTCCAGTGAAGAAGACTCACAAGCTCTCAGAGCCGCCCCGCCACATGATGCCTCTTGGCTGAGACTTTGTCTTGACATCTCCTAATCCGGCCTGTTTGCAGCTTCTCCCCATTTTTCTAGGCTCCAGGCTCTGCCCTCAGCCTCATTGCCACCAACCTACACGTAAGCCGAGAACCCCAGATGGTCCTTTAGAGCATCAGCCCAGCTTTGCGTTGGCCTTCCCAGCCCTACTCCTGGGCAGTGAGTCCTCGTACCAGTTGCTTTCTGGGCACCATGGAGGGGGCAGACTGGCAGCACAGCATTCTGGAGACACAGAAGTTGACATGTGTTAGGCAGGGCTCACTACCGTCCACCTCCGACCCAGAACAAGACAGTTCTAAGTCACAGAACCAGTGACCCCCAATAAGATGGCACCCCAGACCACAAGCCCTGTTGGCAGCCCCTACCGTTATCATCAGGCAGAAAGGGGAATGACAGACTCAACACAACCAGCTGCCAGGTGTGGCCGGAGATCCCTAAGACTTACAGGAATATAAGGGCACCCTCTCAGGCCATTGCCATGCTACAGAAAGAGCCCTAATGCCTCAAAAGTTGCCATAATCTTTGTACCATCCACCCCCTTCCCACTAGCCATAGCAACTAACATTCTGGAAAAGAATTCCCCTCCCCCCAAGTCCTTGACTCCATGAAGTGGTTCAGCATTGCAGATAAATGGGGTTTTCTCAGTGGAAATAACATTGCAGAAGATGCATTTGCATCGCCTTTCCTGTGCAGTAATTCTTCCCATCCATCTGGCAGCTGTACCCCCCCAGGCAAATGGTCTCCCCCGGTAGACAGTGAGCTGCTTGAGGCCAGGCTTCTTTTTGTCTACCTGGAGCTTAGCACAGTGCTTGGCACATAGGAAACCCTTTGCTTTTCATCCGTCCATTCTTCATCTCACTATCCCATGCTGTTTCAAGGTCATAGGCCCAAAGGAGGTTTGCCTGAGTTATAGTCTCTGCTGCTGTTTAAACTGTGGCCATTTTGACCACTTGATACTTAGCAACTAGAATGGTGTGGTGAAGTAAAAGGAAATCTTATGAGGGATTTGCAGATATTCAGGTGCATTTAAAAGAATAAATGGCATCAGCACTAACAGTTTTGAATGGTGAGCTCAGGAATAGAGATGCAGCTTAAAGAAATAAGATTTATTATCAGTTGTTCATAAGATACTTCAGGCAGCTTATGAGGAATTCAAGAAATATCATTTATTGTAATAAATGTCAAGAATTTTCTTCATTTTAGTGGATAGCTTGGAAAAGCCAAGAACATGCCTCCTGGCAATTATGAAAGACTAGTCAGTTTGTTCCAGAGTCTTATTTAAAGGGTCTTATTTCTTATTTTTGTCACTTATTTTCCTGAAATAGAGTCCTCCTTTTTCTAGCAGAGGTTTTATTTTAGATGCTCAAAATTATCCTGAATTCCTTTTCCCTTTGTTTTTGGTCTTGTGCTTTATGAGGAGAGTCTTGATGCTGTCAACGTGTCTCATCTTACATTTGTACATATCAAGTTTTGCTAATAATTCATTTAAAATAGTAAAAAAAAAAAAAGTTTACTTAATGGCGATTATACATTGGTAGGTTAAAAAAAGGGAAAGCTCTTTTTAGTTCACTAAGCTTTAACTACCCAAGTGGGTAATTACTGCAGAGGGCATCACCATTCTCCCAGTGCCTCAGGTTCCCAATCTGGGATTCTCACTCTCTCTTACTCCTCATATCCAGTATGCCAAAGTCTGTCAGTTTCCCCTCTGCAGCATGTCTGGTCAGTTTCCCCTCTGCAGCATTGCTGGTCAGTTTCCCCTCTGCAGCATCGCTGGTCAGTTTCCCCTCTGCAGCATCTCTGGTCAGTTTCCGCTCTGAGCATTTCAGATCAATTTCACCTAACATCTCTCCATTATGTCCCCTTCTCTCTGACACACCCCCTCACCCTGGTTTACAGACACTTCACCTCATGATGATCATGGCAGTAGCTTTTGGAGGGTGAGAGGGGCTTTCTACCTGCCTTCCAGTTCATCCTCTATTCAGTCACTAAAGTGCTTTTCCTAAAGCTTAGATCTGATAATGTGACCCTCTACTTAATTAACCCTAGGGGCTTCCTATTGCCTCAAGGAGCAAAAGCAAAATCCTTGGTTTGGCATTCAAAGCCCTGTCTGTATCATCTGGCCCCTCCTCTTGTCCCAGGCTTCTCACACCTAACTGCTCACCATATACTCTTTGAGGGACACTGGCCTCTTGGCCTTTCTACCAACAAGCTCCTCCAAGTCTCAGTTCTGAGTGTTTTCTCTGGTTCCCAAGTCCCTTCCCCCCATTCCTGGATTGATCTCTGTCCTCTGCTCCAAGTAGGGACCTCCCTGCCTTTTAATTCCATTTTCCTTAGAAAGCCTGTCCCAACCCCTCTTAATTCCAGTGTCTTCCTTCCAGTGATCCTCTCTGGAGCTTTTGTGTTTAATTTGTTCTCTCCCCCATTAGAGCGTGAGGTTTTCGAGGGCTAGGACTATCTCTAACATTTAGCATAGAGCAGTAAGACAGGGGCACAGTAGATAGACCACAGGCTTGGAGTTATGAAGACCTGACTTCAAATCCAGCTGCAGACACTTCCTAGCTGGGTTATCTTGGATGAATCACTTACCCCTGTTTGCCTCAGTTTTCTTGGCTGTCAGATGATCCAGAAGAGGAAATGGCAAACCACTCCAGTATCTGCCAAGAAAACCCAAAATGGGGTCACAAAATATTGGACGTGACTGAAAAACCAGCACTTATTACAGTTCTTGACATAAATAGGTGCTTAATAAATGTTTATTGATTGATTAATTAGGACATTCTTTTCCCAGTCTATTTTGTTATACATAGTTTGGGGAAATAATCCTCCTTTCTTAATCTACTAGCAGTAAGTTATTATTATATACATTATATTGCATATTATATATCATATGAATTATAATATCTGTATTATGTATTGTTATATACATTCTTCCTTGAGTACCTATTGCTAGCACGTGTTTAAGATGACTTTTACACAGCTTTGGGGAAAAAAGAGGTAGGATAGACTAAAATGCTTAGTGACAAACTCATTTGTGTTATTTAGCATAATTTAGCAGTTTGCTTTATTTTGAAATGAAATAAAATGAGATGAAATATTGAATTCTTGGTAGATTTCTTTTTGTGAACTTGGGCTAATAGAACCTATTTTCTTGTTTTTCAGGTACTTCAATAGCAGTGATAACAATTTACAGTACTGGGGTCTAGACTATCCACCTCTTACAGCCTACCACAGTCTTTTATGTGCCTATGTGTAAGTTATTCATCTTGAACAAGTTCATAATAGTACCTGGCATGTACAGACATTTGCCAAGCACTTTTCAGATATTTTTTCATTTGGTCTTCACAACAACCCAGGGATGCAGGTGCTATTATCCCCATTTTGTAGATTGAGGAAACCAAGGAAGACAGCAGTTAAGTGACTTGCCCACAGTCACACAGCTGGTATGTGACTGAGGTCAGGTTTGATATCATGGCTTCCTGACTCCAGGCCTGTTATTTGTGCACAATGGAACCTCCTTGCTGCCTTACCCTTCTTACAGTGATGCTAGGAAGTCTTTTTCAGTAGCATCATTTTGTTGTAGAGAGAAAAAAGACTGAGGTGCTTGACTTAAAGTTTGGGGAGAGAAGCTTTCCTATAGCTCGGCTTCCCATTACTCTCTGTGTATTGGAAGGTCAAAGGTTATTTGCTTTTGTAGTTCATAGAGGATTATACCAATTTAATTAGACTGAACTGTTGGCTTTGAATAAATGTAAGGTAATAATCCAGCTTTTCCTACAAAGCAAAAATGCCTGTTTTAACTCATGTTTTTTGGATAGTAATATGAGTAGTAGGTCATTTGTTGGATAGGAAAGTTTGCTTTGTGGATTTCAGAGGATCTGAAGAATGTATATTGAGACAATAGTCTGAATGAGAATTACTATAGCATCTACCTTTCACTTAGAAACGGGATTGTAATGGCTTCCCCCATTTACATTTGAAATAGAGTTCATCGATGATTCAGATTTGGGGTTTGAGGCAGCTTTGTTTTAGAACATGTTCAGTATATTGGGAGAAGTATGCACAGCATTCCCCTCAAGCCCATGCGTGTGGGCTCGTCAGTCTTGCAGCTTTGACAGTTCCACATTTTTGAAAAAAATTAGTGTGATTATTTTGGAAAAAATTTTTTTTAATTTTATCTTTTCTGTTCTGTGTTGAAGGATGATAGTGTGGAATTAATTCCAGTGTTTGTAACCTAGCTTACATCTTTTCTGTCTCTCAGCCCCCAGACTACTCCAGGCCCTCATTCGCTGCTGCCAGAGTGGGCACACCCAACCACGGGCCTCCTGCCAAAGAAGGCACACGTTGAATCCTTGAGTCTGGCCTTTGGCCACACTCGTCTCCCACTACTCCCCTTTCACATACTCTAGCCAAGAGATATCTGTGGTGCAGAGGGCTTCTCACTCCAAATCTAGCACTTGGTCCGCAGTGCTTCTCAAGGGGCCGTACGCTCCTTGGGGAACCCCCTCCCGCCCTGCCCTTTGTGGGGTTCAGCAAGTGCCTTTGGGGAAGCCTCAGCAGGGGCTTTTCAGGCCCTGTGGTGACTCTAGGCCCCTACTTCATAGCACGGATGGTCTCACAGATCTTAAGTGAAAGTCAAAGGTCTCTTGTGACCATGTTGCTTCAAAACAAAAATGGCTTATTCTCAGCATAAGCTCAGATGCTCCTATTGTGGACAGCGATGGTGGCGAAGAGGTTAGGGAACATCTGGGCTGAAGCATCTCCGTGTTTTCTTTTACAGGGCAGAGTTTATCAATCCAGACTGGATTGCCCTACACACATCCCGGGGCTACGAGAGCGATCAGCATAAGTTATTCATGCGTTCTACAGGTAGGAGAGCACTGTGGTTTGAATTTAAGAAGAGGAGGAGAAGGGAAGAAGCATTTGTGTAGTGCCAGCTGTGTGCCAGGCACTGTACCAAGCACTCACAAATATTATCTCCTTTAATTTTCACAATAGTCCTTAGGGCTAGCTAATGCTAACTAGTTGTTAACCCCATTTTAAAGTTGAGGAAACTGAGGCAAACAGGTGAAGTAACTTGCTCAGTCACACAACTAGTAAGTGTCCGGGGTTGGATTTGAACTCAGGGCTTTTTAACTTCTTGTTTTAACTCCTAGCACTACACTCCTGTATTACCTTATTGCTGGTATAACTCAAGACATTTTATTTTTCTCATTTTGGAAGCATTAACAAAGGTAAATTAGTGATAATCACATCTTTTGTAGGGGCTAAATTTTAAAATTACTAGAAGGAGAAAATTATTTGTAGTCAAAATTACCTTTGGATATTTCTTCATTTGCCTGTAAGGTACAATATAGTACAGTATATAAGCTATATCTACACCTGAAGAAAAGGGGTTAGTGTTTCTTTAAGACAGAAATTCTTGACCTTTCTTGTGTCCTGGACTCCTTTGGCAGGCTGGCTGGATCTTAGGCAGCCCTTCCAGCCCTTCTCTAAATAATGTTTTTCAATGTATTAAATAAGAGTAATATATAGGGCCATAAAGGGAACCGATTATGTTTAAATTGTTGCTAAATTTTTTTTAAAAAGGAATTTATGGATCTTAGGTTAAGAATCTGTCCTAAAAGCAGGTATCTGGATCAGAGAGCAAATGAATCTCATGTGGTCATTATGGAAGCATTTGATATGAATTTTACTTTTAACTCTATCCAGCTAAGCTTTGACCAGGAGAAAGTCAGGAGCCAGGACTTCTACTCGAATAGAAGAAAAAACAGATCAGGACAGAAATGGCAGGAAAACTGAGGATTAAGGTGGTCTGTACTCTCAAAGGAACGTCAGTCAGGTGCTTCCACGGCTGCAAAACACTGCCTTCTTCCTGCTTTACTGGGAGATCAGAGAGAGCCCAGCAGGGACGTTCTGGCTGACCAGGAGGGCCAGCTCAGTCCGTGTCTCCCAGCAGTTCTTCCTGCTGAGAATGACTAGATTCTAGGTGGGTATGTTTCAAGGGGCCCACCCAGCTTATCAAAAAGCTCATGGTACACAGGGCACTGAGCACTGCGGAAGGCTGAATTCTGGTCACACCTCCCAGTTTGGGGCCCATCCTGCCTACATAATTTATATAATTCTCATTCTTTTAAGTTAAATACAGTGGGAGATAGTGCCATTGAATTATGCCAGTATGATGATACCAGGTTTACCTGCCCTTAAATCTTAACATCCTGAATTGGTCTTAAAACTGATTAGATTGAATAGAAAGGAAAATGGCAATCAAGAGATCAGAGTTTCTGTATAGGTCAGCATTTCTGAATGAATGATGGTTATGTAAACAGTTCTGTAGTCTGCTTGGATAATGGTTCTTATTTTAATTCCAAATGACTTTTATTCTACAAAGTAGGACTTTGTGTTCTTTTTTTTTTTTCAAGTTAATTTAAAAAATAATTGTAATTTATTTAACATGCATTTTTTTAAAAAAAAATTGAATTCCCAATTCTCCCTCCCGCTAGACTCTTTCCCACTTTATTGAGAAGGCAAGCAGTATACTAATAATACATGTGAAATCCAAATAAGCCTTGCTGCCAAAAAAAAAAAAAAAAAACAAGACATTTTAGTAAAAAAAATTACGTTCAATCATCAGTATTCATCATAGGTCCTTTGGAATTGTCTTAATCAGGATAGCTGAGTCATTCACAGTTGATCATTCTAATGTTGCTCTTACTGGGTACAGTGTCCTCCTGGTTTGGCTCAGTTCACTTCACATCAATTCATATAAATCTTCCCAGGTGTTTCTGAGAACATCCCACGTGTCATGTCTTAGAGCCCAATAGCATATCAGGATCATAAACCCAACTTGTTTGGCCATTCCCCAGTTGCTGGGCATCCTTTCAACTTCCGGTTCCCCATCAGCACTAAAAGAGCTGCTATCGACATTTTGTATAAAAAGTCCTTTTTTTCTTTTCTTTGATTTCTTTGTGATACAGACCCAGTAGTGATACTGCTAAGTCAGAGGGTTGTGTGCATTTTTGGGCCCTATGGACAGAGTTCCAAATTGTTCTCCTCAATGCTTGGGCCAAGTGCATTAGTGCCCCAGTTTTTTTTCCCATCTCCAACAATTGTCATTTTCCCCTTCCGTCACCTTAGTCCATCCGAGAGGGGAGAGGTGGTCCCTCAAAATTGTTTTAATTGGCATTTCTCTAATCAGTAGTTATTCGGAGCATCTTTTCATAGGATTGTAGATAGCTTTGGTTTCATCTGAAGAATGAGGGTAGGCTGTTTACAAGCCAGAAGCAGCAGCTAAGCTGGAAGGCCCGAGGTGATTTTTGCCCTCTGTTCTCTCCACGCTGCTTCTGAAGGAGGACTTGGGTCCATGGATCCATCTGGCTCGTTCTGTGTGTCTGTTTCATTACCCAGGATGACGGGAGGTGCCTCTTAGCAATAGGCAAGGAGCTGTTGGCACACCTCCCGAGGGGAAAGCACCTGGAAGGGTGGGGGGGTGGGGCTAGTGCATTGTAGACCCCAAAAGGATGTTTACAGATGGTGTCTTTTGTCTTTCAGTGTTGATTGCCGATTTGATGATTTACGTACCTGCGGTCGTTTTATACTGTTGTTATTTAAAAGAAACTTCAACCAAAAAGAAGGCAAGTATCCAAAGAATTTAGTTCACGTTTCTCTTCTCATGGAAATGCTTTTCTTGTTAACTTCAAAATGAATGAAGCTGAAGAACAGATTTTATTAGTTCTGTGAAGTCGTACTACTTGGGAGTTAGGTACAATTGTTGGAGGACAGTCTATCTTCTATTAAAGATTTTCAGTTAGAAAAACTTGCTTAATGGCAGTTGTTTTAATGCCCTTTGATAACAATAACAAGATGAATTCTGGAAGATTTGTGTTCCTCTTGTATTTATTGCTAGGGGAGTGAGTAGACAGCACCTGAGGATGACCTCTGGGAGGAAGTCCTAATGCAGAGATTAGGAAAAGGGTTGCCAAGGAGATAAGTTCCTGTGTCCCTCTGCCTCTTTAAGAGACTTTCTTCCCTAGGACAGCCAGGTCTGAGGGGTGACCCTGAGAGTCTCCCCCATTCTCAGCCTTTTCGCTGGTGGCTGTTCTTCTAGAGCTCTGCCCTTTCCATTGGAGGAGAATGTGGTACTTGGCAGCCCTTAGATATTTAGGCAGAAAAAGAAACTTTTGGTAGCTGGAGGGAAAACAGCCCCCGAAGGCCCAGTCCCCCAGTTTAGGGGCTGTTCTGCTTCATTGGGTGCAGTCACTTTTCCCTGTGCACTGTTTCTCTTTAGATTGCGAGCGCCTTTTGCATCCTGCTGTATCCGGGCCTGCTTCTGATCGACTACGGACATTTTCAGTATCCTTTCCAACTTAGAATGAAGTCTTTGCGTGTTCTGAACTCCAGGCTTAGGGAGCTCCTGGGGTTGTTTGGATGATGGTTGAATTTCTGTTTTAAGAGAGTACTTGCTTTGAGGCATTTGTCATATTCACCCAAAACAGGATTTCCCAAAAGTCTTACCGTTCTGAGTTCAGATGAATTGTGTGTTTTCACACCTGGTTGGCCTGGAAGGAAGATGGTGGCAAGTCTTTGGCTCCCTGTGGGAAGCTGAGGAAAAGCGTGGTTGCCGTACACATGGGTGTGTGTCCAGGTGCTGGAGAACTGCGTCCCGGCTCCTGTGCCGTGCCCTGTGTGGGCTCGGGGAGCTGCGGAAGGCAGCCAGCATGTCACGGTCTCCTTTCCTCCCTGGAGGAGCCTCAGAAAGCTGACACTCAAACTGAAGACTGCAAGAAGTCACTTCTGAGGCGCGAGTCTGGCTTCTGGTGTCCCCGTCTGTCCCAGAGAAGAAGCCATAACGCACAGCAACTTGATTGCTTCATTAACAGCTTTTCCTTTTGAAGCCAATTTGTTTTAGTTGTAATGAAATGAATGTGTGTGTCTGTCAAAGGACGGGCAGAAGAGACTCGATTCTGGCTCTTCCGGGGTGTCTGTCTCCCCTCCGCCTGGCGGCCTCGGGTAGGCTCTTAGCACAGGGAGTAAACCCTGGCCGGTTCCTGGGGCAGCTTTTGTCAGGGCGCTGCCCTGGAGAATAGTGGGCAGCGTGGGGACGGGGGCGTTCACTGACTCCGGAGCTCAGCCATGGGCAGGAGCTGACCTGCCCCCAGAGACAGAAAGAGGGCCGGCCCGCTGGCTGCAAGTGGCCTTGGTATTGAAGGGGGAGACGGGAAAGGGAAGAGGTGCAGAAAGGAGCCGAGCCTAGAGTAGAGTAGGTGGAGGGGACTGTGGGGAGGGGGAGCTTGTAGAAGGCCTTCAGTGCTACTGCATGAAGGGCGGTGATGGGGAGCCATGGAAGGGTCTAGCAGCAGAGAAGGAAAGGGGAGAAGTGCGTTACGTAAGGGAGGCCATGATCCAGGAGCCAGGGCAGAGAGAGAGAGGCTCAGGTCTGGGAGCCATTGGCTATGGAGGTGAGGAGGGTCAGGATCCAGAATGTGGGGAAGGGTGCGGGTGCTGAAATGAAGACGGTTTGGTACTTGTAGGGACCAGGGGCTGCCCCCCACGTCTGCACTCTGCTGGTCAGTGGTCAATCCAAAGGCAGAGCGGGCCCGGCCTCCTCCTCTCTTGGCAGATTTTCTTTTGTCTTCACTTCAGCTCTGTCCTCTGTCCTTAGAACCCCCATCCCATGGTTAACAAACTAGCAAACCAGGGAGGATGTGAGAATTTTGGAGAGGTGTGGGGAAGCCTCCCGGCCTCCACTGTTGGTGGGCCCCCGATTCCCTCTGAACTAAGGGGGTGCCCCCTGCCACCGGGCACTTTGACCCTAAGTCCGTGTGGTATCCCCAGACGCCCTTTCAACCTCTCGTCTCCCAAAGCAGCCCCTCATTTGATCCAAGTGTCGACGAGGGAATGTTTGCGAAGGCCATGGCATCGTGCCTGGCCCATAGTGGGCACTTAAATGCCAGTTCCCTTCCTCCCTTCTTTTCTTCATTCTCTCCTCCTTTCCTCCCTCCCTTCCTTTGTTTCTTCCTTCCCATGTTCCTCCTCTCGACCTCTTCTTTGGTGCCGTCCTGCTCTTAGCCTTCTGGGTCCCCACTCCCCCGAGTCAGAAAGCTGCCAGGGCAAACAGTAACCCTAAATGTCTGCTACAAAATGCGCCATCTAGTGCCTAGGCTCCTAGTGCCACATGGCAATGATTTCTTTATCAATAATTTTGCATTGAACAAGCGGTAACGGGTTCCGCTCTTGCTGTCTGTCTAGTACTGAAGCACTGGGCCAAGGAGGGAGTGTTGCTGAGACAAACATAAAGGCATTCCTTGTCTTCCAGGTGCTTCTCATCTAACTGGGGACGTGGCCCAGATGCGGGAGGGGGCTCTGGGAAGGGGTGCTCTGGTTATGAGTCAGGGGTAACGGGCAGGTCTGAGAACAGAAAAATGGCTGAGTGCATTTGATTCCAGAGCCAGAGGAGCTAGAATGTTAGCTGGGGGGGTTGGTGAGGCCGGCAAGAAGGTGGGCAGAGACTAGGGAGTGGGTGGAAGTTCCAGTGATGAAAAGGGCCAAGCTTCGGGGCTTGGTCTCGAGTGTAGGCAGTGAGGTAGCTGGGGAAGGAGTCACGATTGGCCCTCGCGGTCCTAGTCCTTCCTTCATTTTACAGATAAAAACAAGTTGGTGGAAGAAAAAGTGCCGTGAAAATAGGGTGCATTTTGGTTATAACAATTGGTAGTGTTTTAATACAGCAGGTTTATTACTGCTGATTGAACATACACATAGGAGAAATCGGGGGTTCTTTGTACCTGAATGTGTGCCTGTTGGATATGCTTTTTGTTTTCAAGCTTTGAATGCACTGAACATTCATTGACTCGGTTGCTTCCTTGCTCCGTTATATGAGGACAAATTTCAGTGTATCAGTTGTAGAGCTTTTAATCCCGAACAGATCATGTGCTCTCACTCTGGATTTTGCAGGTTGTGCTCCTTACCTTTTTATCACCAGTACTGCTTCAGTGATTCATTTCTATTTGTTTCTATCTTTTAAAGAATATTCGAAGTTTTTTAGAGCACTTTATTTCCCCTGAGAAATTGTGCAGTCCTGGATAGGCTTCTTGCCTCTGGTGGATATTTTCCTTGATATAGAAACATATATAACTGTGTGAGCCTCGGCTTCGCTTTGTGGGCTGTTCTTGGCGTGTCTCACGACTGGGATGTCCCAGGGTCATTGGCGTTCTGCCTGGCCATAAATTACAAACAGATGGAACTTTACCATTCTTTGCCGTTCTTTTGCTTTTTGCTGGGCAAATGCTTGAAGAAGGGCCTGAAAGGAAAGGGGTGAGTATATTGGAAGTGCTGGAATCTAGAGAATGGTTCCAGGGACACATTTGGTGCCCTTCAAGCTGAGTGTCCTTTGCTTCCCATGGTCCCACGGTCAGTCGTGCCTGGGGTCTCCATGGCCTCCTGGCTGCCCTTCTGATTTCCTTGTCACAGACCGCCCCATGGATGTGTCCAGTTTGCATTGTCATAGTTTGGTCACTGAGTTCTTCCCAGAATGCAGTAAATCTGTTTTGATCTTCCTAAAGCAAGAGGGAAATCTGACTGGGTCATCCCCATCATCCTCCACTCGGTTAATTCCAGTGGCTCCTCTGTCCCCCACCCCAGGACCCAGGACGGAGGGCTCGGAGCCCCCTCCCCTGATGCATGGCTGTCCTTTGCTGCCTCCTGCAGCCTTCCTTGGCTTTCTTTGAGTCCCAACTGTGTTCCTCCTTAACTTCTTCCTTTTTCACCTCTGGTCACCAAGCCTTAGAGCATTTTGCTGTATTGTCTGTCCCAGTGTGGAACAGCGGTCTTGACGTTTTGTCCTCGGCCTCCAGGTTCATTATCCAGTTGGCAGACTTGGTTCAGTCAGCTGACTTGGGACTAGTTCTTGCTAGTGTCCGAATCATTCTGGCTTAAACGGGTTAAATCCCAAGACCGCCATAACGGGTACTTTAGAGGAGACAGAAAAACAGTTTTCTAGGAAGAGGGGCTAGGTCTTTGAACTGAGGTTCAGACAGTGAAAAGAAGAAATCAGAATGATGAGTGGAACCAAGGCATGGAAATGGAGGCCGCAGGGAGGGAAACAAGCATTTGTTATGGGCCTACTACCCGCCAAATACAGTCTCATTTGGTAACAAAAGGGGATAAGATTAGAGGTACAGAAAGAGAGATTAGATTGAGTATTGGGGGGCAGTTGTAGGAACCTCATCAAATGGCCTTAATCTTAATACATTAGAGGTTAGAGCATCTCCTGCACGTGTGGTTGGGGTGTTAGGAGCGGGGCTTGGAGCACGAGGCAGGGGAACAGAAGAGAACTTCTGAGTAGCAGGGAGGTCCATCCAGTGCAGGTGATTTATCAGGTCATCTTTGAGAAGGGCAGCAGCCTGCAGACCCCAGGGGAAAAGGTCCATCTCCTCAGGGACCACGCCCAGTATTCTTCTCCTGCTGATGGAGTCACATGATTTCTTAATTTTGGTGGCTTCATTTTCTCTGCTCAGTTTTTCCTTTTTTTAGAATGAAGCTCAGAACAGTTGTTTTCCATATTATTTCCTCTCCCTGTTGAGAGGATATTGTCCCAAACCCCAAGATTTGCTCACCTGCAGCCACTCTAAGTCACCAGTTTTGGGATCCACATTAGGGAGGTAGTAGTCGTGTCCTCCATCTGCCTGGGTTATCCTTAGTCTAGTCCTTTGACGTTCTTCTTTCCTCTCTTCTGCATTATGGAGCTCTGCTCCCCCTTTCTGTGAGATGTTTCCTCTAAACGAGGTTTGCCCCATGCTGCCATTTTTCCCTCATGAATTCCACCTGTGAAATGCCTTCCTTGTCCCTGTACTCAAAGTACATTTGAAATGTTGGGACAGTCTGTGCATCGCTCTACGGCCATCTGAGTCTAAGTGCTCATTCCTGGCCTCTGCAGGTGCCCTCTTGGGGGAATTCTGGAGCCTTGTGCTCACCGTTCTGTTCCCTACTTTTCTTCTGTGTCACTCAGTTTTATAGTTAGAGCTGGGCCGTTTTCTGCCCCTCTGAGAATGCACCGAATTTCACTGCATTGTTGTATTGATAACATTGTTTGTGTGAGACAGTCAATAGGGTTTAATGGATTGAGAGCCAGTCACAAAGCCAGTTCCCTCCTTTGACCCTCTGCGGGCTCCTGCGGGACCCCTGAGCTCTAGCAAGCTCTCCAAGAGTCGGGAGATACTAACCTGTGTTGGCGGAGGGAATTTCCTCCTTGGGGAGATCCCTACCCCAATTAAAGTGAAGGTCCAATCTCTATGCCCTGTTATTTGTTTTGTTTTTGCTGAGGCAATTGAGGGTAAGTGACTTGCCCAGGGTCACACAGCTGGGAAGTGTTAAGTGTCTGAGACTGGATTTGAGCTCAGGTCCTCCTGACTTCAGGGCTAGCACTCTATCCGCTGCACCACCTAGTTGCCCCCTGCCCTCTTATTTGACTTTAAATTTGAGAAATTGTTTTTAAATTGGTTATGCTGTTATTTCTTCCTGCTGCAGTTAAATGGTAGTCAGGGAGAACATGCCCTTTGTCTACATTTTCATCAGCTGGGAATTTTTTTGCTTGGGTTTTAGACGGGTTACCTCCCCCAGAACCCTTCTCTCCCTCCCTCTCCCGGCCAGCCTCTGTGTTTGGTAATATCACATACATTTTGTCCCTTGGCTTTCCATGTGAAGGGAGGGAAGGAAGCGGGAGGGTCCTTTCTAAGATTAACCACCTCCCCCACCCTGCTTGTCTTTCTGCCCCAGGTTGCTGCTGCTCATTAAACTCATGGCTACGGTGGTTGCCACCTTTGCTCTCTGCTGGCTGCCGTTCTGTACGCAAGGGGAGCAGACCCTGCAGGTGCTAAGAAGACTCTTTCCAGTTGGCCGAGGAATCTTTGAGGCAGGTTTACTGACTTTCCTTGAGCAGCCTCCCCCGTGATCTTTAGGGGTTTCATGTGGAAGACCTACAAGGGGTGTAACTGGAGCTGAGCCCTTCCGCCCGCCCTCTTTGCCAGTTCCTTAATCCGGGATTTAACCCCGAGATTTAACCCCGAACTCCGCTGGCACCTTCTAGGACAGTATACGAGGAGCTGCTAGTGATGCCATCGTCAGATGCACACTCAGGCCTCCATTTTCCCACTGAGATGGATCCCATAGTAAATGGCTGTGTCAGAAGATGTAGCTCCAAAGTCTGTAGCTTGGGAGAGAGACTGGCCAGCCTCCTGTTTCTTCTTTCAGGCCAAGAAATCACTTGGAAAACCTCAGAAACAATCAAGGCACGGTTTTAGGTTGACGTTTTGGAGGGCTCATTTTTAACTGAAAATTTTGAATCCTATCCCAATTTTATCAGTCTTCTTGATGTATTATAAAAATAGGTGTAAGTTAAGCTCAGTCATTAGATTATCCCCAGTCTAAAGGCTTTTAGCTAAAATGAACCTCAGCCAGCATGTGGAGATTCGATCTCTTAAGGAGCACTAGACAAAAGCCAGAGACATGTCCTTCAGGGTGTTGACCCTGAAGATCTGGCCCGTTTTGTTGCAAAAAAGAGAAGTTTTAAAGGAATTCTAATTAAAGACCCAGCTTCTTTAGTTCGACTTTTTAGAAAAATAAAAATCTCTATTATATTTTAAAATAATTTTTACATATATCTGCCCAGGGTTTATGAGGAACCCAAGAAGGTGGGAGTTCATATGAAAACATGTGTTTATATGTTATTTTTACCCATAATTGACTCAGATAAGTTTTATGTGAGCAGGAAATTTATTTCCTTGGCCGTTCGTTGAAATAAATCAGAAGAACTCTTGTCAGCAGAGCCAGGCCAGGGGAGGATTGTGTGGCTCTCGCACGTCATCTGACTCAGCTTCCATTTCAGAAATGGCAACAAATGCTGATGGTCAGAACATTTCTCGCTGGCATCTTAAGTGTTTGCTGGCTGGCGCTGCCAGGCTCCCCCGTTCCCTTCTAATCCCGGTCAGCAGGAGGACCATCTCCTTGCTGCTCGCACAGGGTGGTGGGAGGACGGCTTACTGCCTTCTAGCTCTTAGGCCTTCACAGCTGTGATTGAAGCAGCTGTGGAGAGGGTGGGTTTCAGGCGCATGAGAGCTGGGTTACAGATTTAATTTTGAAAGTGATCCTAGCACAACTGCTAATGTCCTTAAACTTCTTGATTTATTAGCGGTTAACCCTGTCATTGCTAGCAGCAAGTTGGGCTATTTTCAGTAAATTCAGGTATGTAATAATAGCATGTGGGGAAAATAGCCTTTTGTGAACATTTCCAAAGGAAGTGATTTAGAAGATTATATTTTAAAGTTTTTTTTTGCTGCCACCAACAGCTTTGGGAGGCAAAGCAAGGAATACTTGGCTATTTTGGGCACCTCTTTCCTAAACTCTCATTAAAAACTGTACCTCAAAAGGCTGGATGTTATCTGCTCTCCCTTATAGGATAGAATATATGGAAAGGTGGGCTTTTCTCAAATTTTGGAAGTTATTTCTAAAATAATAACAATATGTTAACATAACAAAAATCTAAAACGCGCGATTCTCTCTTAAGGATAAAGTAGCCAACTTCTGGTGTAGTCTCAATGTCCTTCTGAAGATAAAGAGCCGTCTCTCCTCTCACACTCAGCTGATGCTCAGGTAGGAGTTCTTGCAGTAAGTGCTGAGTGTCCCCGTGTGTCCCGGGCTCCTTGTTCTGAATGAGGGATTTTGCAGCTCACTGAGGGCCCACCTGGCTCTGGCTGCATTGGCCCTTTGGATGAGAGCACCTCTGAAATGGACTGTTTGCCTTTAAAAAAAGGAAGGAAGAAAGGGAAGGAGAATGGAAGGAAGGGAGAGAGGAAGGAGGGAGGGTGTGAGAAAGAGAGAACACAGACCTGAATTGCCCATTGACGTGTCTTGGGCTGTGAATGTCTCACGTGGTGCCTGGCCCCAGGAGAAGGTGGTTCCCCAAAACTAATGGGGAGCCCCCAGGAAGGAGCACTTCCCCTCCCCCTCACTATGGCCTCACGCCCTGCTTGGGCGTTCTAGGCTCCCCTGTGACCTCTTGGAGGTCGGGAGATGGGCCGGGATGGGAGGTGGGGGCCGGGTCCTAACAATGATACTGCCAATGAGAGCCAGTAGCCGGCACTGATGCCTCAACTGCTCTGTGCGGGATTCTCTGGCCCGGCTCTGAGGGAGGAGCTGGTCCTGGTTCCGTTTCACAGCTAAGGGGCAGGAAGCAGGGTCGGTGACAGGCCCAGGGTCTGGTCCCGCCTCTAGGCACCCGCGTGTTCCCCCTGGCTCCCGGCCGCCTTTGGTATCAGCACAGCCACAATTTGTCTGTTCATCTGCCAGAGCTTCAATGTGCTTCTGAAGTTGGAAAAGATTAACAATAAAAACGGCGGGGTGGATTGTGGGAACGCCAGCCCAGAGAGGGGACTGTTGGGGGCCTGGCCCTGCGGGTCCCTAAGTATGTAAATGCGGTGTGAAGGTGGGAGGGGGGCAGGGGCGGGAGCCAGGGCCCGGGCCTGGGCCTGATGGGGGACGGGGCGAGAGCCATCTTGGGCGGGGGAGACCCTGGCCAACCCGCCTTTCTCCCGCAGCTTTGCTCTGACCCTCCTGAGCCTGCTTCCTGCCTGTGTCAAGCTGACCCTTCAGCCCAGCCTGAGGCGCTTCCGACACAGCCTGGTAAGTCCGGGAACCTGAGTCTTCCTCGCCCTCCTGTGAGGAGGCTTGGGGGGGTTGGGGGGGGGGGGGGGGGGGGGGGGGGGGGGGGGGCAGCCTCTCTCCCAGAAGGGAGTGTACTGTGTGCAGACAGCGCGGCCTAGTGGGGCTGGGTGGGAGCTGCAGCTGGCCCGGCTGGCCCGGCTGCAGCCCAGGGCGGCTCCCCGCTGCGGCCTCCGCGAGCTCCCTCCGGGCTCGGCTTTGCGGGCGTCAGTCTGGGGAGCAGCGGCTGCGGGGGGGCATGTGCTTCAGGGACCGCGGGGGGTCTTCCAGGGATTTGCCAAGTTCCCGCGATAATTCCGCTGTTAGACGTCGGGGAGGAGAGCGGCCGCGGGAGCAGAATTCGGGCCTTGGACGGCGGGTGTTGGCCAAGGCCGGGTCAGGAAGCAGGAGCCCCCGGGGGGGGGGGGGAGGAGGACGGCGGGATCTTGTCATTTTTAGTCCCCTCCGACTCCTCGGGACCGGGACGGGGTGGGGGTGGGGTGTCCTTGGCTCAGGGGCTGGAGCGCTTTGCCGTGGCCTCCTCCAGCCGAGGGACCCGAGGCAGCCCAGGGTAAGTGACGGGCCAGGCTCTCACACTGGGAAGTGTCTGAGGCAGGATTTGAACTCGGGTCCTCCCGTGTCAGTCAGACCCAGGCCCGGCGCTCTGGGTGCTGTGGCGCCCCCCAGCGGCCCTTAGCTCTGCTGCCCCGCCCCGTCCTTAAAGAGCTTGTTTTCCCGTCCCGAGTGAGACTGCGCACGCGCAGATGTCCCTGCCCGAGACTCCATCCCCCGTCACCCCGGTCCTCGGGAGTCCCCGCTGCTTCCCAGAGCTCCCGGCGGCCATTCTGCCCTTTCGCCGCTCGGTCCGGAGCAGTGCCCAAGTGTCTCTGCGGGGGACGCCCGGGACAAGCATCTCTGGGAAGGAACATTCATGTCCCGGACATGGTTCCTCCAAAACCCGTTTGTTTTCTTACCCTTGAAAAGCCACATCATGCGCTTAGACCCTCGTTCGCTTTGTCGCACACCGCGGGAAACCAGGTGGGTTTGAGGGGTTGCCGGGTAGCGGTGACATTGTAGCCCATCCCCGCTTACTTCTGCGGTCTCCGCGCTGTAAGTGGAGGCGGGCGCTTTGGCTGCTGTTCCTCCCCAAGATCTTAGAGGCCTCGCTGCTTAGGAATGGATACAATGTGAGCGGTTCTGTGTCTCTTCCTTGTTACAATGTTGCCCCTAAGTGCAAGCGCCGCAATTGTTCTCGGGAGTTTTAGTCAGACCAGATCACGCCTAGCTTATCAAAGGAATCTCTCTTAAATTACGATGGCGATTTTCCACGTATTGACTTTATGTCCCATTTCCCTTTTTTTCCTCCTGTAAAGGTGGCCTGCGCTCTGTCATTCTTCCTGTTCTCCTTCCAAGTACATGAAAAATCCATCCTTTTGGTCTCTTTGTAAGTAAAATCTTGTAACATGGAGCAAAAGCCATACTTTATAGATGGAAATGTGTCCCATAATTTGCACATTAGCACACCTGGGAAGTACAGTGAGTAAAACGGACAAGTGCACTTGGGTCCCCCAGATGAGGCCTGCTGGTGCTGGATAAATTTTGAAGAATGGAGTGAACAATGAGCGAGGTTGATTAGCCTCTTAATGGCTCGTTGGGTTCCAGATCGGTTCTAGATTGGGAGCCGGAGGAGTCCAGGGGCACTGTGTCTGACTTCCTTTTACCCCTCCCTTCCCCGTATTTCTTCTGGGTATCGAATGTCCAGCCAGCTTCAGAGGGGGCACTGCCAGTCTCCGGGTGACTGGTGCATCCCATTCTCCCTTGAAGTGACAGTTTGTGAACCTCAGTTTGAGTGTTTCCAGAACAGGGAAGCCAAAAGTGCTGAAATCCAGCTGACTGGGAAGGGGGACATTTGAGTTTAAAATCCAGCAGTTTCCTTCCTCCCTTCATATGCTTCAGGTGGGGGGAAGGGACATTTGTCCTGGTGGGGCCCACTAGAGCCAGTTCAGACAGGCTCACAAGACAGTGGGTGGCAAATCAGCAAGCTACTGTTCGGGGCCTGGCGTGCCACAGGCTGCTTGTCTAAACCTGAGGAAGCCATGGAGAAAGTGAGGAAAGTGCAGGAGAAATGCCCACATTGCCGGCTCTTCAGCACTTAGCACCCTCACCCCCAGCCCAGTCTGCAGCCCTTCAGGGGAATGGAGGAAGGTACATGGAATCCAGATGAAGGGAAAATACAGATGTGGCTTGACCTGGCATTGTCTGGGGGAGCCCTAAATCCTTGGGGGGCACATGAAAAGCTCATCGCCCTTGGATCCTCACGGAGCACACGACAGGCTCATCGCCCTTGGATCCTTTGGGGGCACATGACAAGCTGTGGAGTCTCTCTGTTGTGACCTTCTTGGGCTTAGCTGTCTTCCTAAAAGGTGCCTTCCATGAGCAGGAGGGAGGAGGGCTTAGAAGATATTTTCTGTGTAATGAAAATCTGCCTCCAGCACTGGCAGAAGCCCAGGCAGCTTCTGGGGAGCCAGAGTCTCCCCCACTGGACCGTTAGGGAAAAGGAGCCGGGGCTCCTTAGTTCATGTGTAGTGTTCTGTGTCTCAGGCCAGTGAGAACAAATCAGGGAGGTGGAATATTGTGATGTTTTGGTTCAAGAGCAAAAGTTGGAAATGCAGTTCTGTTTAGTCAGTACATTAAACTATTTTTCTTCCTCATTTTAGACCAGTCTGCT
This sequence comes from Sarcophilus harrisii, assembly GCF_902635505.1. Classification (NCBI taxonomy): domain Eukaryota; kingdom Metazoa; phylum Chordata; class Mammalia; order Dasyuromorphia; family Dasyuridae; genus Sarcophilus; species Sarcophilus harrisii. The sequence goes on along the minus strand of NC_045429.1, from coordinate 13,569,719 downwards.
TAATTCTAAATGAAGTTCCATTTATGTCCACATGGTTTTTGATCGTATCAACTTTCAGGTGAGTCAGACCTTTGTGTAAATAAATAAAACCTTTGATTTGGGGGCATTCATCCCTGTTCTGCTTCCCCGAGGTTCACCTTCCGGGCCTGGGTCTGGCTTCTTTTCCTCCCCAGCATGCTTCCTCTTCTTCTGAAAGATCAGCTGGCGCTGGCCTCCGTTGTGACCACACTGGGCTTCTCCGTAGCCTGTGTGGCTTCCTTTCTGATATTTGAAAACGTCTCTGAAGAAGAACTGCAATTAAAGGCCTTTTCCATGTATGTTCGGCGGCATGTCCCTGGTTTCAAGATTCCTGCTAAGATGCTAAAAACGTGGGTAAGTCACTTGGTTGTCAGGATTGTCACATTGCCCGTGTCTCTCTGGAGGCGGCAAGGCTCCCCTGATCATTATGAGGTATCCTGTGGCCCCAGGTGCACCCCTGCCCGAGGATGGAGGCTCAAGAATCAAGAAGAAACTTAGCTGCTCAACGGCCTGGCTTTGCATCTGCCCTGAGTGCCACCAGGAACTGTTACGAGGGTCTCTGGGTGCTGAGTGTGTTGGGGAAGCTTCATGGGATGCTGGTCGTAGTATTGAAAGTGTGGTTTTCCTCTGGGTTGTTGATGGAGAATTGAGGAAAGCAGGAGCCGAGGGAAGGCGTGTGAAGCTTTTGGCTACATGAATAAGCCACTTGTTAGATGCATGTTACATATTTTCTTATTACAGACTGGAGCTTTTCAAAATGAGAGCATTGTTTGCATAATATAAGAAACCCCAGCATCGCCCTAAATCATGTGACTATCCCAGACAAGACCGTGTCCTCAGAGGCTTTCCTCCGCAAAATTTGAAAGAATATTTTTCCTAGCCCAGAATTTTGTTTTTCTTTCATTCTCCCCCTGCCCCCAAGGGTCGTTCATTTGACAGTTCTCTCTCTGAGCACCCACGGCTTTAAGGGTCGTCCTGGTGCAGGGTGAGGGAACGTAGGACAAACAGACCTGCCCTCAGTTTGATGGTGTCACATGGGAAGAGCCGCGATAACGGTGCACCTTGAAACAGCCTGAAGTTCTGCAGAAGCAGAGTTCTGCTCACCTTACCACAGCCTTGAGAGGAAGGTAGCGCAAAGGTTGTGATCCCCACTTTATAACTGGACTGGCCTGTGAGTCCATTCCACTGCCCTTTGGAGCCTTCCCAGCAAATGAGAAAGGTCACTTGGGGCTCAGTGACCATGGACACTTTCCCTCAAAAGGACAGATTCATCCTGAGCCATGTAGTTTGGGGAAACTTCCTGAGCAGCCCAAGAAAGCTGAGTGCTCGGGCTCTGGGGACTCTTCCTCTTGTAAGTAGATTTTTTGGGGCCCTCATTGAACATTCTCCATGTCTGACATGATGTTTATTGCCAGAGGGTCGAAGCTCCTTAGATAGCAGAGAGGGGAGCAGCCGGTGGCTGCAGACACAGTATTCTGTTTTTTGAGGTGACGCTTCTCAGAGCGGACACCGCGCCAAATGGTAACTGCTGCATATGATCTGAAGGCACTGAGTCCCCCCAGGAAGAAACTCTTCTGGTCATGGCAGAGGCTACGTGGTCTCGCCTTGGGCATTCTGGAGGCGCCTTGTTTTGGGGGACTGTGTGCCCCTCTCACTTTCCCCTCCCCTCCTTTGGGGTTCTCACCCCATGCGCTCAAACAGGACGGATTTCTTGCCTGTGTTCCCCACAGCAGCAGTCCGCGGGAAGGTTCAGATACTTCTATTTGTGAATTGGTAACGAGTGTTCTAACTGCTGCCCAGCCTGAACATGGGGACATTAGATGGCGTCTCCTCATGTCCCAGACAGCTTGGAAACTCGCTGGGGGCTTGGGGGAGGCACACGAGCCAGGAAACCTGGATGGGATCCACCTTGTGTTGCTCCTGGCAGAGGCCTGTGGCCATTGCCGCCCCTTCTGTCCCACAGGCCCCTCTCCTCAGACCTTTTTTTCTCATTGCAGTTTGCAGTCTCCATGATGACAATGAGCCTGCTGAGCCTCGGGAGCATCACCATGGAGCCCCCCCGCCGGCTGCCAGACCTCTTCCCCGTGCTGGTGTGTCTCGTGTCCTGCTTGCACTTTCTCTTTTTCTTGATCTACTTTAATGTTCTAATTCTATGGGATCACAGAAATGGAAGAAATCAGAAAAAAGTGAGCTAGCTGCCCCCAAATGCAGTAGAGCCAGATAACCTTTTAAATGTGACCGTTGCTGAACTTGAATTAACTTGTACTATCCAAAAGGGAGAATCAAAACTAGGGACCATGGGTTGGAGAAACAGGGAGCCACATCCACCACTGCCTTCAGCCGAGGGACCCGACTCCTCTTGCACTCCCAGGCACAATCAGCGGGCCGGAATTTGCACAACTAGTTTCTTACCCTAATGAAATCACAAACTTGGGTCCAAGTCCCCCCACAGAGGGACCAGAGTACCACTGAGCTGCGTCTTTCTTAGTTACACCTTGGCCGTGGGAAGGGAGGATCTCCTAAACGTTGATCCTGAGAAAGGGGAAGGCGAGCTTCCTGATGACCGTCATCATATGTGCTCTTGGCTTGCTCGCATAGGCCCTGGAGTTCGTCAGGATAACGTGTGACTTTCTTTCCAAGAGGACACTCTTTGAGATACTGAAATTCAGATAAAGACTTGCTTTAGGAGTTGTGGCTGTCCCAAAAGAGCACGTGTGAACTTTTCTACAAATTTAATTGGTTTCATCAAGCTTTTAAATAATCTGGGAAATTCAGATATTGGGGGATTTTTTTACAAGTTAGACAACAGAAAGTTGTTTGAAATTTGTCAGGTCTTCAGTACAACCTCATTTGGACATAGGTGTAATGGACACACGTTTATTTTTACAAGGTTGCAAGACTTGTAGAATGCTTATTTACTTTATACAACTAGAAATTCATTTTTCCCCAATTGAAATCAAAGCTGTACCTTAATGCAGGCTCCCTTTTTGAATTCCTCGTCGTTCTTGTCTCTTCTCCTTGGTTTCTCCCCCTTCTGGGATCATCCACGGTATTTCAGGCTCTGGGTCTTTTTCTCATGTGACCAACAAAGATTGCCAAGGCTACTCAGTAATAACTGGGCCTCAGTATCATACTTCATGTTAACATGACCCCTTAATAAGGGAGAATGAGTCTTTACTTGCCAAAGCCTATTCCTACCAAGGAATCCCAGTATGAATGTCCTATCATTTTCCTCTGCCATATTTTCCTGTTGGATTTTGTTTAAAATAAAAATTATAATAAAGCAAATCATGTCATTTCTACATCACCAAGAATTTATTTTTTAAAAATGTGTTGGTAAAGGGCTTCCAGGTCACCCCTGATGGCACTTGCAAGGGTGGCTCTGGAGAATGGCCAGCTGAGAGCGGCGTGCGTGTGGGAAGCGTGTGTGGGCAAGTCAGAAATCCTGAAGTGTTTCTTTCTCAGAGCAAGCACACACAAAGACTCACAAGGCGAGTCAGCACAGCAAACAGCCTTGAATCCTTGCCGCATCAGCAGGATCCCCGTTCCCCTTCCATGGTCGCTATCCGTAATCACTGTGCCCACATGTCAACAGCGGGGCTGGTGGGGAGAGCCTTACAGCAATGGCTTCAGAACCACATTTGCATTTAATTCTGAGAGGGACTAGAACAAGATCCAAGAGACCATCAGTGTTTTAAGAAATTTCAAGTTTTATTTGTAAAGGCTTTCATATAAATTGGGATAGAAAAATAAACATTCCCATTACTGAAATGGAAAATAAACAGTGGATTCCATTACTAAAATGAAAATTAGTTCCATTATTAGCTAAATGAGTAAATAAAAAGGCAGACACCTCTCAGAAAGTTTTCTGCATGTCTCTCGTGAATTTTTTAACATATCTAGAATAGTTAACACAAAGGTTTTTCCCTTGAAAACTGAAATATTGAGGCAATGATCTGAATAATTCAAGTTGAAAGCAGTTTTCCCTTAACTCTGGATATTTCGGGTCTAAGTAATTGAAAGCAGTGTGATTCTCATGTATCGGCCATTTGCAAGCTTTGCATCAGGCACCGTGCTAGGTACAAGAGAGATGTGGAGACAAAAGGCCGCCGCCAGTGGGCACAAACTTGATAACTCGGAATAACTAAAATTTCTTCTTTTAAGTGGTTTCTGTGGAATGGATGCAAGGCATGTTTACCTCGAATCCCATCTGAAAGACTTGATTGGGGTTCTGTGCCACAGGACAGTTTCCAAGAGGAACCCTGATATAGTCCCACAGGATGGGTCACAGGTCAGAGTTCCTAAGGAATTACTAATGTGGAGACTTGGGTCATTTTGTTCCTTGGCATAAAGGGTAGTGAGTGAGTGTTTCCTCTGACATCTAATGGTTCTCTCTGGGGGGGGCACAGATGAGGACTGCCATCATCTTCATCCCAGTAAAGTTGGTTGTGGGCTCCTTAGAATGGGGGCGGGGGGAGATACCCATGTGTCAACTACAGGCACGGAGGCAAATCACGGTCCTTGATGGGGAAGAGCTCGATGGCGCACTGTCCAAATGACAGCCACAAGCCAGAAGCGGGCTGTGCAGGCCCGGCTTGAGGGGCGGTGGTGGGAGATGGAGCCAGTGCCTTGGGGATGACTGAACACGATGGCTTCGAGTCTTTCAATTTCTCTGAGAGTTGCTGGGAGACCAGGGCCATGTGCTCCTTGCCATATGAAACATTTGTTTTGTGTGGGGATCTTTTTGCTTTTGTCCTTCATGTGGCCTCCAGGGGTGATAAAGTGAGAGCCACCCGATCCACGCCAGGCCCAACCGGGGAATAGAGTGCGGCCTCCCAGCTGTTCTGAAGGGACGCCACGAGGTCACCCGGTGACAGTGAGCACAGGCAACAGCTTGAAGCAAGGTAACTTCACCCCTTGTTCCCTGTGTCAGGTAGGCTGCCTTGCGTGTGGGGCCTGAGAGGCCAAAGCTGGTCTTAATGCAGAAACTCCACTCGAGGCTGTGCCAGTTTAATGTTTAATGGCAGATTTAACATTTGGGAAACTGCCTAAAATCTCAAGAAAAGTCATTTGGCGCTAGAACGGGTCCTTGAATGTTCACTTGCTTTCTAGATGGCTGGGGGTCCCAGCTTTTTGCACTTGGCTTCTTCGTGACAAGTCTTTGCACTCCCCCTTTATACACTGTTTCCCCATGAGAATGTAAGCTTCCTGAGGGTAGGGATGACCTCACTTGCTTATATTTGCGTCCCTAGCACTTTGGAGCTAGTGGACTAATTGTCCTCCTTAAAATATCACATGCTTTTGTCCAATAGTTCTAGAGCAGTCAGGCCTGAGGGGAGTCCTAGAATCCAACAAAGACAGTCCCTGCCCTATTAACAGTCTTAGGATCCCAGCTGGGATCATTGTAACATAATCCTGGAGGTTGGTCCAGGCTGGAAAAACTTTAAGTGAGAAATCCAGGAGGTGAGAGTTGGTTTCTTCACAGAACCGGATTGGGCCGGGAACGAAGTCCTGGAAGCAGGTGTGGCCGGCAGCACCTCCTCCTGCCGGCAGGAGGCATTGGGCCTAAACCAGGGGTCAGTCTTCATGGCCTGCTTTGGGTCGGTGACCAGTCTAGCAAATGCGCTTATTCTCAGAGAGAAGCTCTGCCCAAACTCCTTCCAGCCACGGCCTCCACTTTGGGAGATGTATCTGCCCTGGCCTGAAGCTTTGCCCACTGCTCCCTGCCTTTCCCTGCCTCCTGGGCCTCTGGTCCCTCCTCCACACTACTGGCCTTGAGACTCAAAGCTGTGTGATGGCCCGCACCCCCAACCCAAATCATCCTCAGCCAAAACCACAGCTTGCGACAGTCTTGTGTGAGGGACTCGGGTCCTTCTCGAGTCCCTTCGGTTCACTGATGTCCAGGATGGCAACAAGACTAGGGCTGAGCTTTGATCAGGACGGAGCGGGAAGAGATCCCTACCTCCTTGTTCTGGAAACCATTGTCCTGGTGCAGTGTGAGATTACGTTGGTTTGAGATTTTGTTTTGGGGTGGTCACATCATATTGCTGCTTCACACTGAGCTTGCAGTCCACTGAAACTCTTAGATCTTTAATTATCTAACCATATATTTTAATACAGTCTATATTTTATATATTTTAATATATAGTAAATACTATAGTGAATCACTTAGCTTGGCACACAGTAGGGACCACACAAATGCTCATTCTTTTACTCATATACATATAGAGATTTAAGAAAGGCAGAAATCATGATTGACTAGCAACAGCTTCCTGATAATAGCATGTGGGTTAAGTAAAAATAAATAAATAAATAAATTTTTTAGATAAGATGGCTTTCGATACATTAAATGGGAAAGTTGGTGATCCCCGCCAGCCCCGTCCCCCTCAAAAACAAGCATGAGTTTGATGTTATCCATTTCTTAATACAGGAATCAGATTTAATTTGTGATACTCAGTTCTCTAAAAGTGGAAAAAAAATATAATTCCATCAAGTAGACCATTATGTGTTTTATTAAATCTCCATATAGGAAACTCCACTTAGTATAAAAAATTGTGCTACAGAATAATAAATCAGGATCCTCTTACATACAAGCTTTCATAAAAGAGTCATGAAGAAATGTATTATTTACATTGAGATTATCTGCTGGTGTGTGTAGTAAAGTTTAAATTAGATGCAAGAAATTTTATCTCGACGTGCACCTGCCTGGTTCCGTGAGCCATCCTCAACTGGTATTTGCTAGGCAGATTGGTTTACAAACATTTCTTCTGTCCCTTTAAATAAAACAGATGTCGAATTTGGTGTTCATACTGAATGCATTTCTTCCTAATGCCTGTGGGATATAAAAGATGATTAAGTCATCAGACAGACGCTGGGGGCTAAATTAACATATGCATACCACACTTGAGCTCCGAAATGATGGAGCGGCCATTTCCAGATATTAAAAATAGCGTTTACAAGCCGGCAGGAGTACTTCAAGGATGGCTTTGGCAACCCGACATTTTTCTCATACCTTGGAAAATTCAATTCCGGCCTGATTCTTGCTTATATTTTGCTTATATTTATTTGTTTTTTGTTTGTTTATATTTGAGTCAGCTAGAAGATCTTGGAGCGCAATTGCAAATTACTTTCGCTTAATTAGAATGGTCAATGTTTTTCTTATGATGTGGCCCTCTTCACCTTATGCTGATGGGAAAAAAAGCCTGAACAAACATGGATCTTGAAGCGAAAGCCTCTCTAAATCCCAAAGTCCCCAACTAAGAATACCAACCCCACGAGTTCCCTAAGTGGAAACAAGGAGACTCCAGCAGATGTTTTGGCTGAGGCTGTGCAGTCACCCCAGTTTTTCCAAGTCACCGTGTGTCCCAGCAGTAGTTCTGGTGGGCAGAGGGCTTCTTGGGGACACAGCACCCAGAAAGCCTGCGACTAAAGGCGACCTTGAACAAAGGGGATGATGGAATATGGTCAAAGGAGGATGAACTGTTCTCCAAAAGATAGCAAACTATTAACCTTCTGAAAGACTAGTCCAGATTACCGGTAAGAGAAATGCAAATCAAAACAAGGCTGAAGTGCATGTGATCAAGGACAAAAGGAGATGGGGAAAGAGCATTCTGGAAAGCACTTTGAAATTATGTTAATGAATGGAGATGCTGCCGCCTGGCATCTCAGGGAGATCAAAGAGAAAAAAAAAGGCCCATATTCACCAAATATACTCATAGCATCTTTTGTGGTTGCAAAAATTGGAAACAAAGGTAGGGACCCACTGGCTGAGGAACAGCTAAACATGCCGGGATATAGGAAGGTCACAGCCTAAGGAACTAGCCTAATTATGGCATAAAGACTGGTGAGTATGAGCAATTCAGAGAAACCCAGAGAGAGCTCCTAAAGTAACGCAGAGAGAAGCCAGTCAGTGGCATCCATTAAGCTTCTGTATTAGTGCCAGGTGAGTGTTGCGCACTGTCAGGGATCAGAGCACATAGAGGGAGAGGTGGGTGTGAGGAGGCTGGAACAAGGACCAGGTCAGGTTATGGAGGGCCCTGAGGCCAAATATGGGAATTTATATTTGATTATGGCAGTAACTGAAGGAAGCAAAACCAGGAGGGTGTAGGTAGCTAAAGGTAGATAGAAGGAACAACAATCAGTGCAACAATTATGGTGACCAAGATTGGCCCCAAAGAAGTGGAGAACACTGTGTTCTTTCCTTCCTGCCTTGACTTTGTGGCACTTCTTCAAGCTCCCCCAAATCAAAATCAACAGGACGGGGCCACAAAAGGCATCTCCTCGCCAGCTCCCTCTGAGAACTGCTCACATGATTTAGAGGAGTCAGGAGACTCACAAGCGTGAGGACAGAAGTGACAGCACAGTCCCAGTCCCTTAGCCGCCCACCTCAAGGAGGAAAGGGGCAGATGGCAAGAGGCTCGAGAATGGTTCCACCATTTTGGCTTCCTGTGTTATGTCAGCAGGTTGGGTGAGAGGTGCACGGGAGGACTTCCCTTCACTCTGAGCCCTTTCTTTGGGGCTCATTCATTCAGTCCATGTGGACCATCTGGTGAAAATTCAGGGAGATGCGATCTGCTGACTGCAGGCACCCCCTTCCCTCAAACACAACTTCAGTGCTTGTCTCGGTGTGTCTCCTCCTTCCCTCGCACAAGGAGACGACTTCCCCATGCTCGCCCATTCTCCTGTGCACTCTGACCTCCACTCCCACTCCTCCCAACACACACACGCGAGGATCCTGGTATGGCCAGCACTTACCAACGCTCCCTTAGCCGACCACAACCTGTCTTTCTCTCCTCCTCCCCTGCTCTCATTGTGACCCCCAATCCCTCGACCCCTTAGTTCTCGCCCGGGCCTCACTCACTAGCGCCCCTCTCACTTTCCCCATGTTTTACTCTTTATGAACCAGCTCCAGTGTAGAATGTTGTCAGTTCTTGGGTCCCTTGTCCCCTTATGGCTGAACTTTGTCTGGCTAAGCTTAGGCCTTGGATCATCCCATCACCTGCTACCCTCACTCCTACATATGTGCTAATGTCCCAGTGGGAGAAAAATCATGAAACTGGACTAGATCCACGACAAATTTCTTACAGAACCTCAACTGGGCCCTCATTGTCTCAAAGCAGCCTTTGACGCTACTTCCCTAATCAACTTTCCCACTCAAATCAGGTTTCCCAGACCTTTTTTGTCCCCCAAAAAACCTCCCAGAGTTCTCTTCCCCCCTCCCACCCTCTCAGCTGAGACCCTTGTTTCCCATTTCACTGAAGGCGGCGGCTGTTCATCAAGAGCTTTCTCCTTCCTGCCTGCCTGTCACCCAGTTGAAACAATTTCCTCCTTCACTTCTATTTCAGATGAAGAGCTGAGCCTCTCTTGGCAATGCTAAGCCGCTACACGTACATGATCCCACTCCATGCCACCTCTTCCAGCAGAATGTTACCCTCCCTTCCAATTATCTTCAATTTCTCCCTGCCCACTAGTCGTTCCTGTCTCTAACAAAACCCATCCTTTGCTCCTTCCATCTCTACTACAGCTCCTCTCTTTGGTGACTGAACTCTAGAAGGTTGTCTACACTATGAATCTCCACTTCCTTTCCCTTCACTTACTGCCCCACACTTTGGCTTCTTAGCTCATTATTCTTTCCCCAAAGTTGTTACCATGATCGCCAATGGCCTTTTCTCCATCTTCATTCTCCTTGACCTCCCTGCTGCTTTTGACGCTGTCAATCAGTGTCCTGATAGCGCTCTTCTCTCAGTTTTTGTTCTACCCTGGGCCTCCCCCTTCTTGGTCTCCTTTGTTGGACCTTTTTCCTGGGTCCTCCTTTCTTTTTCTTTTATTTCCCATGGTGGTTTCCTCTGCTCCCATCTCTATGCTGCTGGTCCCCTATCTCCCTATCCAGGCCTAATTTCTCCCCTATCTTCAGCCGTCAGTTAGTGAAGTGGATATCCTGTAGGCATCTTAAATTAAACTAATCTTTCCTTCTAAACCCTCTGCTCTTGGCTAACTTCCATGCTACTGAGAGGGCTCAAACTTGAAATAAAATCATATGTGTGTTTGCCTTTGCATCCCCAGTGCTTAGCACATTGCTTGACACACAGTAGGTACGAAAAACTGCTTCTTGCCTCTGGCAGTGGGTACAACAGGCTTTCATCTGGGTCTGATAACCTGAAGTCATTTCAGGCAAACCTCCAGTTTGCCCAGTTTCATCAAGAACAGGTCATCTAGACTCAGCTGCAGATGTTAGCAGAACCCTGACAAAGATGGGGGGAAGCAGGGGGTGACAGTGGTTGGATGAAAGGGATTTGGGGTGTGAGCAGATCGTGATCTGGAGATTCATCAGAAAGTTAACGCCATCTTGAGCCGCATCCCACAAGTGGCAGGGTCACAGAGATCATGGTTCCAAGCAGGCTTCCTCATCTCGGAGCAAAGTGTTCCGATCTAGGCGCCCTGCTTTAGAACATACATTGAGAACAGCGAGTGAGCACAGGATGGCAACAGAGCCTGGCACCTGTCACACAGGGGACGTCCAGCCCGCAGAAGGGAAGCCTGAGGTGGGGAAGAGAGAGTAGGCCCTCAGGACCTGAAGGGCAGTCAGGCGGAAGAGGGACTGGACAAGCCAGAGACCACATGGCAGAGAGAATTAGGAGCCATGGGTAAAGATCCCACTTCCTTCTGGGAAGTGCCAGGAAAAGGGGCTGCCTCCAGGAACACTCCTGTTGAGGGTGGCCATCGGGCCGGTGCTTGGTTAAAATTTCAGTATCCCTTTATAGTTATTCTTGAGAAAGTTGCCATCTCTGAAACTGGTTGGTGTTTCTCAAGGATATTCTTACTCTTTCTGCTTGAGACTTGCTCCTACCATAATTTCTTACATAGACCTCAGTAGAATAGCATTAGCTCAATTAAAAGACAAAACCTGTATTTTCTGATAAAATAAAAATAATATAAACAATTTCCCCACTTAAACCAGAGAAGAAAATTTTTCAGAATTCAGCCCCAAAAGCAAAAAAAAAAAAAAAAAAAAAAAAAAAAAAAAAATTACCTCAGTTAATAATGGACTTGAGGAATTCATAGCTTTTGAGATGACCAAAATCTGTGGGGGAAAAGAATTTTAAGTGATTTAAAAATGACTTGTCAAAAATGAGAAGTAAATATTTCCAATTAAATCAAATGAGAATTAAAATAACAACACTAAGCTTGATAAAGGTGAACTCCATAGTAGTAGTAATGATAGGATACAGCTTTTAGGGGAAATATAGCAGTAATCCTGAGGTTCTCTGACCTTATCGAGTGCTATTGTTCTAACAATCTGTCTGTCAATGATCCTAAATTCTCCTGGCCTTAAGAATCTAATAATACAGTTTGTATTTTTTCCCCTAGACTTTAGTGTAGATATAGCAATAATCCTGAGGTCCCCTGACCTTAAAGTGCTGTTGTTCTAACAATCTGTATGTCGATGATCCTAAAGTCTCCTGGCCTTAGGATAGTCCTACTATCCAAAGTCAGATAATCTGTATGTCATTGATAACAAGTTCCTGAGACACTAGTGAATAGACTACCCCTTAAACCTACCTGTAAGTGATAAAATTAGCATATCAGTGACATGAAGAATCAGATTTCTCTGTCTTTTCCTATAAATTTATCTTCTTGCTAAATAAATCCTTTTGGAACTTAGCCTGCTTCAATTGGCATCACAATCACAATAAACTTTTTTCCTTGACTAGGAGATGGGTTCAAACCTGCAAATTCTTTTGGAATACTTTGCAACCCTAATCTGTAACCCCAACCTTTTGGTTTGCCCTGTTGAACCCCAACATTATGTCAATTAATAAGCTTTTATTAAGTGCCTCCTAAGTTTCACACACTGTGGTAAGTGTTGGGGATACAAGGAAGGCTCAAACCATCCCTGCCTTACAGAGGAGCTGAAGTAAGTTGTTTACATTTTAGCCTGTAAGCTAAAATGCTACTTATGGCAGCTTCTGTTCCATAGATGATGTACCACAGTCACTTTAAAATATGACAAAAATCTTTCACCTTTTGGGAGGTTAAGATTTTAATTCACATTTGAAATGAGAAAAGATGCCTTTTTAAGTAATGGTATGAAACAACTTTGGGCTGATTTAGCCTCATAGAGGAAGATCTTAATTCAGCGATTTAATAAATCTTGTCTCGGCTTACTTACTAATTAGACCATGGGAGGAATAACTGACTGGTAAGGCTAAGCCCGCTTAAACAGAGTTTTGTAATGGGAACTGATAGCTAAACAAACGCAGCTTTGCATAGCCATGGCAAAGTTGGTTAGAAATTTTAATGTTGGTGAAGGCAGATGATGCCTTTGGAAAATCAGGCTTAACAATGCCAAAAATACAGCCATTCTCGGTTGTGTCTCTACTCTCTACTGCATCATAGCTGAATTTAATCTAAAAGTGATTGATGTGAAAATTCTGATTTTCCTTTGGTATGTTTTCCCTCCCCCCTTCCCTGCTTAATAATAATATAATAATAATAATAATATAATAATATAATATAATATAATAATAATATAATATAAAATATAATATAAAACCAAAATTTTCCCTCAATGTGAGGCCAGAAATCCAATGGCTTCTCCATTTCTCTCCTTACTATTAATTACTATGCAACTCACCAGTTTAATTATGCTCCTTTCCCAGATATGTAAACCACTTATTCCAAAAACTTGTCTAACCTTTTAAAGTTTTTTTTTTTTGGGGGGGGGGGGGAGAACAGAAGGTAGGGACAGAGAGAGGGCAAGTTCTAGTACTCTATAACATTTACAGAGCTAAAACAGGAAAAAAAATGTTCACCTGTCGAGTGATATAAAACCAATCTTCTCCTAAATGTAGCAGAATAATTTTCTCCACCTCAAGCACAGTTAAAGCCTTCGGTCTATTCATTACTGTCTTTTTATAGTATTTTTATTTAATAAAACCTATTAAGACTACCATACAAATCTCTTTACTTATGCTTTTATCTTTTAACTGATCAATTTTTATATTGCTGACATCCCTTCCTGCCCGTCTGCTCATTTAAACATTCATAGTATGTGAGATATGTCTCTGGAGAAAATGTCGGTAAAATTTGTTAGAGCTGGCAAATGTGTGTGAGTCAGTGATAGCACATGACGAAATGCTTCTCCCAGAATCAAATTTGTTTCTGTAGTAAGCAGAACTGTTTAAATGTTATTTATTTTTATGTTTCAAAGAAAATATATTGTGAAGTGCTGCATTGATTTAATACGCAACAATGTCTGTGTACACGCTGGAGAAGGAGAATTTATGAAACCTTTGCACAAGTCCTTTAATTGAATTTTCCAAATCTCTCACCACACACAAATAATCAATACCTTCTGCAGAGAAAACCAGTCAGAATTATTACAGTCTTTCTTTTCCATTTCGTTGTCATCAGCACATACAGAGCACCTGGATATCTGCAATGTCTGCGGAGTACTTTGTTTAGGCCTCTCCTGCACGTAACTGTTGCTAAGTGATTCTAATCCAATGCTACTTCTAAAAATTATTTACTCATTATTTAAATGATCAAATGACGTTTCTTTTAGAGCAATTATTGACCAGAAATTATTAAGGAGCCCCTGAATATTAATGTACCTAAGTATTTCATTAAAACCCTGGGCAAGTGGAAAGTAGTCATTTAAAAAATAATCTGCACATCTGTTACAAAAACATTAGTAAACAGAGTACATGAGTCAGAAGCCGAACCATCGCCCCTGGGCATCGGGTTCTGGCCATCAGATGTGCATGAATGTATACTGAAGGGTCAGAAAAAGAAGACTTTCATTTCTCTTCTCCAAGAACACTGACTATAATGGTATTAGAGCAGGACATTTTTTTTTGTGGTTACTTCTCCAAAATTCATCTTGAAAACTTCAAAACAAGGCTTTTTTCAACTGAAGCACATCTTTGGAAAAAGATGTAGACTAATGTACACATAAAAAAGAAACAAAGAGTCATCTTATGGGAATAAAAGTGTAGCTCGGAGGCTGATTTTTTTTCCCCAAAGAAGGCTCTGAGTGGGAGAGAATCACACATTTTTAAGTTAAAGGGGGGAAAAAACCTACTCCAGTGGGTGGTGGAAAGAAAAGGCAATATTCAATCTACAGTATAGCTAGAGAATAATGGAAAAAATTTGGTCATTTAAAAATCCTTCAACCAACTAAGCCTCCCTTTACAATGTAAAAAGAACAAAGTCAAATGTAAAAAAAAAAAAAAAAATAAGACATTTAGGTTCTGACAAATGTTTTTCAAACCGAGATCTAGAAATTCTAAAATATTTTCTGTAATAAACAGCTGAAATAGTTTTTTGGTTTTTTTTTTGAGAATACTGTTTGTTCTCAGCACATAAAGTTTGGCCTTCCATTTTCATTTAAGATATGCATATCCTAACCTACACATTTCTTCTCAGAACAGATAAAATGTGTTTTGGACCGAAGCTGATGGTCTAGATTTCATCTCTTGGCAAATGCTGTGCATTGTGCTTACACTCTCATCAAAAACATTTTGTTTACTCTAAGTGCTAGTCATGGACAAACAATGAAGCCCTTTTTTATGTCCTTAACAAAAAAATGAATATATCCAAGCAGAAAAATGCTGCCCATTGACTAAGGAATGTTTTGTATCGAGTTGTTTTAAGTAGAGGCTGTTTATGTAAAGTAAATAAATTTCATGCCTTACCATGTGATGATAATGTGACATTCCATCTGTAGCAACCCACAGAATAGGCCTAGGTTTTAAATCTTCAGCATAACTAATTAAAAATAATTATGAAAATCCACATCCAAATCCCAACAGTCAAAGAACCTTTCATTCCTAGCCACAAAGTTAACATTCTTCGGGAATATGGAGTCAGGAGTACTTCCTACTGTACTTGACAAAAGCAAAGAAATGATCCTTCTTTGATAAAAGTTTCTATTTAGAAATGAAATCCATTCTGTGTACTCCACATGCAATTCTCATGAAACCGAATTCATTTGGTTATATTTCTTCAAACCACTTAGAAGATTCACATTTCCTTTGTCCAATTATACATACTTTGTTCATATGAACTAAGAAGTATCAACTTATCTGAAACATAATTTCATAATTTTCTTCTTATTGCTCATATGGGAATTGCAACCCTCACCGAACCAAAAAAAAAAAAAAATCAGTAATGAAATGGATAAGTAAATAAATGACATGAAAACCCAAAGTTGAGGGCCAGGGGCAGGAATTCTCCTGATGCTGGTAATTCCATAAATGTTTTACAAGCATCCATAAATCTGTGAAAACTCTACCCTTGTTGGATTGTCTCTGAATAGTAAAAATAAACATGTGTTTATTTGGGGCTTCACAATTATCTTAAATGGCAAAACCCCATATGTCTTGTGAGGCTGTCTAATTTTTATAATTCCCAGTACTAGTAAGTCTTCCAAAAACGAGCTGGTATTTCTTTATATAACTCTTGAAATCTTTAATGGTATAGTACAGAAAAGAGACATCAAAGGAATATATATAGAAAAAGTTGGAAGCTGATGCTTTCTGAATCTGACTTAAAACTCACTTAAAAGAAAACTCTATGTTTCTTTTCTTCAGGTCTGATGATGTCTGACTGAGAGCACAGGTAAACATTGTGACTCCTTCACCAACAGTGTTCAGAAAAGCATAAACTCCTTGTGTCCCCTCTGGCCAGAGCACCAACAAAGTAAGTCAGAAAGACTTCCAAAGCATTTAATTAACTGCATTACCTCAGATATAACCCAATGAACAAAACAAAGCTGACCTCTTGGGGGGGAAACATTTTCAAAAATATCTGAAAACTGAGAGGCTGCATATTTTAATACAGGCAAAAGGAGGTGCTCCTCTCTTAGAACCCCAAAGGTTCTGAAGGGGAGGCCTGTAGGATGAGATCTCGTTACGGTGGCTCATTGTGAGCACACGCCAAATCCATGCTGAGAAGATTTTAATTACATCTCAGATCACCAGATCTTTGTAGTGTTTTAGGGGTGGAAGTGGGCTAGGGGAAGTTATTTATATGTGTGAAAATGCCCTCCACAAATGCAGGCAGTCTTAGATTAAATATTCAGAGTGTTTAACTTGCCTTTGGTCACAAAATCTGCAACAACAAGGTGAGATCTGAACCCAGGACTTCCTGGATCAAAGGCCAGCATACTGAAAAGTGAACAAGTAGGGCAGCTCTGTCTCATGTTTAAGTGAGTGATATCATCACTTAACGCACTAGCAAACAGGCTCAAGCTAACTGGAAATGGACCTAATTCATCAAAGATATTAAACCACCAAAAAAAAAAAAAAAAGAAAAAAGAAAAGAAAAATCACTGGAGATTATGTGAGATCACAGGGGATAGACACTAGCCAGGAAAACTCACATTTGTGCCTCAGTCTGGGCACGATGCATGGGCAGGAGCACTCCACAGATGGAATGTCAGTAAGGACTTTTAAATTTCCCAACACTGGTTACAAGTGACTTTGTGGATCCCCTCTCTGCTAGCGATGCCCACCAAATGCCAATGGCCTGCTGGGTGGCCCAACTGACATTACAAACAGGACCTAAGAGGGTTGTATGAGATGGAGTTCTCGGGCCACAGAATCTCTAAGGTGTCTCATGCAAAGTTCAGTCTTTCCCAAGACCCCAAAGAATTCTGGGGAATGACTGTTCCCTCTGCCTCAAGTGATTCAGGAATGCTATCATACAGGAGAAAGGACGAGTAGTCTTACCTCTTGGTAATGTTTTCTTTCTCAGCTGGTCCCATTTTCTTGCTTTCATCACTGGAAAAAAAAATCATCTTTCCAAGTTAATATCCACCAGCTCTCATGCATCCTTACACAGAAAGAGTAGCTTTTTCAGGAAAAAAAAAAAGAAATCATGGAGAATCACAGGCATAAGATCTAAGATGTGGAACTTTAATACACATAATTTCTGGGATTTGGTTAGGTCTCAGATCTCTGGGGCTTAGAACACAATAACATGGGAGATATGGTCTGAGGGATTAGTGCTTTAGGAATCCTCCTTGGATAAAGAAGAGCTGCAAATTCTTTCAAACACCAAGAGGAAATTACGGCTATTGGGACACTGAGAAACTGATTAAACAACTATTTCTATAAACTGCATATTTGATATTTCAGAAAGAAAAAAACATCACCAGCACTGAAATTCTTTCATGGAACCCAATGCACAGGATGATGACATTAACAGGGAAAGCACCTTAAGGTTTGCAGTCTGCTTTCTATTCCTTATTTTCCTTAATCTTCAGAACATGCCATGAGACGGGTTTCACACTCCCAATATCTCAAACAGGGAAAGTGAGTCTTACCGATCTTCCATGACCCAAGGACAGAATCAAGGACTCCTCCAGTTTCTTTCTTAAAACACCCACTCCACAAGAAAAGGCCTTCACAATCTACAAATCTAAGGCCAGTTTTTTTTCCATTTCACTCTTTAGAAATGTCCTATCTCTCCTGAGGAGGTACTTAAGCATCTCCCTCTCATTTTAAATGGAGCCACAGTATTCTTGCCATCACTGAGAAGTACACCAATGGCATCAAGACATATTTGGACATATTTAAGAATTTTATGAGATTAGAAAATATGAAATCCTTCCCCATATGCTAATTAGAGAAGGGTTATCTCCCTTTGCACAAACTGCAAAGCTTAAGAAACAATCTGGAAAAAAGAAGAAAGTGGATCCCCTCTACTTCTGCTCATGAAAATTCCACAATGATCATTTACTCAGTTCTCTTGTTTTCTTCAATTCACTTCTCAAGTCCAGTGATGTACAGGAAACACCGATGAGATTTTCCAGCTCTGGCTGGCCCAGCAAGGTCTAAAACAAAAGGGGAAAAATGGCAAAATTCAGTTACTAAGAGTCTACGGGCCTACTTATCACTATCACATCTGGTGAACATGTTACAGTGTTCTGTCTGACTAAACAAAATATGCCATTGTCATTTTCTTCATATGAATTCGTAAACCTTTCAGTGTTAAGGAAGGAGCCATCCAAAGAGCTGATCATGTCCCGTGCACAGCAGTGCTTTGGGGGAATCCACTGATCGCTCATGGAGAGCTTCTGCTCTGGAGGAGGCAGGGCCTCTCTGCAGCTCACAGCACTGACAGAATTACAGAGATGCTTTAAAAAGGACTTAATATTGATAAGTACAAAGGGACATATAAAGTCAGTTATTATGGTATCTCTGTCCATATGGTACTTACTAGTGAGATACAATACACATACAAATACCTCTAATTGGAAAATGTATCATTACAACTGAATAAAAGGAAGACAAAGGTCAGGAGAAGGAAAGATCAGAAAACCTAAAAGTAGTTAAATTCAAGTTATCAAAAAGTCAGTTTTGGGGGGGAAATCCCAGGAAATAAAAATGTTAAGTTTAACAGAATTGTTTACAAATCAAGTTAAAATAAAATACAGTTATCATCAAATATCATGAAATGTACTCTCGTTCCCAAAACTCTGCTAGATTTAGTTCTTTTGTGATACCATGCAAGAAAAATTTCTGCTCCTAGTATCAAGATCAAAATAAAACACGAGGGAATGATAACCAATAAAATGACAAACCTGTAAGTGTTTTAAACTTTGCCATGTTTCCATGAATTTTTCTAAGGATTTGTCAATTGTATAGAGTAATATCATGATGCTAGAAAAGGAAAAAACAAAAACAAAAAATTACACCAAGTAGGATTATACATTTAAACATCTTAAGTCATTTTCACAACTCTTAACATTCCTTGGTCTTTAGAAATGACATGAGATTTTGCTTCCTAGCTTTTCTACAACTTCCCCCAAATTCAAATTTCTTTACTCCTCAGCACCCATCCTTTTTTGGAGAACCCAGGCAAGAAGCTGCTAGTTTATAATGTATCAACTTTAGCTGATGGTACAATGGGGAGGGAATTGGAACTGGAATGAGGAAGACCTGAGTTCAAATTCAGCTCCAGACATTTACTTTTCTCTTTCTTAGCAGAGCGCCCCTCTACCATCTCTTTCCTTAAGGCAGCCCTGCCTTTGAATGGGAAACAAAACAAGCAACACAAGCCCCAAATAGGGTAAAAAGCACATAATTAGCACAGGCCCCCTGGAATGAGGAATGACACTTGCTCTACAAGGCTGGTGCACAAGAGACCCTCGATTCATGCCTATGGACAGAAACTGACATTTTCTGATTTTGCAACACAAGAATCAGCCTTGGTTAGAGACGGGAAAGATTGCAAAGGGAGACTGAGGCCTTTCAAAGGGCTTCTGAACATCCAAGGGTGAGGGAGGTTCTCCCTTTCTGATTCTATGCCCTAAAGTGTCAGTGAGGGCACAATCTGGGATTCTCCCCCCCCCCAGCCTCATGGCATGGCTCTCCCCTCACCACCACTGTCTGGTCAACCTCCTTCCTCAAGGCATCTTTACCACACAACGACGCTAGCCCCTTGAGTTTTGTCTATTAACATACAAAACTGAGATGGATCTTGGCCAGTGATTACATGTCGAACATAAATGTATTACCTACCTATGTAAAATGGCTTACATAACCAATACATTCCTACCAAGGTTTATGTGGTTTTGTCAGAAAAGCAGTATCTTTTTTAGACGACAAAAGGACCTTGATCTCACCAGAAATAAGGATTTAAAAATGAGTTTTTTGGAAAATGCAAAGTCACCATGATTATGTTTTCTGCAGCAGCAGATGGTACCAGCGGAGGAAATGCCAATGGTATTGTATTATATAGTTTCCTCTCAGAACATAAAGTGTATGGAAGATCACATAAAATATTAGTGTGTAGGTGTTTGTTTATAAATGTGCTTTATTGGCGTGTAACTAAAGGCTTGCCTTTGGAAGAATTTTTAAAAATACAGTGCATGGTACCAAATTTTTCTGGGAAGAGAATCCCGACAGTCCTGCTCTTCTTTAGATTGTTACTCATTTGGAAACACCACACTTTCAGAACACAAGTACAGCTTCCAGGATCAACTGGTTTTTGTTTACAGTAAAGCAAGAATGATTCAATTTTTCTATGAGAACATGAAGATGTGAGAGAATCTGATAATTCAAGTTTTTTTTTTTTTTAAAGGTTGCATTATCTAACTATTGGATATCTGAGGAAAAAGTAGGTAATTTCGGGGATAGATTATCTAGATAATTATATTTGAAATAAGTAAATGCATCTCAGAAAAAGAGCCATTATTGGTCAGTTAAACTCCCTCAGGCCTTTCTTTTCTTTTCTTTTCTTTTTTTTTTTGCTGAGGCAATTGGGGTTAAGTGACTTGCCTAGGGTAGGAAGGTAGGTAGGTAGGAAGGATTAAGTATCTGAGGACAGATTTGAACTCGGGTCCTCCTGACTCCAGGACTGGTGCTCTATCCCTATACCACCTAGTTGCTCCAGGCTTTCATTTTCTTTTTGACCTTCTACTATTTATATATGGCCACTGGTAAGTGTTAGAAAGATGTGACATAATTCTTCCCTAAGAACTATATTTAATGTGTTCAAAGACAAAAAAAAAAAAAATTAATGGGGGGTGGTGGTGCATAAGTCTATCTGACATAATCTTCCTTCAGAATCGAGACCCTGAATCCAAGAACTTGGAGATCCCAGTGCTCTTATTCCAGGAATAGTCACTGCTCCTGCAGGGGCTACAGCCACACCAACTGCAGACCCACAATACAAAACTTAAGCCACTGAAATTGCTGGTCCGGTCCAATGATTTGACATCAGAAACTCCCATGATTTCATCAGAAGAAATGACATGAGACAAGAGGCTGGACCACCTGCTCTGCTGCCGGACACTGAGGACCATGAATCAATCCCTTTCCCTTTGACTTGCAACTGAAACCTTCCTTCTGTGTTGCCTCTGCCATCATTTCCCTTGGGAGAGAAGGGACTGTCTTTACTTTTTCTATTTGTCTCCCCAGCACTGGGCACAGTATTTTATACACAGCAAGAGCTTAATCAGTGTTTACTTCATTCATCCATTCACTCATTCGTTCGGATTATTTATTTTCCTGCCTTGGGAAAGATGGAGATTCAGGCATCAAACAAGAAAATAAATGTGAAAGTCCTTTATAAAAGACTAGAAAATGTAAACAAGCCACAGCATTGAAATATAGGGTTAAGAAATCTCAAAATTATACTATTCCATAAGCTAGGATATGAGTAAATAAAAATAGAATTCAATTAACTAGCATATAAGTAAATAAAAAGAGAATACAATAATATTTTTCTTCTCTGGGAATTAAATTTTATTAAGAAAATAGATAATGTCATTTAACATGACTTAATTGTAATTTGCCCTATTAGGAAATTAATTCTATTAAATTATCACTTCAATAATAACATTGTCTTCCCAGAGAAAGAGATAAATGACATGACTTACTCATCTTTGTCTTCTGCTCGAGGCTGCCCTCTCCTGGGGACTGTGTGGCTCTGATCAGCTTCTACTTGCTCTTTGGGACAATGTAGAAAAAAAAAGGCACATTTAAGGGAAAGTGTAAGATAAGGTGGAAGTTTCAAACCTTTCTTAAAGAAGTTGGAATTTCCTACAGGAAGAGGGCACAGAGTCAATAACTTCTCTGATTGTCATTTGCTTTTTATTTGTGCTCCAAATTGATTTGTTTTTTTTTTTTTTTTTTTCAATAGATACCCAGGATCTTTCCTGTATAATTTCCACTGGAATATACATTAAAGAGAAAAGTCAAACAGACTTATTAGGAATGCACTCAAACTGACCAGGATTCAGACATCATTAATTTTCCAGAACAGGAAGATCTCCAGATTAGCAACAGACAAGGCCTAAGACTTCCTCAAATCATCCTCTCTCCTCATTTTGCCACACTAGGCCCAGGAAGGTTCAAAGATTCATGCAAAGACAAATAAGACATAAATGGCCTAGCTGGGACATCACGCTCTCCCAAAGCAAGACCATAATAAGCCTACTTAGAAAATACAGGAAGCCCTCCAGTATACACTTCTTCTCAAATCCCATTTTTTCTCTTAAAGAACAACATGGTTTGGATGAAATTATTTTTAATTTTCAAAAGAGAAATTTGTAATTAAATAAGAGACACACATAATGAATGGCTGTCAAGATTAACCAGAGTACAATAACTGACCAAAGGTCAAGCTGCTAGTGAGCTTTTCTTTACTATATTTTGAAAATTATAATTTTTTTTCTTTTTAAAAATGGCCTCAGGATAGAAATAAAATATAATATTTATTAGAGTATTTCTTCTCTGATAACAATACTTGTAACAGAAAATAAATTACTTTAACTTCCTTTTAGAAAGGAAAACAAACCTCTTCAGGTCTTTTTAGCAATGCAGACAAATGAATCCTAGAGACAAAGGCCCTCTGTAGAAAAGGCCTGGGTTCCTGATTCACAAAATAGTAACAAGGGAGCCATCTTTAGGGATGTGCCCGGCCATCTTAACTGCTGGGAGGAGTCACAGGGGCTACAAGTGACCCCCTAAGGTAACTTGGACCCATGCCAAGCCCAGGTCTGCAGACTCAATCTGCTGAAAGCCTCAAGCACGGGTGAGGGTGTGCTTCAGGGCAGTTGCACTGGGGACCTTGGCCCCTTTGCTGGAGACCACCCATGGACGGCAGCCATGGCCACTATCACCACAAACATGGCGTTGGCTCATGGCACAAGCCGCTACCTGCGTAACAAAGGAGTTGCTGACTGTGAACCAACCCAGGGCCCAGAAATTTTCTTAAAAATAAATCCTAAATTTGGCTGGAAAGAAGCTCTTAAGAATTAGAAATCCTGCTAAACAACAGGAGTCATGCCCCACTCCCAACATTTCCTTGGGCAAATAACAAGGCTGTAAGTGCCCATGCTACCTCATACACCTCACTACTCCCTCACATCTCATCCACATTTCCCACAAACATATCCAGGGGCTTCACCCCATCCCCAGGGGCCCCACAGCCGCTCCTGCCCTCCCAGGACACTGGCGGAGCACCCTGCCTCTCTGCCCAGCCTTTGCCCTCCCCAAACGGCCAGTAGGTTCTCTTTGATTGTAGGGTCTGCTGAGGACATCCTTTGTTCCTGGGCTTCATGACTCATTTGTCAGACCATCATTCCTAACACAAATCATTATCTGTGCGACAGTAACTTTCGGTTCTTTGGAGAATGTACTCCATGACCTGGAGGTCCAGAACAGTGGCGGAACACTGGCATTCGGAAGCTGGCCCTCTGTTTCTGGGGCCATTAGAGCAGCCTTGTAATTACATTCTGTCTACTTCCCTTCTCCTGTTTAATAATGGTCTGATGTGTCCATCTTCCAAGGTGTGCATGATACGGCGAGAGCCCAACTCAGAGCGAGCACTCTGCCCACCCGAATGCCAAAATCTGGGTACCGGACATTCTCTATCCACTAGATCTTCCCGTGTGATAACCGGGCCAAGCTTTCGGAGGGCCCAACAGATTTCTTCCTGAGGAAACAGCAGTACTCCAGGCTTAATGCAACCAGCTCAAACCCAGCCACAAAGAGGAGCCTCTGGAGGTCCTTGTCTGACCAGAGAACAGCTCTTCCCCATCGACCTTGGCTATCCCAGCAACTAGAACCCCTCTGCCAAGATGTGCTCTGCCAAGAACACACTGTCCTTTCCTCTTTAGGGCTGAAGTCTTCTGAGGCAGCTGGGCATTACCAGAACAGCCCAGTGGATGCTGCTCCCCACCTGCAGGATGCTAATGGTGTGTTCAAGAACACGGTTTGTGGAAGCTACTAGTGCCCTCTCCATGGCCTCAGTACAAGTGGGGGTGCTCCCTGGGATGGAATGAGAGTGCCAGCATTCTCTTAGTCATCTTATTTTGGTATTAAGGTCCACAAATTTCTTCCGTGCCTTGGACTTCTTCCCTTCCCCTTGTCCCCTCACCCTCCCCTAATTACTATTCCTATAATCTCCTAAAAAGACAGATTCCAAAATTAGCCAAACTGTGAACATGGCAAGACCCATTCTCTCAAATGATCTTCAAACTTCTTAGTGAAGATTATCAGGAATAGCATTTTCACTATTTCTTTACAAAGACTCTTCTACTCCAGAAAAGGAGTTTTAACCCTTTTTGTGGATCTTGGCTCTTTTTTACAGGCTAGTGAAGCCTAAGGAGGAGCCCTGCTCAGAAGAACTCTTCTAAATACAAAATTAAATTATATAGGATTCAAATGTAGTTATTCAAAAATATAAAAAACAAGATCTTGCCCCTGAGTAAGACCCCCTGGTTTCTAAGTAAAATCTGTTGGTTTATGTTTTCCCTTCCGTTCATCATTCTGACTTGCTCTTCCTATAAGAAAACAAAACAAGACAGCTGCTTTTAATGCAGGATCACCATCTCCTTGTGGACAGTTTGCTTCTGTTCAATTAAGCTACACAAATGTCAACAATAATATACATGACCTTGTTGCATGCTGCAAAAAGCTACAGCCTACACATGCCTCTGTAACCTCTTAAATCTAGCCTATATTTAAACTTTCTGGCAGGACTCCAGGTCTGTAATCTTGATTTTCACCCTCAGCTGAATTCAGTAGTCCAATGTTAGTTGAACTAATGTTAGTTGAATCAATCAATCAACAAGCTTCTTTGGATCTATTTCTTTGCTTGTTGGCTCCCCTGTTGGACTGAAATCTCCTTGAAGGCAGGGTCTTTTGTCTCTTTTTTGTACCCCAGCAACTTAGCACAATGCTTGGCACATGGGAGTTGCTTATAAACATTTACCAACTAAGTCAAGTACCACATGAAGATTACATGTTGCTGTCAAGTGTAACCGATACATGAATTACATTCTAGGCTATTAAAACAACTACAGACTTAAGAGTTGAATATTCTACTAAAGAATCTAACCTCTTCCTAAAGACCTCCATTGAGATCCTGGAGGCAACCCAAACTACTTTTAGATAGCTCTGTGACACATTTTTTTAGTATCAATCCCAAATCTACCTCTACTATATTTCCCCCCATGCTCTCAGTGATGTCTGCTAGGGCCCGTGAATACACTGCACCCCTCTTTCATAAGCTAGTCTTTCAAATCTTTATGGCTTACCAACAAAATACATATTAGGGTTTTAAAATATAAACAACTGTTCACTGCAACAAATATAAACAACTGTTCATTGCAACAAATATAAACAATGCTCATTGCAACAAACTATTTCTATTCTCTCTTCCATGATGTTAAAATATTTTGAGATATTCATCTCCACTATTAAATAAAAAGCCTAATTTAAAGAAGTCTTTTCTGAGGAAGAAGGCAGGAGATTTCACTTTCCCTCTAAAGTAGTAGGAACTCCCTGGATGATGGGGAGATGGCACACACACTGCGGAACTGGTCCCTGTGCTACCTCAGTGAGTTACTAGGTCAGGGATCCTTGGCCCACATTGAATCTGAGCAAAGAGACTAATGAAAGGGTTGGAAGTTCTTCCTTTTGTAACAAGGAAAAGCAGGATATAATTGGGTTTAAGATTAAGTGTTCTACTTATATTAATAGTATACACAAAGCAAGCAGTAAGCTTTTAGTAGATTAACAAACCATAAATAATCAAACCATTAATATTTGTCCAATTTGTAAAAATTAACAGAAGTAAAATTAAAAGAAAATTCTATTTCCCAGAGCCTAGTTAATAGGTTTAGAATGCTGAATGATATTAAAACCATAAGTTTTAGAATATAAGCTAGTTTCTTAAATGTTCAGTGCCTCAGCCATTGTAGATGCTCAATATATGTTTGCAGATGCCCTATTTCTTAGTAGCATTTACCTAATGATGAGTGATAAAAATAATCAACTTTTCTAAAGTACTACGCTTGTCTCATTTCAAAGAAAACATAATCAGTATCAATTTGTGATGATTAGAGTATTCAATAAAGCCCCACTCTATGTAGAGTTTACTTCTGATAACCAAAAGTTGGACATGGAAAGTTTAGATGTGCAGTTGCTAACCGCATAGTGCCAAATTGTGCTTGTCACACACAATCTGGAACCCAAGGCAAGCCTGATTTTGGGTCTAGAAGGAGAGGGAGTAAATAGATGAGACTAATAGAATCCCTTTATTTTCAGCACTATTCAAGGACACAGATATTAGGAATGAGAATCAAATCTCTTAAATCCATTCATTACTCTTTCTACTAATCATACTGCATCTCAATTCTTAATGTTAAATGAACTCTAATTAAGCTTAAAAGTCTGAGACTTGTCCCTCTCCTCCCTAGATGAGAAATTATGTTCTAGCATTTTAGCACTACATATAAGAACCAAAACCAACCTCATGATTGATGGCTGCCCATAGTAGGCACTTTAATACCCATGTTGACCTGGCCCATGGTCTCATTTGACTGGACTTGTCCACCCAAGCAGAGGGATTCACGATTATCAATACAGAAGCAGGCAGTGATAACCAAGGGTCAGGGCCATATAAAATGGGGGTGGAGGTAGGGGAGGGCCCTACAACACTTCTTTGATCATCCATGAAACAGGGTATTATAGTGTAATATAGGAGTTGAAAGACTGGCTCCACTTCTTAGTAGCTCTGGGAACCTCCTCTTTTCAGCCTCAGTTTCTCCCCTCTAAATGAGGACAAGAATGTTTCCTCATTTTACAGAGTGATCTCAATCTATCAATGTGAACTGCTATTAATGAGGGAAGAATTTATATTCAAACAAGAAATAGAGAACATTATGAAATGCAAAATGGATTTAAAAAATCCATTAAATTTAAAAATTAAATTAAATTTAAAAGTTTGTACGCAAACAAAACCAATGTAGCCAAGATTAGAAGCGAAACAGAAAGATGGGAAATAATTTGTATAGCCAGTATTTCTGATGATTTCTCAACTATACAGAGAACAGATTTAAATTTATAGGAATACATTTGATAAATAGTCAAAAGATATGAACAGGCAAATTAAAACAATTCTGAGGTACCATCTCATACCTATCAAGATGGTTAAAATGACTGGAAAAGAATTACAAATGTTGGAGGAGATATGGGAAAACAGGAACAGTAAAGCATTATGGGTGGAGTTATGAACTGATCCAGCCATTCAGGAGAACAATTTGGAACTAAGCCCAAAGGGCTAAAAATTGCATACTCTTTGATCCAGTAGTGCTATTTCTGGCTCTATATCCCAAAAAGATCACAAAAGAGGGAAAAGGACCCACATGGGCAAAAATGTTTATAGCAATTCTTTTTATGGTCGCAAGGACTTGGAAATTAAGTGGGGAAATCAATTGGGGAAAGGCTGAATAAGTTATAATATATGAATATAATGGAATATTATTGTTATATAAGAAAGGATAAGCAGGCTGATTTCAGAAAAGTCTGGAAAGACTTAACATGAATTGATACTAAATGAGGTGACAGAATCAGGAGAATACCACACTCAGTAACAGCAAAATTGTGTGATGATCAACTACGATAGACTTAGCTCTTCTCAGAAACACAGGGATCCAAGACAATTCCGACAGATTTATGATGGAAAATGCCATCTGCATCCAGAGAAACAACTATGGAGACCAAATGCATATCAAAGCACATATTTTTCACTTTTTTACTTGTTTTTTTCTTTCTTGAGTTTTCTTCTGATTTTTCTTTCACAACATGAATAATATCGAAATATGTTTAAAATGATTGTACCCTTCTATATCAGATTGCTTCCTGTCTTGGGGAGGAGGAACGTAAGAGAGGGAGGGAAAAAAATATTTGGAACTCAAAATCTTACAAAAAATGAATGTTGAAAACTATCTTTACATGTAATTGGAAAAAATAAAATACTATTAAGTAGGGAAAAAAATCCTCCTTATTTGCAAATTAAAGTGGCACCTTTTTGAAGACACAGTGACTCATCAGAAATTGTATGGCTATCATTTCAATATCTGGGGAACATCTGACCCTGGAATGACAGTGCTTTGTCCAGGGATGTGCCAAATCAGAGTCACCAATATTGTGCCCCAAGAGCTCCCACAGAATCTTCTATGAGCAAGAATCCAGATTCCCCCTGTGCATGAGCCTCTGAGGGAGCAGCCTTAACAAGGTTTGTTTTCCTCTCTTCTCTCTGAAATGTCATACAAAACAGCAACCTCAAATAAGCTTAGGTGATTGCAAGCAAATCATTCTTAAGCTGGATATAACATAAGACTGTCTCCATCAATTGATAAATATTAATCCTATTCTAACACAAAGTGGCTGACAATGAAGCAGACATACTAAGTATTCTTTCTAGTTCAACAGATGAATTGTTGTCATATATACAACATATATTAAATCAGTTCAAATAAACAGAATTACTGTTTGTTGAAGCATCTCTCTCTCTCTCTCTCTTTGATTTTTCATCACATGTCCTTTTTTAAAAGATCTTATTCCTTCATATTCAACTGCTATCTGTGCCCTCTGTCTATATAATACTCCTTCAAACTGCTACAATAATGAGAAAGTTCTAATGAGTTACAAGTATCATCCTTCCATGTAGAAATGTAAATAGATAAACCTTATTAAGTCTCTTATGACATCACTTTCCTGATTACCTTCTTAGACTTCTCCTCAGTCCTGTATTTGAAAATCAAAATTTTTATTCAGCTCTGGTCTTTTCATCACAAACACCTAAAAATCCTCTATCTATTTCACTGAATAGATTATATTCAGTTTTGCTGGGTAGGTGATTCTTGGTTGTAATCCTAGCTCTGCTTCTCTCTAGAATATCATATTCCAAGCCCTCTCCTCTGGTCCTTTAATGTAGAATCTGCTAAATCTTGTGTTATCCTGAATGTGGCTCTACTGTACTTGAATTGTTTCTTTCTGGATGTCTGCAATATTTTCTTGTTGACCCGGAAGTTCCAGAATTTGGCTACAATATTCCCGGGAGTTTTCATTTGAGGATCTTTTCAAATTCTATTTTACCCTCTTATTCTAGAATATCAGGACAGTTTTCCTTGATAATTTTTTGAAAGATGATCTGTCCATCTTATTTTTTTGATCATGACTTTCAGGTGGACCAATAATTTTTAAATTATCTTTGGTGTACCCATTTTCCAAGTTAATTGCTTTTCCAATGAGATATTTCAGTTTTTTTCATATTTTTTCATTTTTTTGATTTTGCTTTATTGTATCTTGACTTATCATAAAGTCTTTAGCTTCCACTTGCTCAATTTTAATTTTTATTTTCCTCAGTAAGCTTTTGTATCCAATCAGCCAATTTTTGCATTCTTCTCTTCTTTTCCTAATTTTCCCTCTATCTCTCTTACTTGGTTTTCAAAATTGTAATGAACAGAATTAGAAATTAGGGAAGTTGAGGACTGGTGAGTTACAAAGGACAAATCCACAGTTTAGTAAAGAATCAAAGTCACCATTTTGTTTCTGTATGACTAGGAAAAGAGCTCAACACTATGTGTTGGAATAATTATCTACTTAAATGTCAAATGTGAGCATGGGACCAGTCTTTTTATAGTAAAAAGAATGCTCCTTTCAGTTCATATGTAATCTTAGTGAGAAAATACAGCCCTCATGCCCTTCAAAGCTGTTCCCAGCTCAGTGTATGTAGATATACATCTACATATTCAGTCTATAAGGTATTCATGTTTATTTTTAACATGATTATCAGGTGCACACATAATATGATAGAATTATAAGTTTTTTTTTTAAATGTATAATCCATTATGTGTCTTTGTGATCATAATCCTAACCAAAATAGCTATAGGATAAAAATGACACTGGGCTAGACTCAAACCAAAAAAAAAAAAAAAAAAAAGAAATCACTACTTTATCTGCCCATCTGCCTCATATCTGAGCAGTTTAAACAAAAGTTTGGCAAACAGGGATGTATCTGCATTTTTGTGTAGTTCCTTGTGAATGTTAATTGTGTAAGACATGCTAAACAACAAAATATGAATTAGGCTTACCATATGTAAAAGAGATTTTATTAAATGAACTAATTTAAGATTTTATATTATAAAAACTGGACAACTGAATGACTCAATGAATAGAGAGTCAGGCCTAGAGTCAGGAAGACTCATCTTCATGAGTTCAAATCTGGCCTCAGATACTTACTACCTGTGCAACCCTTGCATGTTAACCATGTTTGCCTCTATTTCTTCATCTTTAAAATGAACCAGAGAAGGAAATGGCAAATCACTTCAGTATCTTTGCCAAGAAAACTCCAAATGGGATAATGAAGAGCTGGATACAACTGAACAATAAACTATAGAAGCTCTCAGACATATTACAGATTGACAGTCATTAAAGTGTTACAATTTAAACAATCCATGAAATCTATAGAGCTACCTAGATCTTTCTAAATAGATTAACAATATATTACAAAGAAACAACAAAAACTATGTGTAATCTAGTCATACCAGATCTAAAACTATTTTATAAAATGGTAATTGTCAAAATAATCTGGTACTGGCTAAGAAATAGAGTAGAATAGATTAGGATCAAATTACATTGTAGTAAATGACCATAGTAATCGGGTACATGATAAACTCAAAGATCCAAGCTTTTGGAACAAAAACTCATTTCCCACAAAATGCTTAAAAAACTAAAAAACAATATGGTAGAAACTAGTTATAGATCAATACCTCACACTGCATACCAAGATAAGGTCAAAATGAGTACATGATTTACATAGAAAGCAAATCAGGAGAGCATGGAATGGTATATCTGTCAAAAATATGGATAAGGGAAGGATTTAGGACCAAATAAGAGGTAGAGAGCATTACAAAATGTAAACTAGATAATTCTGATTATATAAAATTAAAGTTTTGGTATAAACAAAACCAATACAACCAAAAGTATAAGAAAAGCATAAAACTGGGGAAAAAATTTCTACAACAAATATGTCTCATTTCTCAAATATTTCATGGAGAACTGAGTCAAATTTATGAAAATAAAGCTATTCCCCAACTGATAAATGGTCAAAGGAGACAAAGACAGTTTTCAAAGAAATGTTCTAAATCACTACCAACTAAAGAAATGAAAATCAAAATAGCTTTGAGGTAATACAACCTCACAGACTAACTACCACTATCAGATTGACTAATATGACAAAAAAGGAAATATTGGATGCTGGAGGGGATGTGGAAAAATGGCCTACCAACCAACAATGGTTGGTGGAGTTGTGAACCAATCCAACCATTCTGAAGAGCAATTTAGAACCATGCCTAAAGGGATATAAAAGTACATAACCTTGGACCTAGCAATACTATTGCTAGGTCTATATTCCAAAGACATCAAAAAAAATGAGTACAAAAAAATATTTATGGCAGCTATTTTTGTGGTTGTTAAGAATTAGAAATTAAAGGTATGACTATCATTTGGGGAATGGCTAAACATGCTAAGGTATATGAATGTGATAGAACATTATTGTGCTATAAGAAATGACAAGAAGGATAATTTCAGAAAAACCTGTAAAGACTTACATGAACTGATACAAAGTGAAGTGAATAAAACCAAAAGAATGTTATACACAATAATACTTATATTGTATGATGACCAATTCTGAGTGACTTAGCTCTTCTCTATAATATAATGATCCAAGAAAATCCCAAAGAACTGATGAAGCATACTGACTCCAGAGAAAACTGATATTGTTTGAATATGGATCAAGCATGCATGCTATTTTCCACTTTTTGTCATTCATTTTTTAAAAATTCGAGTCTTCCTGGACAAAATGACTAATATAGAAATGTTTGACATGATTGCATGTGTATAAGCTATTTTTGATTGCTTATTGTCTCAGTGAAAACGGAGAAGAGGGAGGCAGCAAAGGAAAAAAAAAGTTTAAAAAATTGTTTAACTGGGGGAAATAACATTAACAAAACTAAATCTAAGTAAAATCAAGTTCAAAGTGTTAAATCAAAACATTTTTATTTTAATAGACAAGGTCTTTCTTTGGTAAATACATACATTTAAAATCACCCACTTTTAGAATTATAAATATACAGAACATGGTCAGGAGTTACTTTGTCAGTGGGTTTTGCTTACATTTTTCTTTGTTAGAAGGGAGGATTTATAAGGGAAAGGTGAATATGGGGGTTGATTTGAACATTTATAAATGAGCATGAGTTACAACAAAGCAAAAGCAAAAAGAAAGTTAAATGAAAAGAAACAATAACAATAGCTACCATTTGGATAGCTTATACTATGTGTCAAGTACTGTAGTATGTTAAGTGCTTTTGAGCCATTATCTGATCTAATCCTTACAACAACTCTGGGAGATAGGTGATATTATCATCACCATTTACAGATAGGGAAACTGAGGCAGGGTGGCTAAGTGATTTGCCCTGGGTCATAAAGCTAAGTAAAAGTATGAGCCTGGATATGAACTGAGACCTTCTTATTCAGGTAACATAAATGATACTAAGTAGACAACGGGTCAAAGAAACAAACATTTAAAAAAATTCTAAAACTATGAGCAATAATGTTTGAATCTAGGCTTCCTTCAATGTATGATTAGTAGCTTATTAATGTAAGCACGCTCATCAGTTATAATTAGTAGTCGGTAGAAACATAATTTCTGCTTAATAAATCTGATGTTAAAGGAACAAATGTTGCGATAGTTATTTTAATATAAGTGTTCTGAAAATTTATGTTGATGACAAAACTGTTTAAATGCATTTTCTCCATGTCTAAATTCTTGTACAAAAACTTTTTTAATTTAATATAATCAAAATGATCTATTTTGTGATCAATAATGACCTCTATTTCTTCTTTGGTCATAAATTCCTTCCTCCTCCACAAATCTGAGAGATAAACTATCCTATGTTCCTCTAATTTGTTTATAATCTCATTCTTTATGTCTAGATCACAAACCCATTTTGACCTTATCTTGGTATATGGTGTTAAGTGTGGGTCTATGCCTAGTTTCTGCCATACTAGTTTCCAATTTTCCCAGAAGTTTTTATCAAATAGTGAATTCTTATCCCCAAAGCTGGGGTCTTTGGGTTTATCAAATACTAGATTGTTATAGTCATTGGCTATTTGATTCTGCGAACTTAACCTATTTCACTGATCAACTTCTCCATTTCTTAGCCAGCACCAAATGGTTCTGATGCATGTCTAAATTCTTTAAATGAAAGGGAGGAGAGAGAAAATGGGGGTCAATGTGATCCATACATCATATGTTCAAATTCTTGATTTAACCAATAACTAGAAAAATTTTACAGTAAATGGAAAAGAATGCTTAACTAACCATTTGATGGTCCATTTCTGAGCTCTCGTCCGTTATGACTTTTGGGAGATGAATACGGGCTGATCTGACGAGTTCCTGTTGTTGGTGAGTAAGATGCTATAAGCTGTCCTCTGGATTGCCTAGATTTAGGGGACTATAACAAGTAATAGCTTTCAGAGAAATATTAAGATAAATTGAAGTAACTTTATATATTTTCCATTGCATGGTAAAATTCATCCCAAGTTCCTAATCAAAATAGATTCTACTTTGCTATTTTCAGATTTCAAATACTCATCGCTCTCTTCAAAGCTAACAAAGACATTTTTACATTAACATTTCAGATCAGTTCAAAAATTTTAAGATGCCACTTTCTGTCAGGGCACCCCCCAATTAGATGAATAGGAAAGTAAAGGGCAACTTCAGATTTTGCTTTGGGCTGAACACAAAGTGTGACTGTAATCCTAGAAACTGGACCACTCCATTTACAAACAAAATGCTTCTCCAGGAACAAGACAGAATGCCTATTTCTAAACTGCCTGGGTCATTCTTGATTTGTTAATATAGGGACAGCACTCTATAACATTGAGGCAAAGAACAGGATCCAGGGTGACAGTGCAACTGAAATCCATCAAGGGAGTAACAGACATTCATTAAGTGCCTACTGTGTGCTGGACAATGTAAAGAAAAAGACAAAAAAATGAAACAATCCCTATATTCACAGAACTTAAATTTTTTGTGAGGGAGACCACAAGTACAATTACAAGTATATTCAGACAAAATGTAAAGAGAATGCAAATACATGAGAATTAGTTAAAAGCAAAGTATTTAAGTTTTGAAAACTGTGAGTTGGGAACCAATTTGTGAAGGTTGCTGAATGTCAAAGGAGGAAATTTAGAGAAAGCTATCCAGAATTAGAATATGCTGCTTTAACGGGTAGTGAGCAGACTGTTCCAAGACACTTGTAAGACCAATGGCTGGGAATCACTGCCTCCAAATACTGGAAGAGATCCAGCCTCAGACACTGACAAGGAGTTTGATCCTGTACCAGTCCCTTCCCCTCCCTTTGCCTCAGTTGCCCTCTGCAACATGGGGATCTTGATCCTCACAGCAGGTAGTTCTGAGGCTCAGAGGAGATGCTAGCCGTAACAGTGCTCAGGAGGTGCCTGTCCCAGAGCAGGCCCTTAGTAAATACTTTGTCTTACTTCTTTCCAGCCCTGATGACAGTCTGTAGGCTACGGCACCCATCTAGAGACCTCCTGGATCCAAGGGGTCTCTCTGGGGCCTGGTCTGGGGTGGCAGAAGCATACGTGAGGGGCCAGAGCACAAAACTCTGGGTCTGTCAGATAGGGGGCCACTCCACACTCAGTGAGGGAGGGAGGCAGCCACCAGATTACTCTCAGGGCAGCAAGGGAAGGAGAAGCACAAAAGAGCTCTTGGCAGATGCTCATTAGTCAACAGAAATATCTCCTGTTTTGGTGGTTCTAAGATTGACTTCTTGCAAATAGCCAAGATCCCTCTATACACTGGAAAAGTAAGTTAAACCTAGTATTTTAGTCAAACTGAAATTTAACTATTAATTTCCTGCTGGAAAATGCTATTTTTCCTTTAATTTAAAATAAACTTGCCTTTTTACTACAATACCTCTCACAAACTGTAATATGATCCCATACTAGTTTAAAGCATCTTCTACAAAAGTGTCCATGCATTTTATTGCACATCACCTATTAAAATCATCTCTAAGGATTAGATGTTCCAAAGAGTGGAATTTAGTATATAAACGTTTTTATTTTTTTATTTTTATGACCTAGCAGACCCTCATTAGAATG
The DNA here is from genome assembly GCF_902635505.1 of Sarcophilus harrisii. NCBI lineage: Eukaryota > Metazoa > Chordata > Mammalia > Dasyuromorphia > Dasyuridae > Sarcophilus > Sarcophilus harrisii. The sequence continues at coordinate 13,534,704 of NC_045429.1, read as the reverse complement.
TTTAAAAGCCAGACACCATGGATGTTTGGACCATCAAGGATAACCAAAAATCATGGGATGGGAGAAGAATATGATTATTCATAACAATGTAACATTGGTCCCCAAACAAGCAAACTGGAAGCTTCATCTACAGCAGCACAGACGTGAAGGACTTTTGGACAGAATCAGTCCAAATCCATCTTAAAAGGTCAGCAAAGGAAGATCAGAGCTACCCTCCCTGAGCTAACAGGTCTGGTGGGAGGCACAGGCAGGGCCAGAAAACATGTCTCTCAGCTCCCAATCCAGGTGCCAAGGATCCCGAATCCTGGCTCCTCACTAGGGCCTCCTGCAATGCTACAATTATTCTGAGGTAAACTTTCATAGAAGCTCAGGAACACTAAGTGGCCCTGAGAGGCTGCACAGGTCTAGGTCTAGGTCTAGGCCTGTGCACAGGTCACCAGGTAATAATCTATGGCATAATTTCTTACCTGCTACCACTACAAATGACCCCATGAATGTTAAGAGGTTTGGGCGTTTGGGGAGGAAAGGGAAGGAGGAGCAAAAAAAAAAAAAAAAAAAAAAAAAAAAAAAATATGGGAAAGGCGGGGACAAGGGATTTGAAGGCCCGAATACTTCAGCAGCCATTTCTAGGGGCCCATTTTGCCTGTGACATCCTAGTAGCTTCTGAAATTGTGGGAGACCTTGGTGGTCACTCAGGAAACAAATGAAGGGAGAGTCACAAGGCTAGTCCCTCATAATTCCTGGGAACATGGTGATGGCAGTGGGAACACCACAGACCAAAGACTAGGGGTAACCACAATGGTGACAAATTGGATTGGGGAATTCAGGCAGTATCCAGACACAGAATTTTGGCACTAACAGGGATCTGGACATGTATCCTGTCAACACTAAATGGAACCTAGTTGTGCCCGTCTGGGGTGAGAAAAGTGGAGGCAGCCAGTGAGGAATGACTGGCAGCTCCCTGGCAGACCCCTGACTGATGGAGGGCCCCGTCCAGAATGGGACTCTTTCTGACCAGCCCTGGTGTCCTCCTCATCAAGGTTCCCCACAGAGAAGCACGGAGAAAGAACAACCCCATGCAGAAGCCAACAAGCGAATTCCCTTTCCCCTTCTCTTGTGGCCCTGGGTTTTCTGCTCTGACCCATTCAATCCCATCAGAACTTTCTTTTGGCCTCTGCAGCTGGTTGGCTACAACTGCCTCCTGAATAGCTAACATTTTGTGTCGCTCATTAAAATCTGCAAAGCACTTGACAATTATTATGACATTTGATTCTTACAAAAGCTCTAGAAGGAAGTGCTGTGATAATTGTTTCCTGAGGTCCCTTAGGCAGTGCCACAGGGCACAGCATCAGGAAGATGTGAGTTCAAATACAGCCTCAGACACTAATTAGTTGGGTCTTCCTGGGCAAGTCACATCACCTCTCAGTCTCCTCATCTGTAAGATGGGGATATTATAAGCATTTATTTCCCAGAGTCATTGTGAGGATCAACTGAGATAATTGTAAAGCACTAAGTAATTGCCTGACACTTAGCAAGTGTTTCATAAATGTTTGTTATCATCATCATTATTGTTAATTATTTAACAAAAGGTCCCTTTGGATACTGTGGCCTTTTTGTTTTAAATTGAACAGAAAAAGTAAGCAAGATGATGACATCTCCTGGCTATTTCACTTGTACTTGCAAATTATTTGTCCTTCCAAAACTTTAGTGAAGATTTCTTGATTCTTTCCTCATTGCCTTTTATTCATTATCATGAAATCCTCAAGGCTGCTTTTTAGAATTGTAATTTTCAACACCCTTATTCTGCCTGAGTTACTTTCCCTCCACATTTTTGGTCTTCCTAGGAAAAAGTGAGATGGATTCCACAGCAACCATTAAGAAATGTTTAATCAGTAAAGTCACTACCTAAAAAATATGTGGACAAAATCTTGTACAAAGAGGTTCTCTAAACATACTGAAGCGTCACCAGGTATTCCAATGATCACCCTGAAGAGTCCCATTCTCATTTTCCAATGAAGCTCACTGGCTTGACAATGGGCATTCTGAACAGCAAGCTCGCCATTGTGACTTCCATATGCACAAAAAGAATGAACTCTAAAACGCAGTTCTTTTCAGTTCAAATCATTTTGTTCCTATCTCCCAAAGAGAGCTTTGGGGCAGGAAAGAACTGCATTTAATTTCTGGCTGGACTACTCATCTCCCAAATCCTCCTCTGCCTCAAGAAACAGATGCAGAATTACAGTCACAGCTGCATGCTGAACCCAACAAGTTGGATAATGGTCCACTAAACTGCTAATTAAACTGCTAATGATTTTTTTAGTGCCATTGCAGTGTTTTGCCACCTTTGTTTAAATAAAAGAAAAGTATCTTGGAGATTTTTAAAATTTCAAGTTTCTGTTTTGCTAAATACCAGAGAGACATCCAAAGAGGAATTATACATAAACACATTTCTCTAAAATGACATTGCCATATGGGAAAGAGGGGAAGCTCATTTACTGACCAGGCTTTTGTTTTAATTTACTTTCCCATGAACTGACTTCCCTCTCATCTTACTATCTCTATGAATGTCCCATTATTAGGATTTGAAGCAACACCCATCGTGGGTAGGAGAACATAATAAACTGACATATGTCCTGACATGCTGTCACTAAGAATGTACTAACTGGGTTTACAAAAAGGGATTGCAACAGTACAATACTATTTTATTGTGATAACAATGATGAAATTTATTAGGATTGCTATTGTATGGTTTAATCAAACTAGACTAGCTGGTAGAGATAATTAGACATCAAAATGTGTTGCATTTGTACAATAATCTACACGATGTGTATGTTAAAGTATTCTTATGATAAAGGCATAAATAACTATGCCTTTTTGTGCCAGAACATTGACTCCTACAATTAATACACTAATCTCTAATACAGTATTCCAGAGGTTTGTAATTCACATTTGCATCCTGAGTAAATCTAGATATTAACAAGACCGATCAATAATTTTTCTTTATTTATAAAAAAATAACATTATAAAAATAACAGCCAATATGAGATAAGGACTTATCAAAAAGAACAACTCCTTTTAATAAGTTATTTCCCTTGCTTGGTGATAATGCTTTTAAATAAATAAGTGGAATTTTAAAAATTCTAATCCACATAATTTTCCCACATATAATAAGAATACACAATTAGATACTTACATTTTCCTGTGATAAGACATCCAACTTCAGGGATCTTTTAACACTGTAAACAAAATATTTAAAGAGATCTTAAATTTTACAAGCCTCAAGTAATCACATTTTCATAGGCAATATGCACAAGCAAAGGTTTGAGAGTCAATTTTGCAGCTCAATTTCATGTATTTTAAAAAACTGGAAGATGATATATATTAGGAAAAACAACTCTCAGAGGGCAGTCAAATGTACTTTATTTTGTGTTTTAATAATACATGAAAGATAGTAAAGCTTCAGAAATGACATCTCTACAAATATCTCTATTTTGAAAACACATTTAGAGATATGACATGTCATGCTAATCATACAATCATTATTAAATACACACAACTTCAAAACATCCTCTACTTGTTACCTTCCCAGAAAATTATCCCCAACCAATAACTCTTCACAAGAGTCCAATCATTTACATACCTTTAGGGTGGGTATTGAAAGTAACTTGTCATTAGTAGAAATCATGCATTAAGCATTAAAAATACTGGGAGAGTCAAGGTGAAAAAAACAAAGTTGTTCATCCCATCCTCTGAGCTCTTAATATGATTCAGTGCTATCAGACTATGGCTTAACTGGGGAACAGATGCTCCATGTCTTTACAAGTCCCCAACCCATAAGAAACTATTTTTTTTTGTCTTCTTTACTAAACTGAATCAGGCACATGCCCAGCTTTCCATGTGCAAAATCTGTTCTGCTGAACTGGATGCCCAGCTGTTCATGGAAATACTCAGAAAGAAAAAGCAGAATATTTATAAGACTTTATTTCGTGCAGCTGTCTTCTAAAGAGCAGTCATCAAAATTTTATTGAATGCAGACTAAATACTCCAAGGAGAAAAAGGTCAACATAAATTAGGTCTAGTTTTCCCAGTGACAAATGCAGTTTTAGAAGTACCTTTTTGGTCCTTGAAAAATAGAAATCAAACTAATTACATAAAAATTAAAGCAGAAAAAAGTCAGAAACATTGTGAAAGTTCATAAAGCATAGTTTTAGGAAAAAAAAAACTATTTCAAACCCAAAAGAAAACCACTAAAAAATTCATCCTTGTCTACTGATGTCCTATCTAGTGGTTTGTTGGCAAACACGAGAAAAGGATCCAAGACAATGGTGGTTTGGACAAAAACAAATTCCTTAATAAACAAGAGAGATGCCAAAATTGAAGCTTTATCAAACTACAATACACTGTGTTACTGTAATGTTATCCTAGTTCACAAAATTATTTTAATGAAACATTTAACATCATTCAAAATAAACCTTAAAAAAAAATCTCTCACAAATCAATTTAAAATCAAATGACTATATATTCTTAACCAAACATGGAGAAAATAATGCTATGAATAGCTCGAAATGGGAAATGATTTTTTAAAATCCTATTTATATTAGGTTTAAAATAAATATTACTCTACATTATATAGTTCTAAAAGTTCGTAATTAAATTTTTTTTCAATTAAGTTCAATTAATCAGAGTTCTTTTAATGCCAGCTATTTGCAAGACACTACATCAGGCCAAGAGAATATAGAAGTAAAGTACAGATCCTAGCGTCAAGTAATCAATACCATCCTAAGGGGAAGGTGGAATGTGATCATAGTAAAGAGTTCCAGAGTCAGTGAGGGTGGAAGAAGAGATCCCTTTTTTGAAGTGGTAGGGAATATTTTATAGGGAAGGAGACACTTGAGGCAAGCCCTTAAGGAAGAGAAGCATTGTAACAAGTAGAAATAGAAGGCATCAGCAGGGGGACCTCCAGCCTTGAGATGTCGGGAAGAATGGCACCCAAAGACCAGGGCATGGCTGAGGGAAGCAGGTCAGAATCTGGAAGAACAGAAAGGAGATCCTGACCTTAATGAAATAAAAGTTATATTAGGAAATAGTTAGAAAATAATGTGGGACAGGTTAAGTGGGGAAAGATTTTGGAATTCTTACATATTTAAAAGTTCTGGGTTTCCCCACATTTACTAAGGTTGGAGAGGTCGGGAAGGGAAACACCAGTGGAGATACACCAAGGTCACAGTCTTCAAGGGGCTTACAGTTGGCTATCTGTGGGGTACACTACAACAGAGGTTATTTTTCAGATAGAACTCGATCTCATAATGTCCAATGCAGTCTCTTACAAGCTGAAATAGCAAGATTCTACAAAGTGTTTGCTACAGGAGATCAGAAAAGAAACCCTGCAATCAAAAAAAGCCAAATGAGGAACAAAAGTCTTCAGATGTACCTTTTGAAGCCTAAATATAAGTTGGTTAGTCAAAGGGGAAAAAAAAACTCTAGATAATACATGAAAAGACAGATGGCTTGCCAGGTGATGAGAATAGGGAGATCCTGGCCTTAATGAAATAGTTATATTAGGAAGTAGTTAGAAAATAATGTGGGACAGGTTAAGTGAAGTAAGATTTTGGAATTTTTACACATTTAAAAGTTCTAGTTTGTTTATGAATACTAGAGAATTACATTAAGATGAACACCTTAAGGACCTTAACACCATCAATTTTGCCCTTATCCAGTATGTAGTAGGTGCTTAATTCGTATTAAGTGATTGATATTAATAATATTCTCTGTCAGATTCTGATTTATTTTGTTTGAAATCTGATTCATTAGATCACAAACATCAAGTGAGGCTGCTGTTGAATGCTACCAGTAGTGAAAAACTTCAATCAGTTAATTTCCAACAAATAAAAATAATGGTCGTCTCAGCTTGAGCTCTCCCTGACATTTTCTGGACTCTTCCCAAACTACCCAATATGAGGTATGGACGCCACCCAGAGGCTTACGAAAAGAATGTGCACTGAGGTGAATGAGGGCAGAAGCCTGGACCAGTATTCTAAACATGTGAAAACTAAAGGCTCCGTCATGGAATTTCTAAAAACGGGGACTGAACATGGAATAGAATATCAGGGGTGACGGTGGCGAGAAGAAGAAATGCAGGCACGTGGATACAACTTTGGGAGCCTTGATGCTGTGCCAAATTCTTCCCTGAAGGTTGGGCAAATCACATAATCTCACTAAGCTTCATAGAGTTGATAATAACACCGGCCTGTAAAGTACTATGAAATCTCTGAATGGAAGATAAAAGTATCACTTAATATCTCTATGCTTCCATTTATTCTCCACTATAATGGAGATGATAATATTGCCAGCCACCAACTGCACAGGGATGTTTAGAGGATTACTGAGTGTGCTTGTGAGATGATTAGAAATTCTCTGATGAAAGGCAATGACCAAATTCATATCCCATGTGACTCCTCGTACATAAATCGAGATGTTAAAAATGATTTATTTTCCATCCTACACTAGGAGCCGAGCAAAGAAGGAAGGAGGGGCTCTCTCACCCCTTTTATAGTCTCCCTTTCTTTCATCCTTTCACACACCCCTTTGACACAAGCATGTAAAACAGAGAACACACGCAGGTCCCATGTAAAGATATGCTAGCTCTCTCAGCATTCAGTGAGATTACTTGTTTTCGGTTCATGATGGCAAAAGCAGCAACAATTATTTAATCACTATCACAAGATATTTACTGTGTGCTATGGCTTTGAAAATTTGTCCAAAGGCTACCAAAGAAGTACAATTTTTAGGGAGGCACACTATGGATGTGGATATGTTTAGGAATATACATTCTAAAGGAGAGAAGATTTAATTTAAATACTTAAGGGACTAGTAAAATAATTAATATAAAATTATTTCAGTATCCTCCCAGTTGTAAACATTAAAAAATTCCTAATTGCCATCATGACAACTATCTCTCATTCACAACCTTTTCAAGAAATACTTTAATTTTTCAATAGATTATATTTTTTCTAATTATATGGAAAGATAGTTTTCAACATTCATTTTTAAGACTTTGTGATCCAAATTTTTATCCTTCCCTCCCTTACCTATATGTGCATTTCTTTTAGTCACATTTCCAAATTTTTCATGTTATGCAAGAAAAATCACATCAAAAGGGGAAAAAAGCCATGAGAAAGAAAAAACAAGCAAAGAAACAAACTAAGGTGAAAATCCTGTTCTTCAATCCACATTCGGTCTCCAAAGTTCTCTCTCTGGATGCAGACAGTATTCTACTCTACCCTCCCAAGTCTATTGGAATTGCTTTGAATCACCTTATTGTTGAAAAGAGCTAATTTCATCACAATTGATTATCACATAATCTTGTTGCTCTGTAAAATTTTTTTTGGTTCTACTCACTTCATCTACTCACTTCACTCAGCAACAATTCATGTAAGTTGTTCCAGGCCTTTCTGAAATCATCCTGCTGACTGTTTCTTATAGAATAATAATATTCTATTACATTCATATACCATAACTTATTCTGCCATTTCCCAACTGAAGAGCAGCCACTCAAGTTTCTAGTTCCTTGCCACTACTAATAAGGCTGTGAAAAACATTTTTGCACATATGGGTTCGTTTCCCTCTTTTATGATACAGACCCAAGAGAGATATTGCTGAATCAAAAGGTATATACCCAGTTTAATAGCCCTTTGGGTATAGTTTGACATTACTCTCCAGAATGATTGGATCAATTCACAACTCCACCAACAATGCATTACTGTCAGTTTTCCCACAGCCTTTTTAACATTTATTATCTTTTCTGTCATCTTAGCCAATCTGAGAGGTGATTCTCATCCCTTTTTTATTTTTTCCTCTCTTGGCCACTTCCTACCTCCATCCAAAAAGGAAAGTAGTGAGAAGGGATATGACCAACAATGGTGATCTGTATTGAAGTGATCCACTGCCACTGTGCTCTCTACCCTCCCCAGACCATATTCCAGGTTCTTACACTTTCTTCTTTGTTTTTAAGACTCTGTATTCTCTGTGTGCTATTATAGCTTTTGACACATGACCCTATCCCGTCTTCAACTGTTGTCCCCTTTCCCTAACCTGAATGTTTCTCTGTTAAGTTTAAAGTCTTACTCTACCAAATGCTGAGTGTTCATACATATGTATGTTCATATATGTGCATGAGTGTTTTCAATTCTCCTTTGTGGTTCAGGTTGAGAGCACAGTTCACATGATGAATGGTGTCCTCAGCCCTTGCCTCCATTTTTGTATTCTCTTCTCATGTACTCCAATAAAAAGAAATAGTAATTTCTCTTCTAATGAATGTCTTTTTTTCTTTTCCCTTTTTTTCTTCTCAAGCCGCCAAAATGGAGTAAATTCACTTTCATTTGCCTTATTTAATTCCTTCTGTAAACCCTTGAAGTCATGACATTCTGAAGAAAAATTTAGTTTTTCTAATTATCTTTCTAGAATTCTCTTGACACATATGTTTGCATTTCAAAATATCTACTAAGCTCTGGTCTTTTCACTGTAACTACTTTAAAGTCATTATTCCACTAACGGCCCATTTATTTCCCTGTAGAATTATGGCTTGCAGGGTATTTTATTCTAGTTATATGATTTTTTAATAAATTATGTTTCCAGGTTATTTCCTTTAAAGTGGTGGTTGCCAGGTTTTGTGTGAAACTAATTTGGCTCCTTAGTTCATGAACCTTTTCTTTTTGGTTGCTTCTAGCATTTTTTATTTGATCTGTAAACTTCAGATTTTGGCTATTCCATTCCTGGTTATTTTCAAGTCACAGTTTTGTTTTGTTTTTCCCAAGAAGTGACTGGTGGATTTTATTTTCATTTGGATCTCTGAGAAATTTTATTTCTTGAAACATGGCTTTTCTAGGGAATTGGTGGGGGGAGATCATAGTTCTTATTAGGAAATCCAAAAATTCTCTCTTCTGGGCTTGTTTTCTATATCAATTGTCTTTGAAAGTAGATATTTTCCATTCATTTTCTTTAATTTTTTAAATATTTGAGTTTTGTATCTTGTATCTCTAGTACTTAACACTGTACCTCACATATACTAACTGCTTAATAAATAGATTATTTGAATTTTCTAGGTAAGTATACTCTTTTAAATTCTGTTACATCATTATAGGAAGTTTTGTTATGGGTTTCAAAAAGACCTCATAAGGTGGCTCCTTTTGAAAGACAGTCCTTTAATCTATAACTATAACAAGTAAAAGATACTTTTCTTATGGTTTGATTATCAGGGTAGAAGCTACAGAGAAATGAGAACTGCCTAAAAGAGTAATCGTCTATTTTCGAAGGCGGTGAGTTTCCTCTCATTAAAGGTCTCCTAGAAGAAGCCAGAAGATCAACCGTCAACTAGGTTTAGTTGAACTCCTTTCAGGCACAGGTTTAATTAGATAGCCATTAAGGTCCCTTCCATCTCTGAAATTCTTTAATTCTGAGACTCTACTATAGTGTGTCCATTTATTTTTTTCACATTTATATCAAGCTAATACACATACCCAGGCAATCTTTAAAAGCCCTTAAATGCCTTACTTGATCACTTCAAATTGATAGCCTCTATTATCTTGGCTATGTGAAAAATACTACCTCCTTGGCAGATTACTTGGAGACCCAACCTGTCCCATCATTCCCAAGATATATGCAGACCTTTACCTAATAGCCAACGGCAGCTCATAACTCCCTTTTCTGGCACGCTAACAGCCTCACGGACCTGGCTCATGTTCCAGTCCCTCCATGAACCTTTCCCTGAAAACGTCCATCTGCCATTTTTCAGTCTGGACCATCCCAGGTCCCTTAGCTATAAGGAGCCTCCATGACTGAGGGGAATGCCCAATCCACCCACTGGAGGCTTTGTTGTTGTTCAGGCTTCTTTCGTTGTGCCCAATCCCTAGTGACGCCATTCAAAGCTCCCTGGGCAGAGATATTAAAGCGATCTCCATTTCCTTCTCTGGCTCATTTTACAGATGAGGAAGCTGAGGCAGCCAAGGTGACGTCACTTGTCCTGGGTCACATGGCTAGGGCAGGACCAAAGCCAGACTTGAGCTCAGGGAGAGGAGAAGGCCTGCCTCTGGCCCAGTCGGAGTACTGATCCTCCAGAGGATATACTTGGTAGCTTCCATACATCCAGGAGTTGCTGAGTAGAGTTTGTATTTGATCAGAGTTAAGGCAGGCCAGAACTCTCTAGTCAGCCCGGTGGGTTTCTTCCCATTTGTGATCTACTCTTCCCTCATTATCCAAGATCAACAAGAGGGCTAATTGGCCTGGGCTGCAACACCCTAAGGCAGGACCCCAGGGGAGGCAGAGAGAGGGGGGGGGGGGCGGGGGGGGGGGATCTCAGCTGCCCCCAACTCTAGATAAAAACTGGTGGGCAGTCACTGCTGATGGGACCTCTAGGGTGAAGGAACTACCCCGGAGCAAAGTTGGGGGGCAGGAGAGTAAAGAACAAACTGCTGAGTCAGACTAAAGAAAAATGGAAATCCAAGAGTAAAAAAACCAAGTAACAAAGAAAAATAATGCAAAGAAATGAACAAAAATGTTGGTGATTTAAAGGAATGGTTTGGATAATGGGAATATCACATTTTAACCAATAAATGTTACTAAGCATAAAAAAGTAAACAGGGAAGAAAAAAAAACAACTGTTTTCTAAAGGTTGAAATGTTTACATTCCTACATGTAACTCTTGAGAACTGTGTCTCTGTCAGGAGAGTTAGAAGGGTTGACTTAGAGGGTATAGATATAAGTTGACTTTAATATGATGATATAAAAAAGAAATGGGGGTAGAAAAGGGAATGTACTGGGAGAAGAGGAAAGGATAGGTAAAATGGGGGTAAATTAAGTCACATGAAAAAGCTAGGAAGAGCTCAGACAATTTTGGCTATGTAGGCTTCCCCATTCTACTTTTCAAACAGTCTGTTGCTTGGGTAGGATTTTATGTGTTTACAAGAAACACATTTGAAGTAGAAAGATACATAGAAAGTAAAGGTAAAAGGCTGGAGCAGAATATGTTACACTTCAGCTAAAGTAAAAAATATATAAAATAAACCCACAAAAATCATACATATTTCTACATGTTACCAACAAAGCCCAGCATCAAGAGAAAGAAAGAGAAATCCCATTTAAAATAACTGTAGATAATATAAACTATTTGGAAATCTACCTGCCAAGACAAAGCCCAGAACGATAAGAACACAATTACTAAATACTTTTCACACAAATAAAGTTAGATCTAAACAACTGGAAGAATATCAGTTGCTCATGGGTAAGTCAAGCTAAATAATAAAAATGACAATTCTACCTAATTTTATCAATTTATTCAGTGCCATGCCAATCAAACTGCCAAGAAGTTACAGAGTTAGAAAAAATAATAACAAAGTCATCTACAAGAACAAGGTCAAGAATTTCAAGAGAATTAATGAAAAAAAAATGAAGAGAATAGTAGCCTAGCTACACAAGACCTAAAACTATATTATATAGTGGGGGTCATTAAAACTATGATCTTATGATGAAGTGAACCATCTACATCTACAGAGAAAATTGTGGGAACTGAGTTTGGATCTCAACATAGCATTTTCACTTTTTTTGTTGTTGTTTCTATTTTGTTTTCTTTCTTTTTTTTTTCCCCTTTTTGATTTGATTTTTCTTGTGCAGGAAGATAATTATACAAATATGTATACATATATTGGATTATATATATATATATATATATATACATATATATTTTTTAACATGTTTAACATAGATTACTTGCCATGTAGGGGAGGAGGTGAGGGAAAAAGGGAGGGAATTTGGAACATAAGGTTTTTCAAGGCTCAATGTTGAAAAATTATCCATGCATGTTTTGAAAATAAAAAACTGTAATAAAAAAAAAAAAACTTTTGTTCTGGCTAAGAAATAGAATAGTGGATCAGAGGAATGAGTTAGGTTCACAAGAAACAATGTAATCTATTGTTTGATAAATCCAAAGACTTCAGTTTCTGTGATAAGAACTCACTATTTGACAAAAATTGATGGGAAAACTGGGAAATAGCGTGGCTGAAACTAAGCAGTGATCAACATTGACCCTATACCAAGATAAGGTCCAAATGGGTTCATGATTTAGACAAAAAGGATGATAGTAGAAGCAAATTAGGGGAACAACAGATAATCTCTCTCTCAGATCTGTGGAGAGGGGAGGAATTTATGAGCAAAAAATAACTAGAGAACATTATGGAATGCAAATTGAATAATTTTGATTATATTAAATGAAAAAGGTTTTACGCAAACAAAACTAATGCTGCCAAAATTAGAAGGGAAGTAGAAAGCTGGGGGAAAATTAATAATCAGTATTTCTGATAAGGTCTTTATTTCTAAAATATATAGAAAACAGACTCAAATTTATAAGAATACAAGCCATTCCCAAATGATAAATGGTCAAAGGATATGAAGAGACAATTTTCATAGAAATTAATGCCTTTTATAATATGAAAAAATGTTCTAAATCACTATTGATTAGAGAAATGCAAATTAAGACAACTCTGAGGTACCACTTCACACTTCTCAATTTGGTTAAGATGAGAGGAAAAGATAATGATAAATGATGGTGAGGATGTGGGAAAACTGAGACATTAAAAGAATTAGGTGAAGTTGTGAAATGATCCAATCATTCTGGAGAACAATTTGGAACTATGCCCAAAGGACTATCAAACTGGGCAAACCTTTTGATCTAGCAGTGTCTCTACTGGGTTTATATCACAAAGAGATCATAATAGAAGGAAAAGGACCCATATATGCAAAAATTATTGTGATTAGGTTACTGTCAAGTCAGAGTTGTTAAAATCGCCTTATGGTTGGTGCAGAGGTTCTTCATGAAAAAAGTTCATGAAACCCAAAATATTAACTAGCAAAAATGAAAGTTTATTGTTGGACAGGAAGCCAGTTCTGCTAAGAGACTGACTTCTATAGTGGCAAAGTCCTCTTAGGAAAATGGAGGCTGATACTGAGAAAAGAATGCCTTCTTAGTGGGTAGGGTCCTAGCAGCTGCTTTAGACCTTCTGCAATGAGTGAGTTTAGAAACTGCCCTTTAAAAGGAGTCTTGAAGCTTTGAAAGGCCAAGATTCCCAGGCCTAGATGCTTATTGGTATCCAGCTCAGAATTCCTATTGGAATAAACAACACTTCAAAGGGGTGCTTTTTGACTGAGATTTCTAATTGAATTAAAGGGTCTGGCATCCCCAAAAGATAACTTATCTGGAGGGAGACTCCAAAAGGGATCACAGATCAACAGGGAATATAGTTTCAGTGATAATCTTAAAGGGAACATAGTTTCACTAAAGGGAACTGTTTCCCTCCCCCTTCAATTGTAGCAGTCTTTTTGTAGTGGCAAAGAACTGGAAATTCAGTGGATACCCATCTGTTGAGGAATGGCTGAATAAGTTATATGAATATAATGGAATATTACTGTTCTATAAAAAATGATGAGCAGGTTGATTTCAGAAAAGCCTGGAAAGACTTATATGAACGGATACTGAGTGAACTGAATAGAACCAGGAGAACACTATACACAGAAAGATTATGTGATAATCAACTGTGATGGGCTTGGCTCTTTTCAACATTGATCTGGGACAACTCTAACAGATTTGGGATGGAAAGTGTCATCTGCATTCAGAGAAAGAACCATGGAGACTAAATGTGGTTGGAAGCATAGTATTTTCAGCTTTTTGTTGTTGTTTGTTTTTTCTTGTTTTTTTTATTTTTCCCCTTCGATCAGAATTTTCTTGTGCAGCATGATGAATACAGAAATATGTTTAGAATTGTACATTTAGAAGAACTGCACATATATCAGATTGCTTGCTGTCTTGGGGAGGCAGAAAGGAAAAGGAGAGAAAGAAAAATTTGGAATACAAATTTGAAAAGGTGAATGTTAAAAATATCAGATTGCTTGCTGTCTTGGGGAGGCAGAAAGGAAAAGGAGAGAAAGAAAAATTTGGAATACAAATTTGAAAAGGTGAATGTTAAAAACTGTCTGAATATATTTGGAAAAATAAAATACTTAGTACATTTAAAAGAAAAGAAAAGTAGTATGGACAAAACAGAAGTCAATGACTCCAAGAAATAAGAAAAAAATATTAAAAGCCAAAAGACTGAGAAAAAATAAAAGAGAGTACAAGACATCTCATATTAAAAACAATTGACCTGAAAAGAAGACAGGAAGAACTGAGTTCAAATCTAGCCCCAGAAATTTCGTCACTATGTGATGTGACCCTGGGCAAGTCACTTAATCCTGTTTGTCCAAGCTGGAGAGGGAAATGGCAAACCACCCTAAACAGGGCCATCGATACAACTAAAAAAAAAGTCAAGCAAGAACAATAACTTCCTGACTTCAAACCTAAAACTATCCATTTTGACACCTAGCTTTACCAGATCAAAATAAAAGACCCTACCAGTCATCTTGTGAAAGAAACCTTAAAATGAAAACTTCTACAAATATTATAGTGAAACCCATAGCTTCCAAGGCCAAGAAAAAAAAAAAAAAAAGGCAAGCAACTAGAAAAACAAATTCAAGAACTAGGGAGCAATGATCAGCATCACACAAAATCTAGCAGCCACCACTATATAGAAATAAGACAGCTTAAAAAACAATTTTTCAGGAGGCAAAACATGGAGGTGTACAACCAAGAATAACTTAACCAGCAAAACTGAATAGAATCTTACAGAAAACTTTTTTAAAAAAATTACATCTTTAATGAAATAAAAGGGCTTCATAAACATTCCTTTTAAAGACCAGAGCTACAAAGAAATTTTGAATTACACACTCAGGAGGCAAGAGAAATATAAAAAGATATGAATAAGTAATCAAAAGAGACTAAAAAGAGAAATCTAAGTATCGATTTCCTATTAACTAATATACTGTTAAGACATCAATTTGTGGATCCCATGAATCTTTCTTCTTTCCTCTGAAACAGACTCCTCTTAAATAATTTTAAACTGGCGTTACTATTTTTGTCTTGGTTTTATAGTTCTAATACATGCATTCTACATCTTAGCAGCATCTGTGGCTTCAATTCTATTGTGATGAATCCCAAACCTATAATCTCCATATACTCTCCCAAGCCGAATTCAAGTGCTACTCCCCCGTGGTGGAGTTTTTTCTGATTCTCCGGACTCATGACTTCTTCCTGAGGAAGCATCACAGAGAAAAGGACAACTTGGACATAAATCACTCGGCTTTTAAATACCGCTTTGCTTAGCAGTTTCACTTCATACACTTAAAAATTATAAGCATAGAAGTGCACTTGCATAGTTTTAGACAAGTTATCCTCTGTCCGCCTCAGTACCCCCATCTCTAAGACGGAGCTCACACTAGCATCAAGCTCCCAGGATGACAAAGTGAGCGTGTCTGGCAAGTGTTCTGAAGACCCCAGGGCGCGAATAAGCGCTGGTACCCATGATGTGGACGGCACTAGCAAAGATAACTAACGCAAGGCGCCCTGGCGGGCCCTGGGGATGCACAACCAAACGCCAAAGCGCCGCGCACGGCGCGCCCGCGGACAACAGCTGAAGGCAGCAGGGGAGAGAGGGGCCTATCGCTGAAGGCTTCGCGGCGCAGCGAGCCGGGTCCTGGAAGAGGAAGGACTGCGGGCCCGGCTCGGAGAGCGGCCCCAAGGGACCGTCTGAGTGGCACAGCCGGGAGTGCGGCGGGCGGGCTGGCTTTCGGTCAGCCCGGCTAGATGTAAACACAGGAGCGTTGGGTGGGAGCACGGCGGAGACGGTGGTCGGAGGCAGAGCGCGAGGCCTTCGGTGCCAGGCTGGCAAGTTGTGCAGCCCTAAGAGCAGGGACCAACCGCGAAGTTTCCCGAGGCCGGCCCCGCCCTGCCGGGCCCGCTAGGAACGCCGGGAGGGGGGAGGGGGGCCGGGAGGGGGGGAGGGGGGCCGGGAGGGGGGGAGGTAAGGAAGGAGAGGGAGAGGCCGATGGCTGCCCAGGAGTTACTGCCCGGGAGGGCAGGCACGGGATACGGAGCCGGCGGCCGGGCCCACGCGGGGAACCTCCCGGCCCTCTCGGGGCTCCGCTAGGGAACCGGGTCCTGCCCCTCATCACCGGAGACACTCGGACTTGACGGGCCGGGGTTTCTGGGCGGACTATCCGACCTCCCGGGCCCCAGTTTCCACATCCGTAAAAGGGGACGGGCGGGCGTGGTCTAAACCGTTTCCGAGGTAACTCGGCTCTGCCCCCGCCTCTGGGGAGACTGCGGGCCTCAGTTTCCCCTTCAGAAAATGGGGGTGGGGGGGAAGCGGGCCGGTGGCAGATTGACGCCCCGCCCACCCAACAACGCCGCGCCGCCCCCCCCCCCCCCCCCCCCCCGGGATACGTACGGCATTTCGCGCTACCGGAACCGGAACAGCCGCCAACTCCTCCGAGACGCTCCCGCTCCGCCCCACGCTGGGGCGCTGTTTCTTGAATCTTCGCCGGCCGGAAACCCGGGGCAGGCGCATGCGTATTCGACTCCTCACGGTTCTGATGCTAACTGCGCTTGCGCAGGCTCACGCCTGGGCCGTCCCCCGCCCCCTCGCCACTTCCGTCTTCCGGTGGCTCCTGTTGCCAGGGTAACGAGAGGACTGAGGTGTTGGGGTCCGGGAAGCAGCTCGAGACCCTGAGGTGAAGAAGAGCCTCGGCGGCGGCGCCTTTTCTTCCTAGGGGACCCAGGGCGAGGTAGGAAGCCGGACGCGGCGCCCCCGCGCTCGCCCTGCTTCGGGCTTCTCCCTGGGGAGGGGGCCGGCCCGGAGTCCCCAGGGATGGAAGGGGAGGAGAGACCCCCGTGAGAATAACCCTGGCGACCCCACGTGCAGCCGAGGCCCGGGAGAGGCGACCGCAGCCCCCACCCCCACACATCGCCTTAAACGCTTGGCCGGGATCCCGCATCCGCCAAGTGCCGCCCCACTGTGTGCGGCCTCTGCGGGCCTACTGGGGGGGGGGGGGGCCTGCTTTTTGTGGTCTGTGCCCGGTTACTGTGTGCAGTAACTGTGCCGCGTTAGATGGGGTGCGCCCTCTGCGGGCCTACTGTGTGCGGGGGCCTGGTGTGTGCGGGCCTACTGTGTGCGGGGGCCTGGTGTGTGCGGGCCTACTGTGTGGGGGGGCCTGGTGTGTGCGGGCCTACTGTGTGGGGGGGCCTGGTGTGTGCGGGCCTACTGTGTGGGGGGGCCTGGTGTGTGCGGGCCTACTGTGTGGGGGGGCCTGGTGTGTGCGGGCCTGGTGTGTGCGGGCCCACTGTGTGCAGGTGGGATGCCAGTCAGCACCCTCCACCCTCCTCTTCCTCCTGCTTGTCAGAGTCCTCGTCCTCTTTGCTTCATCCCTCTCCTTCTCCTGAGAAGCAAAGCGCCTCCTGCAGGCCCTGCTCTGGCCCCATCTTTTGTGGAAAGGCTCCTTGTTAGTGTTGATTCCCTGCCCTGATGGCTCCAGGCACTTTTCACCCGAGCAAGACTGGGCAGGGCCCAGCGGGGGGAGGGGCGAGAGGCTTGGGGCGCCTCGGTCACTCATCTTCCCCATCCATCCCTGGGATGAGGACAGGGACGTCAAACCCGTGGGGGAGCCCCTCCGGTCTCCCTGGGCCCTGGCAGCCCACAGTGGGGGGCACCCACAACAGGAAGTGCCCACTGCAGGGGATGCCCGCAGCAGAGGAGGGGGAGCCCGCAGCAGGGCGTGTCCGCAGTGGGGGAGTGCCCACAGCAAGAGGTGCCTATAATGGGGGTGCCTTCAGATAAGGGTGCCACCGTGTGGGCAGGGCCTAGAGCAGTGAGTGCCCACAGCAGGGATGCCCAGAGCGGGGGGTGCAGCAGACTCTCCGGCCAGGTTCATTGACATTCCCGCTCAGAGGCTCCTGTCTCCAAGTATTCTCCTTGTTCCCGAGCCTCTGCCCTGGGCCCAGGGTCCAGCCCCTCGGTCTTGTGGGCAGCATTTTAATTCGCTTTCCGGGGTCCCTTCTGGTGTTGGCTGGTTTGCCTTCTGCCTCCCCTCCCCCTTCCTGCCCTGATGTCCCCGCTTTATCCGGTCCCCTCCTTGCTTGTCCAGAGCTGTTTGTAGGCTGTCTCTTCTACTGGACTGGAAGTCCCTTGAGGGCAGGGACTGGTTTTGCCCTCCTTGCAGCCTCAGCCCTTGGCACAGGGCCTGGTTCCCAGGAGGCCATTCTCTTGGGAGCTCTCCTTGCCAGTCTCCTGGGGGAGAGGCGGCCTTTCTGATCTCCCAGGCAAAGCCCTCGTCTTATGCAGTGATGGTGCTCCCCCCCGGAAGAATCCCTCTGCTGTCACCCCAATGCAGCCCACATGAAGCACCTGGTGTGTGTGGGCCCTGGGCTAAGGGCTGGGGTCCAGGGAAGCCCAGGAAAGGCAGCCCCGCTTCAGGGAGTTCAGCCTCTGCCTCCTGCCCCTTGTCCCCTCTGCTGCCCGTGATGACCTCACTGTCTCTCTCCTCCCCATTCCCCCCAAGCTGCTCCCACTTTGACGTCCAGTCCTCAGCCTCCCCTTGGCTCTAGATCATTCCTCCAGTCCTCCCCTGGGACTGGCTGTGTGTGTTCTCTGCCCATGGAGCCAAGCCTTTCTCACTTCCGCGCTCCCCACCCCTCCAAACCTCTTCGGCCAGTCCTGGGGAGCCCTGTAGCCTGTTGGTGCGCTGCCTCCCCCTTTGCTTTCTTTGTAACCCTGGCACTTGGAGGTGCCTGACACACAGTAGGGCTTAATGTGGACTGATTGGGTCCACCTAGAACAAGCTATTTTCAAAAACAATTGGGGGCAACTGGGAGAAAGGATGGATGGGGAGTCCTCTCTGACAGGAAGAGGAAGAGCTGGGACAGACCAGCTCCTTGAGGTCAAAGGCAGCAGCATGTCTCCTGTTAAGTGGGAGGGGGAAGGGGGGAGCTCAGCAGGGGGGGTGGGTCACGCTGCCGCCTTTGATTTCAGGGCTCTGGTCCAATGAACCACAGAGCTTCCACCATGGAGAGATGGCCAGTCTCCTTTCCTGTGTGGGCTGGACCAGGGGCATCCGAGGGCCCTCCCAGCTTCCCATTTCTGTGGTTCCGGAGCTTCCACAGCATCCGCTTCTCCCCCAGGGCAGGAGAAGGCAAGTGGTCCCTGAGCAGACATTGCCCAAGTGCCCATGTGCCGAGCTCCCTATCCCGGCCTGAGGGGGACGGCAGGAGCCCAGTGATGTCCAAACGCACAGGCCACACTCCAGATTAAGGGGAGCCAGGCTCCAGCTCGAGTCTCGTAAAGATCACTTGTTGGGAAGTGAACATTTGTTTTCTCTCTCCTTCTTGATATTAATGGTTCCTTGTCACCATTTATAAGCCTCTGTGTTTAAAGCACCGATTCTTAATTAGAGTGACCCCAATTTGCAGTAACCAGACTGTGACACCACATCCCTGTGGGGTCCTTCTAAATCTGGTGTAATAGGAAAGTGTCAGCCAAGCAGCCTGTGTATTATAAATAGGGTACTTCAGCCAGGAGAAGTGATTATTATCTTCCTTTCCCAAGTGTAAAAGGCCAATGTGCCTCAAGAAGGTGCAAATCACTTAGGCCCCCTGAGGAAAGATCCAATGAGTCCTGAAGGGGACCCCACTACTTGTATTGCCTTGTTGTTGAATTTGAAATGTCCAATTTATTAGGTTGAATATATTTTCAGAAGTCAACACCAAGTAAAATAATGTTGGGAGCTGTTAGAGCAACAGCAGGATTTAGTGTCCCACCGTGGTGGCCTTACCAAAAGCCTCCGTCAGGAATGAGGAGGACGCAAACCCCTGCCACCGTCTATGAGCCTTTTACTCCAAATAATAACATCGGGATTTCTCTAGCGTCCCCCTGGTGGCGGCTCAGAACCTTTCCCTCGTCTTGTTTTAGCCTCTTCTCGAAGGACAAATATTCTTTTTTTATTTTTATTTTTTTTTATTTTTTATTTTTTATTTAATAGCCTTTTATTTACAGGATATATACATGGGTAACTTTACAGCATTAACAATTGCCAAACCTCTTGTTCCAATTTTTCACCTCTTACCCCCCCACCCCCTCCCCTAAATGGCAGAATGACCAGTAGATGTTAAATATATTAAAATATAACTTAGATACACAATAAGTATACATGACCAAAACATTATTTTGCTGTACAAAAAGAATCAGACTCTGAATTATTGTACGAATAGCTTGTGAAGGAAATCAAAAATGCGGGTGTGCATAAATATAGGGATTGGGAATTCAATGTAATGGTTTTTAGTCATCTCCCAGAGTTCTTTCTCTGGGCATAGCTGGTTCAGTTCATTAGTGCTCCATTAGAAATGATTTGGTTGATCTCGTTGCTGAGGATGGCCTGATCCATCAGAACTGGTCATCATCTAGTATTGTTGTTGAAGTATATAATGATCTCCTGGTCCTGCTCATTTCACTCAGCATCAGTTCGTGTAAGTCTCTCCAGGCCTTTCTGAAATCATCCTGTTGGTCATTTCTTACAGAACAGTAATATTCCATAATTTTCATATACCACAATTTATTCAGCCATTCTCCAACTGATGGACATCCATTCAGTTTCCAGTTTCTAGCCACTACAAAAAGGGCTGCCACAAACATTCGTGCACATACAGGTCCCTTTCCCTTCTTTATAATCTCTTTGGGATATAATCCCAGTAGTAACACTGCTGGATCAAAGGGTATGCACAGTTTGATAACTTTTTGAGCATAGTTCCAAACTACTCTCCAAAATGGTTGGATTCGTTCACAACTCCACCAACAATGCATCAATGTCCCAGTTTTCCCGCATCCCCTCCAACAATCATCATTATTTTTTCCTGTCATCTTAGCCAATCTGACAGGTGTGTAGTGGTATCTTAGAGTTGGAAGGACAAATATTCTAAGGCCCATTTTCTAGATGAGCAAACAGGACTGAGAGAATTTCTTAGCAGCCAAGGTGAGGAAGCCAGCCCAGACAGGCTGCACACTTGGGTGTAAGCAGCAGAGCAGGAACTGGCACCAGCTTCCCCAGGCTCCTGAGACCCAAATGCAGAGGACTGGCCGTCCACTCCGCTTACCGTGCCGTCTGAACCAGGTCTCCCGCTCCCTCAGCCAGGGCGGCTTCCTTGCAACTACGATGCTTTTGTTGGAGTTAAATCATTTGTTAAGTAAAAATTTTAATACAAAGTAAACATAGGAGCTGGAAGATGATTTAATGCCTATTTAACTCTGCAATCTTTTCCCATCCTTTAAGTGGACAACTATTTTATAAATTTGGAGTTTGTATACATTACTCTTCACACATCTCTCTTCATCTATACCTCCCGATATTTCTCTGCAGCCCAACTTGATCATTCTTTATGGCAATCATTAAATGCACCTACCTTTGTTAAATCCTGTGCTAGGTCTTAGGGACATAGAGGCAAAAACAAAACGTTCTCTCCGGAGACAGCACGTCCTCCCACATGTGACTGAATAAACTCCTGGTACTTTGGAAGGGGAGGGGGCTGGCAGCTGGTACCTTGGGGAAGGCCAAATGTGAAGGAAGCCACATTCTCCAAAGCAGAGGAGCCTGAACGAAGGCAAGGGGACTGGCAATGGAGTCATTTATGAAAAGGGATCCAGGACACTGCACAAGGACCAAGGACAGAAATACAGGCAAGCACACATCTGGGGAGGGGGCCAGATGCCTTCCCCTCTGCCTCAGCTCTTCAGTGTGCCCCTTCTCTCCTCTGACACCACTCCTCATCACATCCTGCCTGGAGAAGATCCATCTCCCTTGTCTTCCCTGCATCCTTCCCCCTAGTCCATCCTCATTCAAACACTCAGAGATCCTCCTCAAGTGCAGTTCTGACCATGTCACCACCTCCTCAGTAAACTCCTCTGATTCCCTTCTCAACTCGGGGCATTTTCTGTGGCTGTCCCCCAGGCTCGGAGTACCCCCCTTTTTTGCCCTGATGGTTCCTTCCCCATCTTCTTCCAGTCCCAGCTGAAGTCTCACCCTCTGCAGGAAGCCCTCCCCACATGATTGTTTCCTACTTAGCCCAGCCCTAGCTGGCATCCCCCATTAAATGGAGAGCTCCTGAGGGCAGCCATTGCCTGTTGCCTCTGTCTCCCAGTCCCTTAGTCCAAGGCCCGGCACAGGGTGGATGAGCACTTAATAAAGCAAGATGGGCTGACTGAATAGGTGTGGTCATTAATCTTGAATGGGGTCCATTGCAAGATGAGACTTGGGAGACTCAGGTATTGGAGTTTGGAGCCATAAGGTTCAGGGACATCCCAAGGTTTTAGGGGGAGAAGGTGGAGATGGTGATCTGAACAGAGGAAGTGAGCAGTTTGTGCTTAAATGTAAAGATCACAGGGAGCCTGAAGTTGTTGACTGAGCTGGGCCTGGATTTTGGCAGCTTCCCTGAGGACGACAGGAGGGGTAGGGCCTGGAGGGAGGGAGGCTCCTACAGGTAAGAGGGGAGGAGGGTCTAAAGGAGAAATTGAGACTAACCCACAGCTTGTGAACCCAGATCCTTAGAAGAAGGGGGTGGAGTCCTTGACAAAAATTGGGAAGTATATAGTGGGTACAGCAAACTTACCCTATAAAGGATCAAGTACTAGATGTTATAGGTTTTATAGGCTAAGAGACAAAATTGAGACTAGTATAGGGATATTTTTATAAAAATAGAAAAAAAATTTAATTTTCACAAGTAAGAATCAACAAAATTAAAAATATAATAATAAAGCACAATTTTTGTAGTATTAATCTATTAATGAGAGGAATGGAATTCATTTTGGGGGAATAACATTTCACTTAATTGAGGTTCGAAGTTAATGTTTCCTATCACAAAAGTTGATTGTAAATATTCATCTATTAATATTGATCTGTAATGAGATCTTATTATGTATTTCATCTTTGAAAATGTCTTTTCAGGCAAATAAATACCATCAAATACTGATATCAGTCTACAAGCATATGATTTTAATTGAGCAAAATCTTGGATAAATTTGTTTTCACTGGACATATTTAACTGTTGCAACCAAATACAATTTAATTATCTCACTATCAGTAAACAGCTTTCCTTGCTTGACTAACAATGAGCCATGAGAATTTTACTTTAATTTCAGCTTTATTTCCATTTTTTATTTGTCATCAAATTCTGCTGTGATAAGATAATCCAAATTTCTAATTGTTCTATGGTCTGCTATCCTGTGATCTGGGAATATTAGAATGAACACTTTATCTGATAATAGTGATGTATATTGTATTCTTTGAGCACCTCAATAATGTCATTGCATAAACATGGTGCTATCTAGTTCAATAATAAAAGAATCTATACTCCCCTTAGTCTTAAAAACACGACCATGGAAAGCCTTCTTTTGTTTTAATGGGTTGACATGACAGATATGTACTGGTAATAAAATTAAATTGCACTATGGCGAAAAGCAGGGCATTCAAAATATGTCCAATTCTGATTGCCTCACTGCAGTTGGTAGCGTGCCTGAGCACAAGAGGAAGCAGTGTGCGCCACACAACCACCTCTGGCTCTTCCTCAACTCCACGGGTATACCTGGAAAGCAATCAGACAATACACAAACCATAAACTTTACTGAAAGGACACAGAAAGGTGAATATCACATAATTCTCATTTCAATGAAACTTACTCTTGATTTGGTCTTTTTTCAAGTATTAAAAATGCAAAAACTGTTCTTATTTCTTAGCTCCTGGATGGGAGGGAGCATTTGGCCCCCTAGTGTACTAGTTACTGAGATAGAGCCAATCATGTGGTGTTCACTTTTGGATCTGCCTGGACCTTTCCCTGCCTTTGACCATTTGAGAATTATCTAGTCTTTCACTACTGAGGAGAGTGACATTATAATACAAACAGGTCTTTTTTTCTTCTTAATTATTTATTTCCTTGGGAAATATTCTCAGTGGTAGGATTACCAAGTCAAAGGTTATATGACCTGAGTTTTTGAAAAAGGAAAGACTTCTGCCCTTGAGTTGCATCATGTATTATCTTACAATATTATGTCTACATTATAATATCAGTGATGATTTTTGCTAATGCTCAAACAACTAACTACCTTCCTTCTCTCAAGGACATAATTTAGAATCTAGAATTCTTGATGAATTTGTCTATTTAAATTTTCAATTTGAAAATGTGCCTTTTTTTTTAAAAAAAATCATTAATTTCTCATTTGTTTCATGTTTAATTGACATAGTTCTGTCTTAAAATTTAACAATGAAGTTTTGAGGAAAGCAGGAAAATTTTTGTGTGGCTCTAAAATATTCTTTCTTTTTTGGTGAACATCTTAGTGACTGACATTTTGAATATCCCTTTTGAACAGCATAGTAATTAAAAATAATCCAGAGAAATGCTGGAATAATACAAATGAAGAAATAAACAGTGGCACCATTTAGGAGCTTACCATTCATCATGCTGAGACTTTCTTTAGTAAATTGTTTCTCAAAAAACTTTCTATTACTCACTGCAATCAAATTATTGTATAATTGAGGAGCTCTGTATTAGAAGAGAAGAGAAATACCAGCAAAAGGTTTATTTTGTTCTTGCCATTGCTATTGCCCATAAGATTTTTTTTCTTCATGTGAATGTGTTGTCATTAATATGTAAATATAAATGCAGGTAAATTTACACATATGTTTAAATATATTGCTTTGGGGTATCTTCCCTCTCTTGAGAGGCAAGATGGAGATTATTTTTAGATTATTAAGGAATCCAACCATGACGATTTTTGCATTTTTTTATAGAATGGCCAGTGGTCCAGGAGGTCATGCACCTCTCTCCAATCAGAAATCGATACCTTGGGAATGTTCTCGAACAAAGAAATTACAGGTCACTGAAGAGGAGCTGTTTTATATGAATTGTAGAGCTGCCTATCTAACTGTTTTTAAAAGCAGTTTAGAAAATATTATGTCAAGAGATCAACTCTGCATAGGTAAATATTCTTTTACTTTTCAGCATGTGTTTATTTTTTCCCATAAATTGAGAAAAGCAAAAAAAAAAAATAAGATTTAGAATTTAATTCTAAATTTGTTTTCATTTCTTAATAAAGGTTGACTAATAAAATCAGTTTTTTAAGATGACCATATGCTACAAAATTAAGTTCCAAAATTATTAAATAAAATATCTAAATGTCATATTGTAAAACCTTAAAGTTTTTGTTTTACTTTGAGTATATTTTAAGCCATCATCATCTAAGGATTAGTGGTTTACAATGATAGGTAAGAGCTTTACATTCTGAGTAAGTTTGAATTTGACTAATTTGAGGGAATGAATGGAAAAGAATTGATTAGTTCTTGCCATGAGACACTTAGAAGCATGCTGAGCAAACTCAAATAAAAGAATGGTCTCCAGGGAGTGAATTCAGTCTGAGGAGTATTGGGAATAGTGACCTGATGTATAGGGCAGCCAGCTGACTCATCATAAAAGAAGTAATGATGCTGTTGATTTCTGTGTCCAGAAAGGAGAGCAGATCACAAGATGGCTTAGACAGACAGCCAGATGGAAGGGGAAGGATGGTCTGGCCTGAGGTCTGAGGTCAGCCACATAGAATGGACTACCCCAGTTTGCACTCCTCTTAGTCACCAGTGAAAATCAGTCCAGAGATGAGTGAAATTCCTTAAGTCTTGGGAACATGGATTCTGGAGTCCGGTGCAGAAGATGGGTCCAGATGGGAAGAAGCAGATCAGTGATAAGATGGGTTAGGGGGGTGAGTGGGTAGGAAATCTGTTCAGGATCTGAGGCCAGCAGAAATAGTGGATGGGGTAAATTTGCAACTCCATAGTCACAGTCAAAATGGCTGAGGCCTAGGTTGAGGAGAACAGAGAGAATGTTTGAGTTTTGTCATTGGGTAAAGATTTGAAGAAGAAAATAGAGAACAGAATGAAAAGACAAGAAGGAAAGGAGAGAAGAAAGGGTAGTTTATTCTCGTCATTGTTGTCCTCTCCCTTGTTACTTGTTACATGGTCCCTGAGGACATGGTCAGCCCCATAAATGTGAAAAAGAAAAAAAGACTCAGCCCTCTCACTCCGTCTGTGGTGGTCAGTAATGTTGGGACCACTCACAGATACGGCTTCGGTTGTTTGGGCCATAAGGCCAGCAATGAACACAGGACCCAATGACTTGATAAGCCATTTCTTTAAGACAGGGCAGTGGTGTGGTGCTCAAGTGGCAGAAAGGACTTCCTTTTATGGGGCCATAGGGACCGGGAATTCCTGACGCAGTTCTTCATGCCCCCTCTGCATATCCCAGGGATGAAAAACTGGTCCCTTCCCTCAGAGAGCTGACATTCAGTGGCAGGATCATGCCAGAGTCGTACTGAAGACCCCCCAAGGAGCCAGGCCCCTTCCTCTCCTCTGGGCCTCCTCCTAATCAGAAGACGGCCCAAGGGGTGGGAGGTGAAAAGCTGTGCAGCTCATGCTGAAGAGGAACGAAGGCACTTCTGGGCATAGTGGCTGAGAGGAACGTGAGCCAGTGCCGGGGACTGGGGGAACCTTTCCCTGCCACCAAGGTGCCCAGGGCCAGAGCCAACAGGAGGCCGCCATGATCTGGGGCTTGTGGGCAGATCGCAGCAGGCCTGAGGCCTGAGAGATGGGCCAGTGTGCCAAGAGTGCCATCAAGGCAGGGAGAGGGCAGCCTGAGGCAGGCCCTCATCACCTGCAGCCTATTTGGTCATTATTCTTGTTGATACCAATAATAGTCAGCATTTATGGGGCTTTTTCAGGTAGGGCAAAGGGCTTTACAGGAGACATCTCTGATTCTCACAACAGCTTTGAAAGAGAGGGACTATTGTTATCCCATCTTACAGATGAGGAAACAGGCAAAGAAAGGTTAAATGGCTTGCCCAGAGTTACAAGTAAGTTTCTGAACCAGAAATTGATCCCAGATCCTCTTTTCTGCAGGATCCAGAGCTCAGTCCATTGGGCTGCCACCTGCATCACCTCCTGTACCACCTCCTGTACCACCTCCCGTGCCATCTCCTGTATCGTCTCCTAACCACCTCCCATGCCATCTCCTGTATCATCTCCCGTACTATCTCCTATGTCACCACCTGTACCACCTCCCGTGCCATCTCCTGCATCACCTCCTGTACCACCTCCCGTGCCATCTCCTGCATTACCTCCTGTACCACCTCCCATGCCATCTCCTGTATCACCTCCTATACCACCTCCCTTGCTATCTCCTATATCACCTCCTAACCAAATACTGTGCCATCTCCTGCATCACCTCCCATGCCATCTCCTGTATCACCTCCCATGCCATCTGTGCCACCTCACTCCCTTCTAATCACTCTCCTTCAGATCTCTTCTCCAGCCCATCGTCCAGTTTCTTCCAGATGATTTTCTTGAGACCTAGGTCTGACTATGCTGGGCTCACCTTCTTAACTTGACGCTTATGGACGAGGGCTCCATGAATTCAGAACTTGTTGACCTCTGGTTGCTGCATTTCCATATAACTGATGTCCTTTGGGATCCTGTGCATTTCATTTTGTGCATTTAAAACCCTGCTTCTGAGAAGAGGCCCCCGGACTTCTCTGGCTTCTCCACTCTGAGCCAGAAGGGTCGGACTCAAGAAGAAGCCAGCCTGGTGTGAGCTCTCAGGCTTTCAGGTTCTGCCCCATTGGCCTTCTCTCTGCGCCCCATGGCACCTGCAGGTCTGATAAAGCTGTCAGCCATACCTTTTATCCAAGCCCTTGAGAAGAGCCCAGGAGTCCTCCAAGGCCTCTCGACTCTTGAAGCTTTATTCAGTTTGGGGGGGTGGGTGGAGATATGCCCCTGGCATAGGATTGTACCCACCCAGAATATTGCGAGCTGTCCTTCAGGAAGCCTGGGCTGCTTTGGGGCTCGCCTCTCTCACCCCCTGTCCCAGGAGATATCTGAGAACTCCACCAGAAGATGAAGCTGCACTCACCACCTAATAAATCTTGTTGTCTTCCCCTTTTAAAAAAAATGAGGACCTTGTTTCCTTTCTCCTCCAGTGTGGTCTCCCCTGTCCCCAGCAGGGAGTAAGCTGCCCCATTGGCCTGTTTTTCTGGGCCAGACTCCTCAGGGTCTCTGAGTGGGTTCCCTATCTTCTTATCTCAGGTATCACCTACTTTTGTCCTGACCTTTTCTGCCCTCCCGCAAGAAAGAGAGAGTAAAGCATAAATTCAAGCCTTGTTCTCCTCCCCTGTCCCAGGGCTTCCCTTGTTCCCCCAGGCTGCTTGAATAGCTCTGTCTTCAGGAGCTCCCTTCTCCTGAGCTGCTCAGCCTCCCGGGTCATGCTCTGGCTCCTCATCTTCTTGCTCCTGCTCTCTTGGCCCATCCAAGGCAGCTGCTGACTTACTCAAGCGGCCACTTGGCTCCTCTCTCACTTTGAGAGTTGCTTTTGTGTCTTCTGAATTCCATTCATGGAGTTCCTTATCCTTCTTGGGCTAACTAACTTCTAGAGAATTTCCATCATCTCCCCATCTTGCTCTGAGCCCTTGGAAATCTGAGCTCCCAGATCTGGGGTGCATTTCAGACAGCAGGGGAGTCGCAGTTAACTTAGGCACATTCAGCTAGGTGAGCTTGGGGAGCAGGAAGTAACGGACACGTGCAGGAGACAGAGAGAATGAGAGAGAACAGTTTAAAGACTGTAGGAGCCTCCCTCGCCATTTTATGTTCCGCTGGGTCCCAGTTCCCAAGTGCCTCTTGTAGAGTAGCCGTCTTGCCCCCAAGTTTGAGCCTAGAATCTTCTCTTTATCATGTCCACAGGCACTCTATTCATTTTCTTTAGGCTCACTGAACTAAGGTTCATTCTTCATTGGAACTCTTATGGTTCATGCCCACTCAGCTGGAAAGCCCCTGCTGGCTTCCTCCCCTTTGACTTCCTGGGGAGGCAAAGAAGAAATGGTTCTGGGCTTTTAATACAGGCACACTTGGGTGGGAAGCCCTGGCAAGACTAGTTTGTTCCTAATCAATGATTTTTCTGCCAGCTAAACCTTAGCTGTTTTTATTTGCTTCCATTTAAAAAGGATTCACGCCTCCTTCCTCATCAATAGCTTAGTTAAGTACAGTGGGGAAGAGAAGACACTTAGTTGTTTCTCTGGCACCATCTGCTCCCTGATAGTGGCTGCCTTCTATATGAGACCCTGGCACCTTTCTTGGTGTAAGTTTTTAAAGAGACTCTAGACTTTCCTTTCATGAAAGGTTACCTGCTAAGCTTTCCTCCCAGGCTTTATCAGAGGGTGGGCCCTGCCCCCGAGGCCGATCCTACTCATGCAACCTTTGTCTCAGATTGAAATCTAGAAGAGAATCTCCCTTTATTGGTATGTCTTTGGCAGAGAGAGTCACCAAGGAGATGTCTTGGTAATTGGAAAGCAGCTGAAGTGGTCCGGTGGACCCATAGCAGGCTCAAAGTCAGAAACGCACAAGTTCCAAACTGGCCTGAGACAGTTTTTAACCGTGTGACCCTAGGCTGGTCACTTTACCTCTATTTCCTCATCTGTGCAATGGGGTTCATGATAGCATCGACCTCCTGGGATCCAGCAAGTGAAAAGATGTGACAACGTGCTTTGCAAAGTTTAAAGCATCAGATAGACGCTTGCTGTTACTGTCACTGAAGTCTCCAGTCACTGCTTCCTTCTTTCCTCCCTGGCAGATTAGAGATCTGTTTCCTAAACTTTTCCACATCCTCTTACCATCCAGTTGTCTGTGGTGACAATATGTGTTCAGGCTCTTCTTTTTGGGGTTTTATGCAGATTTGTGTCACCGTGCATCCCTCTGATTTCTGAATTTCCTCTTAATACAATACTCTTCCTCTACTCCTTTTACTCATCCCCCTTTTTTTGAATAAGTCATATCTGTTGGAGCCAGATTCTGATCAGCACTCCCATGCAAACAAGGCTCTGGGATAGCTCCAAGGACAAGGCTGCTTCTTCACTTAGGACCTCCAGCTCCTTTCACTTGTTGCCTGAGCTTCAGGCCTTTATAGAAAGATAATTGGGATTTGAATTGAAGTGTCGTCTCCTTTTCAGACATTTTCTCCATGGAATTTCTGGCTGCTGTAGCCTTTCTCCCTCCCACATTATAGCTGCTCTCTGTGAGACACAGTTTGGTGGGTGTTTTATATATGTGTGTGTGTGTGTGTGTGTGTGTGTGTGTATGTGTCTATGTATGTATGTATACATACATATATATCATCTGTTTCCTTTAGACTTCAGTTTCTTGCTCAGATTTTTTAATCGTTGGCAATGGTTTTAGCTTCCTTGGAAGCTGATTTCAATGACCAGAAATTAATAGTATCAGATCAACAGAAAGATGCCTCCAGTACAACAACCATGCGCTTCTCAGCAACATGAATACAAAACAGATAGAAATCACTGGGAATGGGGCTAGAGTCGGCTTCCTCTAGGAGGTGGCACCTGACATGAACTTTAGGGAAAACTGGTGGCTCTAGAAAAGGAGGTGAAGGGACCCCAGGCATGGGAGAAGCTCTGCAGAAGGCATAGGATGGGAGTAAGAACCAGTTCCTTTCATTTTGAATTGTTAAATATTGAAACACTAGAAACTGTTCTAAAAAGTTGTATGACCTGGCAAAGTTTGGCGGGTGATCTCTCAGAAAATGGGGTCGCCAAAAGGAAGTCATCAGATGGCCTTTGGAAAAGGCTGTAGGATAACTTTTTATTTATTTCCTCAGCTACAAAAGAAATGTTTTAGATGCAAGGACTCATTAGCGTGCCTCCTCACTTACTTGACCACAGCCCAATTAACCCTTTGTATTTCCTCTGCTCTCCGGGGAGGCAAAGACCACTTTGGGGTGCTCCTGAGCAGATATTGCCCAGCTGCCTTAGTTCTGCACTCGCTGAGCAACTTGTAAAGTCTGTATCTTTGGGCCAGACATGACTTTTTGGTCCCTGCAGGTTCAGAGTGATCCTCTCAGTGTTTACCTTCTCTAAATAATGGTGTGCTTGTGGGAAGCACTTTCCACTAAGTCAGGTGCCTCAGCACTAGGGCTCAAAGGTGTTCTCCCAGGCTAGAAATGCTTCCCCCTGGCAGAGGCAGCCCTCATGGTCCCGATCTCAAGTTTTTTCTTCTGATCTGTGCTTTTATCCAGTATTGCAGCTGGCAGTGGTGAGGGAAATCCCACCCCTACTCCCACAGAAGTCTGAATCAGTGCTGATGGAGGCCCAAAATGTGCTCTCAAAAATACTCTCTTAGTGAGCACACAGTAGGCACTTAGTAAGTGTTTATTGACTGACTTATCCAACCTTTTCTGTGGGCAGCTCTTCCTACCTCAGTCATCGGTGATTTTTGACGCAGCCCTCCAGTTACAGTTACTATTAAAGTGTTGCTTCATCATCTCAAAGTTCATATCTTTTAGGAAAGGGCCAGAGTCCATTCCTAATTCAATAAGAAGGGCCCCTGCTCAGCAGATTAGGGGCTTCTCTGACTACCCCATTCCAGCTGGACTGTTTCAATACTGAATTATTGCATTTCAGTGTATCAAATAAAATACTTGTTTATTGATATAACTTCTGACATGTTATTACTGAGCTTCCTTTTGGTGTTATCACCAATCCAATAAGTTTATAGTTTATACTTTTCCCTTATTGAGGCATTTACTTTAGAAACCAATGAATGTGTATTATCAAGACACTAGTTTTACAGGCTTATCTGGAAGGATAAGAAGTTAGAATTCTTCTTCCATAAATTCTTGGTGCTAAATGGAGCTCCCTTTATGACATGCCAGTGATTAATTTCAAATAATCTGAGTGTAAACACAGGCGCATTGGGAACAAGTGTGAGAACCTTTATATATTCTTGTGGCTTTCCTCTGTATCCAGGTGCCCAAATATATACCAAGGGTACGTACATCTCCATTTTGGGACTGGATGGACCGACAATTATCAGACCTTGACATGAACGTATTAACAGGAAAATAACAGTTATAGGTTTATATTAAAATTTCAGGTGTACTGGGGCAAGGGATTAGGTGTATGGAGTCGGTTGTGAAGTGTCTAGAGTTATATTATGTTGGTACTGTTAGGTACACTCTGCTGTTCGTTCAATACTTATTCATGATAATAGGCTCCAATGAATTATTACAGAAAAGTTTTTAAAACAGTTTAACAGTTCATAGAAATAGGAATGCAAAAATAGAGAACATATTTGTGTGTGTGTATGTGTATATATATACATATATATGCATATTTTATGGAGAGAGAGGAGGAAGAGAGAGAGAATTCACTTTATTACCTATTGTTTCTTTTCCTTTCTATATACTATAATTCTAACCTTCAAAGAGGGGAAGTATACAACATTATTTTTTAAAATGTATACTAAAAATAGCAATTCAGTTACTTGTTGTTCAGTCCCGCCTGACTCTTGGTGACCCCATTTGGGTTTTCTTTGCAAAGGAACCGAGGGATTTGTCTTCTCTGACTCACTTTATAGATGAAGAAACTGAGTTAAGTGACTTTATGGGGTCACATATATAGTAAACGTCTGAGGTCAGATTTGAACTTGGGAAGATGAGGTATCCTGACTCCAGGCCAGGCTCTCTGTCCACTGCACCACCTAATTGTTTACTTACTTGCTAGACACCTGTTCCCTAGAGTGACCTTGTAAAGGTCCAAGATTGTATTAACAACTGCCACTGCTTTTAGGAGATGTTTAAGTGAAGACAATGTCAGCTATTACCATTAAAAATTCCCCCTTTTCCCAAAGCATCTCTGAACCCTGCCAAAAAAATATCTAGCTATTTCCAAAAAGCTTTTAGTTGGATGCATTAGAGATGGCAGGTACATTTTTAGAGCAGAGGGAGATTGATCTTGTAATATGGACTCATGAAAAAAAGTGGAAATCTTAACATTAGTTTGAGAACTGGGCTTGTGGAGGGAGAGGACTATTTCTTTCATCTTTGTGTGCCTCTGGAAATAGAATAGTGATATGCCAAGTTCCAATAGGAATAATTTCTCTTTCCTTTCTCTCCAGAAAGTCCATTTTTATCCAACTTGATTCTGCTCCAAATTAAGTAATTGTGTATATCTGGGTTCCCCAAAATCACCTACCGAATTTACTTGTCCATTGGTCCTCCACATATCTGAATAAATAAATAAATGGTGAATTAGTCAGATATTTCTTTTCTGGTGTGACAGTTCATAATGACCTTCCATCTAGGCAACCCCAACACAGACAAGAACCTACAAATTTCTGTAAGAATGTATTAAGTTTTTATGTAGATATTTGTTTCAAATTTCTTTTTTAGGTTTTTTCCTTCTAGTAAATAACTGGGTTTTTCCTATTTTCTAATATTTCCCCAAAGCATTTAGTAAAATATTTTGCACAGTGGGAAGACTTAAATGTTTTATGATATAAATGATTTATAAGGTCTAGGTGGGCTACTCTGGATCTAGTTAGTGTGTTTGTTGTGCCAAAAACATCTCTTGCGATGTCACATCACTTGAAGTTTATTCACTCAGAGAAAATCATGAAATTAACTACCCAGATCATTTTTCTGAGGTTCTGAGAATATACAGGTGATCCTGTGAAATCTCATTTAATTTAACTAGTATGTTTTTTTTTTTGGTTTTCATTTTTATGTCTCCAGTGCCTAGCATAATGTCTTGCACATAGGAGTGATTATAACTGAAATGCAATTCAGTTGGATATGAAATTTCATATAAGACATGAGAATCCCAAATTAGAGCAAGTATGCACTTTATTTTGTGACTTTAAGGGTGATGACCAAGATATTAGATGTACTAGATAATGAATATTTTTGACAATCAGACATATGTATGTTCAGCAGCATTTCCCTTTGGGGTTTATGTTATGTGGCCATTATGCAAAAATCTGGCCATCCTCAATGAAAAGGTCAGCTTGCCCCATTATAGAAAATATTTAAGATTATCCAGAGTCATAGTTAGCAGTATTTCAAAGTGTTTCGGCCCTTGACTTGTCTTTGACTTCAAATGGTTTTTAAATTTGAATAGGTTATCCAGACTTTAGATGACTTCTAATCCCCAAATTCTATGATTCTAAAAACGAACACATTTCTGTATATAGGTTATAATGTAACATACAGCTAAAGACCTTGAAAAGGCTCCTGGGCAACAATAATTAGAAAACAGTTTATTCCTTAGTTGAACTGTTGCTCTTAATCTAATGATTTTTAAATTTAACTCCTTATTTTGCATTTTAAATGTGTCAAGAGTATTTGTTGAGCCTGGCAAAAGGGTATTTTTTGGCGTTTACTTTTTTGTTTCCAGGTCTCAATTGCATTTGATCTTCTGAGTTCTTAATTAATAAACAAGTTTTAAAAAACCATCAAGTTGTGAACTGAGGTGTCAAAATTAATTTTTTGAATTTATTAATGGACATTAAGTAATGGACTTGAGCTTTTGTCATTTGTGTTTTTGAAAAAAATTGAATACACAAGAATAACATTTAGTTGTTAGTATTAAAATTATATGTATATATATATGTGTTTGCACAATTTTGTAAAAAAAAAAATAACTTGGAGGGGGGAATTATATAATTCAGGCCCTAGTATAAAGTTAATAAAATGTCAAAAAAAATTTTTTTTTTACTTGGCAGCACTTCAGAAAGCAGGAAGAAATCCTTCCCAAAAGACAATTGATAAGTACTGGACTCCTCAAACTGCTAAGCTGAATTTTGATGATTTTTGTGCAATTTTAAAAAAAGAAAAGCCTACTTCAAAATCAGAACTATTAAAAGCATTTAAGAAAATAGATGTAAATAATGATGGCTATATTTTACACACTGACCTTTATAAAATTCTTACAAAGGTAAGCCCTGTGAGAAATCTTTTTTTCCTAATCTATTTCAGGAGAAATAGGCCCATTTCTGCTATAAAATTTTTTTGGAACTCAGCTTTATCAATCATTTGCATTGATATCAGAACTAACTGTACTTGAGTGGTAAGAGAAATGACTGACAGAATCTTAGATGCTGTCATAAAGTGCTTCTGGATCCTTCTGAATGAAAGGTGTTTTGTAAATGAAAGCTAAAGGAGTTGCTTGGGACGATATCGCCATTCCTTTGTGCCTCTGAGTAAGTCTTTGCTGAGCAGCTCTCTGTAAGTCAGTGATCGATCTATGTGCGAAGGAAAAACTATATATAAATTGGGAGAAGTCATTTTGTTCTTGGCTGTAGCATTAGGAAGTATCATTACTCTAGTTGCAATGTTGTATTTTATTTAATCTATAATATTCAATTGTAATTCGTAAACAGAAATTGAACACAACTGCCAAGAATTTGATAGTGTTGCAAAGTAAGTGATAACAGAAACAGAGCTTTTACTCAGAGGGTTAGTGGCTTCCAACCTTTGACAAAGATCAGTTTCCAAAATTTTTCATTGCTCTTCTTTGCATGGCTAATTATAGAATGTTATTCATTTAAAAATTGACATATTTTAAACTATCTCTTAAAAAAACATTGTAGACATTTAAAAATCTAATCTGTTTTCACAGAGAGGGGATAAAATGACACCAGAGGAATTGAGTGCTATACTCAATTTGGCTGATGTAAATGTGGACGGCAAGCTTGACTACAATAAGGTGTGTGTTAAATCATCTCTTGTACATGTGACCTTGTAGTATTGGTGAGGAAGGAATATTGTGATAGCATAGGTATCCTTTTGAAAGTTTGCTATAACTTATTAATATTAACCAATTTATTTTAAATTGAACATGTCTTCAGTTTCAAATTATTTCATATCATGCCCTAGTACAATAATTGTATTTTTTTAAAATAACAAGTCCTGGAAACCTACAAAAACTTATCAGAAATGCAGCTTTTCAAGAAAATAAAACCATAAAAATTATTTAGAACAAACCCAAGTCTGCACATGTCTTATAAAAAAATAATAAATCACCTCCCAGGGTGTACCACATTTTATTTTCACTCAATGTGACCTCCTCATTGAATCATGGCTGCATTTCACCTGGTCACTTGAGAGTGGTCAATCTGATCCAAGAAAATAAAATGAGTAACTCAGTTCCATTGAAAATGTCTTCCATCTATCAGTCTACCCCTTACCTACTAATGCACATTTCTCCCTCCCCTTCCTGAAATGTATGACTGAACATTTTGCCCACTGGATTACTTTTTTATTTTCTATAGTTTTGTAAATTATATGTGACAACCAATGAGCAGTGTCTCAAGACTGCACTAGAAAAACTGGAAATTGATAGTAAAATGAGGCTTCAGCAATTAGGAAGTCACCTGGAAGGATCTCCAGAGAGTGCCATATCACCAATAGCAAAACCGTCCCTGAGAATTCCAAGGAATATTGATCAGGAAACTATGCTCAATAGAGGTATTTACTTTTGTGCCTAATAATTTTCTGCTAAAGAAATACGTTTTTTAAAATCAGTAATTCTCTTTTAAATTTGAACAAGATTCTTTGTTATTGTTACCATTTATAGACTCGTTTAGCCATAATCCAAATTCTTTAAAAGTAAATTTTATGATGAAACTTAATTAAGGTTGCAGTATTTTCTCTAGGAATCAAATATCTAACTACAGAGTGACAGTCTAGCAAATGTGTATATTAATATTATAAAAATATCCAGGGAGACTGATTGTGTAGACAGTTATATAATTGCTGAGGAAGTCACTTAGCCTTTGTACACCTCAATTTTTGCACCTGTAATGTGAAGGAGTTGTCCGTTATGGCCTCTCTGTGCCTTCCCAGCCCAATCCATGATCCTGTGACTCCACTCTAGACAGTAATTACATCACTCTTGCCTTATTTCCCATAGGGAATACACAGAGAGAAGGATTGATTGCTCAAATGGGTCAATTTATATTATTGGATGTTAGAGACAAGATTCATATTGATAATCATTAAATAATATGATGAAAGAACAGAATTTAACAGTTAATGAAAATTTGTTGCAGGGGATGGCCGAAATTCTTCTCTACCATTACCAGCTCGAAAGTATAAAACATCTGTTTCTTTTAATATCAGCATGGGGGCTAACAGCTGTAGAAACTCAAAGCTACTTGAGCCAAACTCACTCAAGGTATGTTATTTTAAATCAGAAATTGGGAAATTGGGGGATATTTTTTCATATTATCTTAACAATTTTTAATATTTATACTGTTTCATTAAGGTCTACAAAGTAATTTTTTGACATTTTTGTAGAGGCATCAACATTTGCAGTCTGTATTTAAAACAACTTTTCTGGTTTTAAAGTAGAAACGGTAAATGATATTTTAATGAGGACTTTAAGGGTAATGTGATTTATTTTGAGTTGTTTTACCTGATTATCTAAATTAATGCATCATTAGCCCTAAAATAGTTAATTTTATTTAACAAAGAATTTATCTAAGTCTTTTCTTTTAAATAAATCACTCATTCGATATCAGTTCCTATGGGGAAAAGACAACAAAGTCACTTTGCTAAGTCAATATTTGTAGAGTGTTAATATTGATCTTTTTCCTTTGTTTTCCCTTTCTTGACTCAACCTTTACTAGTTTTCTTTCAGCAGAAAATAATAGCCACAGAAATATAAAACATTAACTGGAAACTGCTAGGATACATTAAAAATGTGCACCTTGAGACCTCTGTTAAAGGGGAAAAATGGTTATGACCACATAGTATAACTGCTGTTAGAAAACTGAACTGATTGTTCTCATGAGCTACATTTTGTTTCAAATAACAACTCTGTATTTGTTATTGAACTCTGAAGTCCCCTATATCTTTAAATTGCTAGACAGTGACATTTGTTCTATATGAAAATTTTAAAACATCATCTCCAAGGAATTGTTTTCAGTCTGTTTAGGAATCCATACCCCCCAAGCAATTTAGTGTGCATGCTCACCATGTTCAAACATAATATTTAGTGTCCAACAGTATGATTTTCTACCATTAGAGCCTTCGTCTGTTTCCCAAACATGAAATGTTTTTTTAAAAGCCCTAATATTATCAAAGATGACCTGTGTGTAATAAATAACCAAATGTGAAATTACAGTATAGAAATGAAAAAAAAAATCTGTACAGAATATATTTTGTAAATACTTATAAGAATTTTCTCTCCATATCATATTGTTGTCTTCAAAATAATTTAGCCCACGCCATTGTCAGTCTATTGCCTTTAAAAGAGAATTTTACATTTTAAATAGTACGGATTTAAACCTAATATTCATAACCATTATTTGCAATCACTTTTGTTTCAGAATTACAGCAAACAGATAATATTTGGGTCTCTTTTCCAGTAACATAATTGAGATTGTAATACTGAATACAGAAGTTAGGCCAAGCTTTCTCTTAAGACCAGGAAAAACCAAGATTATACTAACTTCTACAATATTGCAAGTTGTCCTATAGTGAAGCTACCCAGATCCATTCAACAACTTACTATATTTTTTGATTTGTTTGAATACTTGTGAGAAAATACCAAAAGAACACAAATCGTGATGACAGTCTTTGTTGAGTCATTGTTTAGAGGGATGAAAAAGATAGAAATGATAAGACCTTGCCCTCCACCCCAAAATTAATATAGTTCAATCTCGTTAGAATCAACTGATTTTTTTAGCTGGGAGATAACTTTAAAGTAGAATCATAACATCCAATTTGAGAACCCTTCAAGTATGGTTTCCTATAAAACTTCTCTGGCAGGTCATTATAAGTTCTTCAGTTAAAGAGCTGCAGGGAAAGTGCTACAAGCCAGGACAATGCAGCTCACTGTTAGATAACTCATAATTGCTAGGAGTACCTTACTTACATTGAGAAGAACTTATCCATACTCAAAAATTCTCATTCTGGAGTTAAACAAAAGTCCAATTTTTCTACAAGAAATCCTTTTAAAAATCTGAAGCCAAATCTCTAGGCTAACTCTCTCCACTTGGTTTTACCATCCTGGCTTCCTAATACCATTAAGTTTGTTCCAATCTACAAATGGATTCCAAAGATGGAGTCACCAGAGAAGAGGCAAAGAAAACCCTCATCTCCTTTTCCATGGACCTTATACCTTTTTCTTGTAGTCTCCAAGCACATGAGCTTTATTGGATATTCCCATCTCCTAACAGTGGACTTCTATTGCCTTTTTCACATAACTGCGGTGTATTTGTACTTTTCCTCTCCTACATTATGTAGTTTGTTTTTTTAACTCAAGGAGAGGAATTCTTTTCTATTTCCTTTTCTCTTATTTTTCCACCTTTCAAGATCAGTTTTAGATCTTGACTTTTTCAGTTACATACTAATTATTCTGTCTAGCCTCATTTGGAAGTAGAAAATAATTCCTGGGAGAACTCTAGGTGCAAGAATGAGGATCTTAAAAGAATCTTAGCAGATGAAAACCTTGGGGTAAATCTTAGGAGATGGGATATAGAAGGAATAAACCTGAGAGCTGGCACTGGGATTCAAAAATGATTCCCACAAATGTAAGATGGAGGAGAGATATAGGCAGCTTGGTCTCCAAAAGCTCTGTGGAGCTTTAGTGGTGGCAACTCATTATCAGTCATGCAGGTTGTTGGAATCAAGGCTTCCTTGCTGGGGCTGGTCTAAGGACCAAAAGTGTTAGAGCAGGGCTGCTATAGCAAATAGCCCCAAACCCAAACCCAACCAAACAGGTGCACCTGCTTTAAGAGGCATAACCTCTGAGTCCTCCTCTCCTCTGCCTCCATCAGCCCTCATCGGGAGTTTTGTGCCCAGTTTGGGGTCGCAGGGGAATTTTAACAAAGGATGACCAGAGGTAGCTTGCTGCACAAGGTAGCATTTAATAGCGGGACACACTGCCTGTCAGCGAACATGTCCATGGCAAAGCCTCTGGGCAAAAGGGCAGTTCTGCTTATCCAGGTGTTGGGACATACGGAATAGGTGATATAGGATGGGCAACATGACTGATTTGGTAAATTTGGTAATCAGAGCTAACAGTGATCCCTCTCCTCTCCCCCTCACCCCTGTTTTCTCATGAGACTAAGAAATGCCCATTGTCTGAATGCAGGTGTGAGACCATGGGTAAAAGGTTTGGACAGCAAACCGGCTGTCTTTGAAGGGTAGACTGATGGAGGAAAGATATTGGGCCCAGCTCACACACATTTCACAAGATTAGCAAAATTTCTTGAGGCTACAAAAGATGGAGTTTTAAATTTAACCCATTAAAGACCAGCTGAACTCTAAACTCAGTTCAGAGACAAAGAATCATGACTTAAGCAGTTACAGGTAAAATCTATTAATTGTAAATGGGGTCAATAAGAAAAAAATAGGCTCAATTTTAGTCTTCTCACTGGCTTAAAAGGAACAGGTATAAAATGGAGAGTGAGCATCTGAGACAGGCCGCCAGGTTGGTGAAGGGCCTGAGCCAGTAGCATAGAAGGATCTCCAAGAAGACTTTGAAGGGTTCAAGAGCTCCATTGGGTATTGTGCAGATTCCTTTTGTGTAGGGGCAGGATTATGTCTAGTGCCCTTTGAGGCCTTTCCAGCTCTCAGGTTCTGTGATTCTGTGACTAAGGGACAAGGGGAGAAGCCATGTCTTCTCAAAGGAAAAAAGGCTGTCCAGAGAAAAGACGCAGAGGCAGGGCACTTTGAGCCCGATCTGTGACCTCCTTCGTGTCACTGGTCTGTGCATCCTGCCCTTCGGGGAGCACACCTGACAAGGTGCGGTCAGCAGTGAGGGTGCACTCCCGCAGCCCACTTCCATCCATCATTTGTGTTTCTCTTGCCCTCTGGACCACTGGCCTTTGGGATTCCCTGGAGAGCCTGGCATTGATCGCCTGTCTCACCATAGTGCACAGTGATCTCTTACTTACCCTGTGGTTACAACAGGGGAACAAAACACTTCCATCCCAACAGAGGGAGCAAAGGCTGCTGGGTTACCTGTGGGCTTCCGTGTCTACATGTGGGGTCTGCCAGTCTCCCAGAAGAGATTCCCAGAAGGTGTTAGCATGTCCAGCTGGCCTGTTTGTGGGTGCCCTGGCGAGCGCCGAGCTGTATTTGGCAGCATCCTTCCCTCTCTTAAAAATGTGCAAGCAGGTCTTCCTGCCTCTGTCTCTTTCTGTTTCTCTTGTCTCCATCCCTGCTTGCCACTGTCTCTGTCTCTACTTTCCTCCCTTCTCTGTCTCTCCCTGTTTTGAGGATCACCCCCCACATTAGGGAAGATAAAAGCAAAGTTGTACTTTCTCTCTGTCATCATTGGCTCTTCTTTCTCTCTCTTCCCAACTTCCCCCAGTCCTCTGTTGTTTTCAGCATTTGTTACCAGCCTGGGTTCATGCTGGGCC
The DNA here is from genome assembly GCF_902635505.1 of Sarcophilus harrisii. Classification (NCBI taxonomy): domain Eukaryota; kingdom Metazoa; phylum Chordata; class Mammalia; order Dasyuromorphia; family Dasyuridae; genus Sarcophilus; species Sarcophilus harrisii. The sequence continues at coordinate 13,493,502 of NC_045429.1, read as the reverse complement.
TTAGCCTTCCTGACTGCCTTACAGCTTGGTACTAGGTTGGGATTGTGGAGAGGATTTGCCATTAGTTATTCTGTCTTTGAGCATGGCCCTTTAAAATCTGAAATAAGTGGAGAGCTTTCTATGTAGCTAAGTCCATTTTTTTTATCAACATTTTACCCTTTTATTTCTCACCTGGCTCATTTTATTTATAGCTTCATCTTCTCTCTTAAGATGGCTCTCCCATTAGTCTCAGACTGTGGGTCCACATAAGACTATTCCCAATACAACCCTCCTGTTTTTTTAATCATTGGGCTGAGAAAAGCGAAAGAACTTGAGTATATAAATACTTGGGGAATAAATAAATCACATTAAACTTTCTGGAGGGCATGAAGGACACAGACTGACCCAGAGCTTGATCAGTCAACAAACTTTTGCTAAGTACTTACACTGTACCAGGCCTCATCTAAGCACTAGAAGATGCAGAGACAAAAGTGGGGACAGACTGGGTCAGGGACTTAGAGCATCCAGATGCAGAGACTGAGACTCCCAGAGGCTCTCTGGTTTGTCCAGAATCACACAGTGGTAAATAGCAGAGGTGCAACTGAAACGTTGGTCCCTGTGACCCAAATCCAGTGGATTTTTTTCAGCTAGGTCAGATGGACTACAAAGGAGAAGTAGCCATTTGTCATAGAGTCATTTTCAATCGTGTCTAGCTTTTGTGACCCCATTTGGGGTTTTTTTGGCAAATATCCTGGGATGGCTTGCCATGTCCTTCTTTAGCTCATTTTACAGATGAGGAAATTGAAGCAAACAGGGGGAAATGACTAATCCAGGATTACACAGCTAGGAAGTGTCTGAGGCAGGATTTGAACTCAGGAAGTTCAAATGATTGACCTCTGGGTCTGGCATTGTACCCATCACCCTACCTTGGTGCCCTGTAACTATGTTAGGTAGAGTATTATTTGATTTAAATGTTATTAACGGTTCAATTCTCTGTAGCTTTCACATAAACTTCATTTTATTCTGAAATGTTTGATCTTGCACTTCTGACCTAACTTCTCATTTCACTTCATTTCCTTCTCACTGTCCTTATTTTATTAGCTCCAAACTGTTTGACCCTTTTTATATTTATAAAGGAAAGGATTTTTAAAAAAATCTTCCAAGTAACTTAACAAAGATAATGTATTATTTTATATTTATGATGTATTTTAAAATGCTTTGTTAGTTCTCTTTACAGCTGTAAGGATTGCATTATTAGATCTTGTCCATTTTGCTAATAACAAAACTGAGATAAAGAGAAGTGAGTTCCATAGCACCAAGCAGTTCTTGAGTTGGAGGGTATCTGGTCCCGCTTGCTGCCACCGCATGGAGACTCCCCTTCACATCCCCCAACAAATGATCATAATCAGAGTATTCTGAAATGGATGGAAAGTTATAAAGAATCTTGATAACATCGTATTTTACAATAACTTTACCAAAAGGGTTTCTCTTCTGTTCCCTACAAGAATCCAGATTTTATCCCTTTTTTAAAGTCCACAACAAGGCCCAGCCAATGTAGGTGTATAATAAATGCTTGTTGATTGGTTGGCTGGACCCAAGCAGCTATTGCTGAGGCAACAAAAGAGTAATTCAGACTGAGAGAAAGTGGCCTTTTAGGGGTTACAAAATGTCTTGAATGGCAGAACAGGGATCAGATGACACACAGACCAGATCTGGCAGACCAGATTATTAGACTGGCCCCCATCAGTTGGTTGCTGGAGGATTTATGAAGCACATACTTTGTGCAAGGTACCGTGCTAAGCGTGGGTGACACCGGGCAGGACAACAGGGTGGTCTCTCCTCTCCAGAAGCTTACACTCAAGTGGGAAAGACAGCAGGTAAAATGGAGGTAGAAGGATGATGGAGAGAGCTAATTCTAATCATTATGATGATCGTTATGGCCTCGGTTAAGGAACACAGCCAGGGGCCCCGTCTGTGGGGGCCACTTCATCAGACCCGAGGTGTCTGTCTTTGGTTCTGCCTCCAAACACAAACTGCCCAGCGCCTGAGCACGTGGAGATTCATAATGATGGATCACAAGCTTCTTTCTGCACTGTGCTAGGCCCAGAGAAAGGGCTTGGTAAGCTAAAAAGCCACTGGGGTTAAACTAAGCAGAGCCTATCTCCTTAGCCACCCTATTAGGATGGGCCTGATCAGGGCAATTTCTAGAGCAGAGTTAGCGGTTTTATTTCTAACTTAAGAAGATGAACATAAAATTTGCTTCCTAGATGGTATTCTTGGGCTCCCAGGCATGTGTTGGGGACCTGCTATAGTGAATATGTTGAAAAACGTAGTCATTTAGGAAGGGCAAGCATGAGGAATGCCTGACAATACCTGCCGTGATTCAAACACAGAGCTCTTGGACTACTCTCAATTAGCTGGCAGAATTCTTTTGTGAAGAGTACTGTAAATGATTTTGATACAGGAACATTATGCTTGCCAGCCAGGATAAGGAATATGCTAGTTTCCCCAATTTTAAGTCATAGAATCAGAGAACTTTGAACTGGGAGGGGCCTTAAATATAGTTATGCTGGTCCTTCCACTTATATCTGACTAAACTGAGGCTCTTAATATGAGACAAAACTAGAGTTACAGGGCACACAGAAAGCTTGCTTGTGGAACCTAGGCCTGCTGACTCCCAATCCATGTCTTCGTAGCTCTATGGAGAAACATATCTAACTCTTTTCTTTCCTTATTTTTATGCTCTTTCTTTCTTTAAATTCACAAATACTATGACCTTGTTTAAGAGACCTACAAACAACTTCTGCAGATTCATGTGGTTAGATTCCTTTTTTAAATCCAGAGTACATGGTAATAATATGTTTAGTTCTTGTTCCAAGACCTTACTTTTCTGATAATTGATTTCCAAAAGAACAATCTTTTTTTTTAAATTAATATTGCTCTAATACTAAAAAAAATTTTTTCATTGAAAACTTTAAATATATTGGTAATTAAAATATGAAATTTACTGTTTTTGCAATTTCTTCTTTTCAAATTGCCTTCTAAATTACGACCAATAACAGATTTGTATCTAATATATAATAGCATAATGCTTCTTTTTTAGGTTTACACACTTCCCCTGATTTGATAGTATATAGCACCACCTTATGCCCTCTCTAAGGAAAAACAAGCTCCTGGTTTTTCTTTTATATTGATTAAAAAACAACTTACTTGACATAAAAGTTTCTTACTGTTAATACTTGAGATAAAAAATTCTTCCCAATCCTATCCTAGTTTACTTGCTATAACATTCTGACTCATTGTCTGATCCAGAATTAGACTGTTATTCTCATTTCAATTGAAATATGCAGCAAAATGTATATAATTATACAACTTATATAATTTGAGGCTCAAAAATTAACTTACGTTATTTTAAATTTTATTAGATCATTTAATTTATTGCTTAGTTTTATTTTGTTGCAAAGATACCGAAGCTTGACCAGTGCTCCAACTTAAAAAAATCATCTAAATGGCATTTGATACTGTGGGGAGAGCTGAACTTCTTTTTGTTGGGATGCTCTTATCTAGTCAGAGCTGCGTCTGGATTCTTTGAAATGTGGTTGATGTTACTCTGCCCCTTCTCTTCCTCCTAGTCTGAAATTGCTGCCTTTTTCTACCATTCTCCAACCACATTAAATCATGCTTACAGACTTCACAGATTTACCTGCATTTTTTCTACTCTGCAGCATTTCCCTGGATAGCCACCCCCATAGCTACAAATATTATTTCATTTTAACTATCCTAGGTAATAGTAAATTAAAATTAATTTAACTTTTACAGGGACGCAGGTTGAGGGACTTGCCTAGGGTCACATAACTCTAGTAAGTGTTAACTTTCTGAGGCGGGATTTGAATTCCTATCCTCCTGGTGCTCAATCACTGTGCCATCTAGCTGTGCCATCTAGCTGTCCCATGAGTGTTCTTTAAACTGGTTTTATCTCCATTTCTTCTCTGTGTTTTACAGGGTATTTCTGCTCATAATTGTCTATCATTCTTCATTGTAACATTTTATAGGCATTCTATATGTATTTTAATGTAGGATTCCCTGTGTTTATTCTCTCTTTCTGATTGACATTTTAAGATGCTTGTGAAATAAGGTGATTTTGGGGCTCTTGTTATGGCAATAAATTGATATCTGTTAGACTGCCTGATGAAATTATCACAGTCCATGTTGATGTGATTTCTTTTATCTATCTCATTATTTATTTTTAGTTACTTTTTAAAGAGTTCAGGCTTAAGTTCCCTCAATTGTATTGCATACCCTTTTTTCATTATTATTCTTTCCTCCTCTATACTGGCATTAAATATGATCTTAGCTCTGATGAATTTAAAGCGAGTCTGTAGATAGATGGCCATCTCAGGAATATCTCCCATATCAATGACAAGTCTTTTCCAGTCTGTTAAAATATTCTCTGTTTTCATTCTTTCTGGTGTTATTTGGCATTTGCCCATCTCCACTCACACTACCCGCCTCCTTAGTGCAGACCCTGATAGATTATTACAGTATTACAATAACTGTCTCTTTTCCAGCCTTCTCATGGCTTCCAAAGGGATTGTCCTTAAGTGCAAATCTGACTCTCCCTTCTCAACTCGGTCAACCCCCGGGGCTCCCAGTCTCTAGAAGAAAACTGAGGCCATTCTGTGCAGCTTTTAGGTTTCTTTGATACCTGGCTCCGCCTGGCTTTGCTCTGTTTCCTCATCCATGGTGTTCCATCACTCTCCTCCCACCTTGAGACTGGCCATCACCCCAGCCTGAATCCTCCATCTTCTCACTGCCACTTCAGAGATTTCCTCCCTTATTGTAGACACGGAATCCAGCCCCACTGCCCTTCCTGCCAAACAGAGGCAGATCAAATGATCTTTATTTATTCTGTATTGTCATTCGCTTATGGCAGGGATCTTCAAACTTTTTAAAAAGAGGGCCAGTTCACTATCCCTCAGACTGTTGGAGGGCCGGACTATAATAAAAACAAAAACTTTGTTTTGTGGGCCTTTAAATAAGGAAACTTCATAGCCCTGGGTGAGGGGGATAATCATCCTCAGCTGCCACTTAGTTTGAGGACCCTTGGCTTATGGTATCAATCTCTTGGGAGTAAGATTGTTGTATTCTTGGTAATTTCCCCCAACAATTATCACAGTACCTGCCTATAGCAGGGACTTAATAATGCTAATGAGGATGATAACCAACATTTATACCACACTGTAAGCTTACAAGGCCCTTTATACTCCCAGCAGCCCAAAGAAGCAAAGATCACACAGTTGGGTCCTAGAGAGGATTCACACTTGGACTGTCTGAGTGCCCTCTGCCCCAGCTCTTTGAATGATTGAAGCATTGAGCATGTATTCTAGGCTTGCCATGTGCTGCCCACATTCTAGTTCTAGGGGAACAGAGACTAAAACAAGACAGTCCCTTCTCTTCCAGAAATCTCCTTCTAGCAAGGGAAACAACACTCCATAAAATGTTCATGCAAAAATATATTTTTTAAAAGAATCAGGTTGTACCTGGCAGCACCAAAGAGATTTTTTCCCCCCAGTGGCTCATCCTCCATGAGAAAAGATTCTAAGAAGAGGCGAGGAAGGACTGTGGACCACAGTCTACACCATAGTCCAGGTGTGGCTGCTCTGGAGAGACACAGGAAGGGCCATGATGGACTCACAGGCTCAGAAATGGGGTTTTGAGGGATTAAACAGGAGAGCTTAGGTTTGCAGACATATAGAAGTGCTGGGTGGAGGGAGGCTGCAGGAGACCAGCTTGGAAGCCACTGCAATATCTGGGCAGAAGGCACTGAGGTCCCGAGGGATGAGGGATGAGGGTTGAGACTATGGGTAGAAGTAACCGTGGCGAGATCGAGCAGCCGAAGAGATGTGTGGGGTAGGGCTGGAGTGACGGGGTACCTCAATAGGAACAAGCAGGTTGGAGGGCTTGGGACGTGCCAGAGGGGAGTCACGTGGCAGGCTGCCCCAGACAAAGAGAGGCTGTCCAGCCCCACCCAGAGCCCAGGCCAGCCTCTGACCTGGAACCTCAGACTCCAGGGACTTCGGGCTCCTGGTCCGGCCCTCCTACTGCTGCCCACAGGTCGCTATCATGGAGCAGCAAAGAGTGTGTGGAACTGAGGGCTAGGAGACCTGGTCCAAGCAGGGGGGGGGGCGTTCTCCACATTGACCCCCAGTTTTCACATTGTGAAATGGATGTGTCTGCCTATGTTGTTAAAGTCCTACTATGTGCCCACCTCTGCTAGGCCCTGCTAGGTGCCTGCCTTAATGAAACTTCCTATTTGTCAGGGAGAATACAGCCCCTCCAGAGATATACAGTTTTGTCTGTCTGTAATGCAGAAGAGAACAGACTGACATGATGGAAGCAAAGTGCCATATGGGGCACAAGTAGGTAATGATCAGTGACCACCAATACTAGGGAAAGGGAGAGCTCCTTCACCCGGAATGACATTAGGAGATGGAACTCCCAGGAGAAGGAGCTTCCTTCTGCTGATGGAATGAGGTTAAGTGTCTTGTCTAGAGCCATTCAACCAATGTGTCTAAAGTGACCCTTAACCCAAGTCAAGGATAATTCTTTGTCCCCTACTTAACTGTGGCTCTCTTATTCACAAATATATTTGCATATTCATATCTGTTCTTAAAGGTAACATGATTAGGATTTAATAGAAAACCATGCAAGTCTCAAGTGGTCTTCAATTTCATAAAGAACTGAACCTTTATGGAAGAGCTTGCAGACAATATAGTTATCACCTAAAAAACTAATTGCAATAAATTGTAAATTGTATTTTACAATATTTGCCTTTGGTTGATAATGCTGGATAAAGCAGACAAAGAAAGATACAATTTGGAAATGTGTTCCACTTGGATACAAGATTTGATAGAATATGTCTAAATAGAGAGATGATTTCACCTTTCTTTCTCTGCTTTATCAGTCATCCTCATCCAAGGACAAGTGTATTCTATTAAGGCCAGTTGTGTTTGAGTTATGTCAGCATCTTCTGTTAATCCATTCAAATTCCAGTCTAGGAGGGAAGCCATCTGAAATTGTGGTGTACTCTTCTTTGCCATTAATACTTGAATTTGAACTCTGTGCTTAAGTCTTTTGTTTCCTGGTCTTAGGAAATCTGGTTGGATTTTTTTTTTGTTCCATAACTGTACTTTCTTATGATTGAATGGAAGAAATAGTACTTTTTAGGAGTGTTAGAATCTAGTCTTAATTCCTCTCTCACCTCCTTATAAAGCTTTGAACCCATTCAATTGGTGTTTGTTAGTTTTTTTTAATTAAAGTAATTAATATTTTCTCTCTCTCCATACCTTATAGGAATGTTGCAAAATTGCTAAAATTATATATCTGAAAGTGTTTTGAGTTTTTTGGAGAATTTTGAAAACTAAGGACTTCCTTCTTTGCAAGATCTGGCTATGAAGTAATGAGACTGATTTCCTTCTCTGGCTTATGAGAAAAGGTACTCATTACTTTCTAGTCCTGTCTTGTTTAGTTAGCAATCTGGTGTGGGGATTGAGCAACAGGGGAAAAGGCCTCTCTCGAGTTAGAGGGGCCAGATTCACCCCCCTTTCTATGCAAATTATTTGACCTCTCTGGCACTCTCTAAAATGAGATAGTTGGATGAAATGGCCTTTGTAGCTCTAGAACATTGTTATTAGGAACTGAATTATTTCTATTCTTTAATTTCTAAGTATTTAAAACATAACTTTTCCTTCCTTTTATGAAATGGTATAGATCACTGAAAGCTAACTACTTGTCATTAAACTTTCTTTTGCTCATTTTAAAATTCAATTCTTTTCAGGCAAAGTGAGATGCTACACATTTTAAAAGTTTTTTCTATTGAAGAATTTATTTTTAAGCATAAGATGTAAAGCTTTGCCCTTGATAATTTGAAGGTGAATTTATTCTCAACTATATGATGTCTTCCCTTTCTTTTTCTGAGCCAAAGTAAATAACAATATTGAATTAACTAGGTTTTCCTGTTTGTTGTGTTGTGATACATCCATTATCTACCTGTCTCAGTAGATATTAGAAGATCATTAAAAACTCTACGTTGTGGGTATTCAGATATCCCCACGGAACATTTTTGCAGAAAGCAGCCAATTGCAATTGCTTTACAAAAGTAAAGCCAATAGCAAAGCCTTCTTACTCTTCTTACTCTTACTCTTAGAGATCATCTGCCAGTTGGACAGAAATATGCACATGTCTTGCAAATGTGAATCAAAGGCTTTTATCTTTGTGTTCACCTCCATTTCTCTTAAGCAACAACTGTTTATTTCTGCTTGTGTCCATGGTCCCATCTCCATGCTGGAGAAAGCTTTGTTCTGAATTAACAGGCACAAAAAATCCCATCGGGGATGTGATTTTCAGGTCACACAGGTTTGAAGTCTCCAGGTCATTGTGACTGTTTCCTCTCCTTTTCCCTCTAGCCTGTAACAGCCATCATCTTCCCCTGGTTTTCTCTTAGTGGCCATATCAATTCCTTTCTTCCGTTCCTACTGTGGCCACAGCCGGATGCTTTTAATGATCTGAGGCCCTGCTCCCTCAGTCCTTTTTTCCCCTTTATCATCCAATCTCAGTGGGCTTCTTCTTGTCCTCTCCAGGGACATCTCCTCCTCCAGGGCCTTCATTTTGACATTTCCTTCTCAGAAAGAGCCTATAAAGCCAGCTACTTCTTCTAACACTACTCGTACTAGCAGCTGGCATCACAATACTCTTAACAGACCATAATCTCAATACGACATTTTTTGACCCTGATGGCAGAGGCGACCCCCCATGCTCCTCAGTCTGCCCTTGGCAGCTCCTCACAGGCTGGTCCCTATCCTGCCAATTCTGGCTTCAGCCCCAGAATAAGGAAGATTATGATCTAGCAAGACCCCTTTCTTTCTTACCTTTTTAAAAATTTTTCCCCAAATATCCCACGTGCCCTCAGACAAGGATTCTCTTAAGGATGTTCCCTCTATCATTTGCTGCATTCTTCCTTCCTGCTAATTTCTGCCATCCTCTACAATCTGGCTCAAACGTAACTTCTTTTCTCATTTTCAGGAATGGCAATGTGCTCAGTCAAAGGGCTGTTTCTTCTTGGAAGAAAATGGTGAAATTATTAGTCATCAATACAAAGTCCACTTATCCCAGCGGTCCTCAGTTTATCTTACTATTAGACCACTGAACCTCAGTCAAGAAGAAGGCAAGTTTGTAATTTCTATCTTTTCTTTTAGAAAGTTGGTGAACAGATGTCATCATTACAAGTGTTTGAGGCATATTCCATGTTCCTATTTCAGGAAGAAATCTACTCCTATAGTAGTAAGAGTGTATGAGAATCTGGAGTTCCAAAGTCTTGGTACCAATAATAGAATTTCTTTAGTTACCTTACTAAAATATGGATTTTTTTTTTCATTTTGAATCTATAAAAGAAGGGGAAAGCTGATGCCTTTTGTTAATTGATGATTTTTAGGGGGGTTTTAATAAGCTTGAAAAAATGGGAAGCATTGAAAATCCTACTCTCCCCTCAAGTTAAGTGATTCTGGAATGATAAATATTGGATAATATATTTTTTCAAAGCTCAAGGAACCACAAAGCAATGAAATTACCATTATTTCGGATTCTAAAAACTTAGGTCAAACTGATTAGTCATAAATGGTCCTGCTCCATTGGTATATATAAGCAAAGGATTTTATTAATATGTGCTACATGTGCTTTGCATTGCTTGTTCATTTCTTGTTAGGAACCTTTCAACAGCTTGGGGTGTAAATATTTCTATGTAAGGAGTCTTCTGATTGCTCTATTATGTACACACATATTGTAGCAACATGACACTGGTGTGTATTTATATACATATACACATATTGTATCAATATAACACTGGTGTGTATATATGTGTATATATACATACACACACATGAACACACTTTATAGTGGACTGTTTTATTCATGTAGGGAACCCTTCATGTAAAAAACTCTTCATTACTGGAAAATGGCAACTTCCCTGTAACTTTGGCCGTTTCTTGTGTGGGAGAGCCGCCTGGGGATTCAGAGCAGTCGCCTGGCCTGCCCAAGGCCACACAGCTCCCGGACTTGTTCTTCCTGCCTCTTCCCCATTTGCCCATTTCCTCCCAACCTTGGACCTAAAATGGTCACTATGAGGCGTTTCCATGGTCCATTATGGTTCGTTAATGTTTTCGTCATGCACGGCACATTTTAGTGGTCTGTGGCAACTCACAGTTTTGGTCCTAAAGCAGAAATTTCAGGCTGTTACCTTTCTCCCTACCCTAGAGAGGTAGAGAAAAATCTCTTTTGGAAACTATTTCTAGTTTCCAGTACTCTCCATTTTTATGGAGTTTTATTTTTAATCATAGGGTATGAATTTATTAAACAGAAAATAATAGATAATACGAGTAACTAGTATTTATGTTTAGTAACTCAATAAACATTAAGTACCTGCTCTGTGCCAGACAGTGTGCTAAGTGGTGGGGATACCAAGAAGAAAATGAAAGACCAGCCCCTGTTTTCAGGGAGCTTAGAGTCTAGTGGGGAGACAGAGAACACACAAAGAGAAGCCAGAAGGGATGTGGGGAGGAGTTCAGAAGAGGCAGAGGTACTGATAAAAAGTACCGAGAGCCTGCTGTGGGCCAGGTGTCCAGCTGAGCTCTTATCAGTTATGCTCTCATGGGATCCTTCCCACAGCCCTGGGGGAAGAGCTATCATTATCCCATTTTACAAATGAGGCAACCGAGATAAATGGATAATTTAGGCAACTGGGTAACACCTAGATCAGTAGCCCTGGAAACCTGAAAACCTGAGTTCTTTCACACATGGACAGGCTGTATGACCCTGGCTAGGTCTGTCTGCCCCCCCTTTCCTCATTTATGAAATGGAAGTAACAAGCCCTCTGTTCCAGGTCTCTGTGAGGCTACAATGAGATGATAATTATGAAGCACTGTGGGTTTGATTTGCCACCAACATCAAAAATTATTAAATTGTGATACAGAATTGAGTCAGATAGACTCATATAGAAAATATTCCTATCTTCTAATTATGACCTTGAGAAGATAATTAACATGGACCGTTTTACCCACTGCATTATGTATATACCTCCATGCTATGTTTTTATGTCTGAAAATAAAAGGTAAAGTAGACAGTTTTTGTGAGTTTAAACAAATTTGGTGGGAGAGAACTAGGGTATATTTGCTAACTTGCAGTTACTTAAGCAAAAGGCTAACTTACTGTTTAAAGGAAGTTAAGGATTCTTTGGTTTGTTTGTAGGATCACCATCTCCTTGGTTGTCAGTGGACACTGCTTTGTATCTCTTCAAGGAAAACGAAGGCCAAGCGAACCTACAGCTCATGTGTTTTACCGAATTGCGGAATAGAGAAGTACCCATTTTTCTTTACATTTCTTATATTAATTTTTAAAATGCCAAATGTCCAAAGGTGAGGAGAGTTCAGATGTGAGGTAGAGGGGATGTATTCCGTGCATGCTGCGAATTCTCAAACTGCTTATGGAAAATTTCGTGGAAGGGTGAGCGATGGTCAGCGTGGGCTGTGGTCCCGAATGTGTCTACTGGACTAGCTTTAGGGCCGTGAACGAGTCACAAACCTTCCTGTGCCTCGGTTTCCTCATCTATTATAATGAAGATTTGGATCCATAACTCCTAAGACAAATGTTGAGTTCCTCTGCTATATGAGGCACTATGTGAGATGCTCAGAGAGATACAAACTGTTAATTGTTCAGTTGCTTCCCACAAGGAGCTTATGTTCTAATGGAGGAAACTGTAAATACAGAATGATTTTTGGGCTGGAAACAGCACTAATGTCGTGTATCTGAGACAGCCCTGGAACTGAGCCTTCAAGGAAGGCTTCTGAGATGCTGACGCTGGGGGCAGGTGAATCTCCTGCCTTTGTGAAAGTGCCCCCCAGGGATGGGGTGGCTGTAGGTGGGCCAACTTGCCTGAAATGGGGACTCTTCAACAAGCCAGAGGAGGGGATAGGGAACAGGTAGAGCCCAAGAGTTTCCCATTATAGGTTGTAGCATTTCCATTTGATTCTAGCACTACGCCTTGGGAGATGGCTCTATAGCTATACCCATTTCACAGCTGAGGAAACTTAGCTTAGCATTCAGTGCTTTATCTGGTGTTGACTCGAACCCAGTGGTCCCTCCTCTACATAAAGCTGTATATCCAATGTGACTTCTTAAATGACAGCATCCCTGCCATGTCTTTAATTATGGGTTTTAGCCTGGTTGAGGGACATAGCATCATCCCATATCTATTTTGGCATTTAATGAGTTATAACTGAATAAAAAGTAAAGATTCTCTGTGGAGCATCCTGTATACCAGGAGTACTTTTTATTTATTTTTTAGCCTCTGCCCTTTCAATCTCATAGGAATCTAATCTAATATTGGTATATTAGATTGCGTTATGAAATTTTAATCAGTACGAATTTTGCTCAGTATAGCAGCACTACTAAAATATTCTCACACGGACAAAGTTTAGTGTTTTCATGATTGATAATAGTGGCCCTTTTTTCCTAAATAAAAAGGATCTAAGGCTTTGGAAAAGTTAGTTCAGCTGCTTTTCTCAATTATCTGACCAAAAAAGAGAAAAATATCGTGTTCGCTTTCTTGACGCTTGATTTATATTTGCAAGCTTCAAAAATATACTGATATGACAGAACGGATTTTTAAAAACCTCTGTTTTACCCATGGAATTGTTCTGATTTTTTCTAATTATATATTTACTCAGAAGCCAAATATGTGAGGCAGATACATAAATGTGGCCATTTGTTTTATGAGAACTACAAAATACATCTGCTACATACCCGAAATAATACTATTCAAGGACTTACTGCAATCTCATATTTAATCTTTATATAGGCCCAACGACAGACAAATATTTCCCTGATGTAATGTTATATAAAAGTCTTTATTGTAGGCCTCCTAACAGACAAGTGTAGTTATAGGCAAGGAAATATTAAATGACAGAAGTTAATGTTTTGGCCGAACTCTTCTTCAGAGCTGACTACCAAGTTAAGTTCCAGATAAAGCATTGTCCAAAAACAATGGCTGTTCCCATTTTGTTTTAGGTAGAATGACTTTCAGATGAGATTTCTTCTCTGTAAAATGTTAGTCTATCAGAAAGCCTGTAATAAAGTTGGAATGAGATTCTGCTTGCCCTTTTATTATACACATTTCTGTTTGGGTGAAGGAGGTATAATTTGTCATATTTACAAAGAATTTTTATTTTTAGTTTCAGAATTACTTTCTTTAAAGAGAGTTTAGTAACTGGGAAAGTTGATTTTTTTTTTTTTTTCCTTTTTGCCTTCTACGGTGACATTCAGGGTCAGGGTGACTTTGGGAACAGAGGAAAGCCTTGGGAAGCCAAGGATCAGTGGGGCAGCTCCCAGCCTTTACTTCTACGCCTGGTTGCCCCTAAGCCCCCATCCAGGCAGACCAGGCCAGCCTTAGTGGGATGCCCTCAGTGATGCTGAACACCTGGGTCGTCTCCAGAATGATGGTGGAGCCCCTGTCTCTGTGAGAGAGGCCAGGCTAGGTCAGAAGGATGCTCAGGGGTCAGGCTCATGCCCTTGGGGCACAAAAACCTGCCTCTGGTCTCTGGGAGGAAGCCACTGGCTCCCCTGACTTCTCCAGGCCTCAGTGGGCGGCCCAGAGGAGAGCACACTGGGTCTGAAGACCTGAGTTCAAATGTGACCTGTGTGACCCTGAACAGATTCCCTGATGTCTTTCTGCTTCAGCTGAAGAATACCTGCCAGGCTGCTCTGGGGGAGATCCTACTTATGAGTGTTTAGTGCAGGCAGAGGACAGGTGGCTCTGGGCTCAGCCCTCCTACCAAGAGCCCTGTGGGAGCTGCGGTCCTGCCCTCCCATGGTCACGGCTCTGCCGTTGATCATTTCAAAGCTTATGCCATTCAGGCCTGAGAAGGCAGCATAGAGATGGGCCCCTTTGTGCCGGAGCCACCAAAGGGGAAGCTTTCTGGGCTCACAAAAAGCCATTTTCAGAGGCAGGTCATGCTAAGTGAGCCCATCGAAGACACATGGACAGACACAGACCACGTTAGTGACCATCGCAGGTAGACGGCCATGGTGACATCATCGGCCCCATTGGCCCCTACACAGACTAGAGACCTGGTATGAGACGTAGAGCGAGTTCTTCCTCGACGGGTCCATGAGAATTAGCTCGTACCTCCTGCTGCACTCGACCCCTTGTTCTAAAACATGACCGCACCAGTGAAGTCTCGCCTACTTCTCATTAGTCCGGCTCACACAAACAGGGTGCTCTTTTAAAGACTATTCTTGTAATTCTAGTCATTTCACTCATCATAGTTGAAACTCTTTAATTTATTGCATTCTGCTTTGTCTTCATTACATTTTTATCATAACAGGAAATTGCAGCTTTCCTTTAAGAGCACTGCTGCTTATAAAATAACACTAATTTTTAATTAGACATGTTTCCATACAAGAGGGCATTGAACTAGAGCCCTTTCAGCTCTAAATCAATATAATATCAAATGGCATTGAAATCAATGTGAGAGTATACGGGGTTTTTCCACCGTGACAAAATACCTGTTTTATGGGTCGCTTTTGTCAAAGAATTTATCCCCTACTACCAGCATTCTGCCAGTCAGCCTTTTCCATTGCTAGGCTGTCCTTATGAGCAGATACAGAGCCTTTCTCCCTTGGTATGGGAGGACTCTTTCTCCCTTGGTATGGGAGGACTCAGGACCTCTGCCTGGATGGGGGCTTAGAGGCAACCAGGCATGGAAGGAAAGGCTGGGAGCTACCCCACTGATCCGTGGCTTCCCAAGGCTTTCCTCTGTTCCCAAAGTCACCCTGACCCTGAATGCCTCCTTGAGACTTCAGGGGCCATGGAAGGGACGCTGGTGGGTTATGCTAGTAACCAAAAGGACGGCCTTCCATTTCAGACCTTCACCTAACACAAGAAGAAGCTGAAAGGGCAACTCATGCTTCTTACTTCACTGTTTAGCAGCACAAACATTACTAAACATTTTAACTTCTGCTTTGCCGTAGGGGAAAGGGGAACAAGCATTTCTGAAGCACCTGCCGTGTGCCAGGCACTGTGCTGAGCCCTTTAGGAAGATCTCGTTTGATCTTCACAGCAGTCGAGCCAGGGAGGAACTGTGGCCATGACAGTCTATTGTCTAATTGTCTAATTTTGTCTAATGGGTCTCCAGAATGAGTGGCGATTCCTAATGGAGGGAAACGTCCTCCATTCCAGTTGTCCTCCCCCCTCACCGTGAACCTCGGCATCTCTAAGGCTGTGCCCACACGAAGCAACTCCAGCAGGAAGCCTCTGCAAAGAATGGGCCAGTTAGGAGGATGTGTAAGGATCAGCCTTAACAAATGCAGAGAAAAGGGCCATTGGAGAAGACTGGATAAAACACCAAGATATATCAGTTATTCTTTTTAGCCAGTAAACAGTGGCTCATGGAGCTCAAGAACCTTTGAATCCTGCCTTTCCCACTATGTCCCTTGTATGTTTGGGGCACGTCACTTCTCCAGCTTGTGCCTCAGTTTCCTCAGCTGTAAAATGAGGGGTTTGGGCTTTATGACTTCTAAAAGCTATGCTGTTTCTAATTCTCCTATAGTCATCAGTATCTATGAGTGGTGCATATTGGTTTGAAGCAAACCTAAAGTTAATATTTTCAAAGACTAACAGAATTCCCTTTTATTCTTTTGAAAATAGCTGTATGGATGGAGTGGTGAATTAGGATCAGGACTGTATTATTTAATTCCATTCACAACTGGCTGTTGGCTGAAGAAGGAAAAGAAACACATTACGGAGGAAGCCATGCTTGTGGGCAGAGGTGAAAAGGGAGAGTTGTTTCTTACAAAGAAGTTTAGGTAAGCCTTGTTTCTGGTAGGACTGGAGCCCCTTTGCCCAACTCCACAAGACGACAGCCCCACCCGTCAGACCAAGAAAACGGCCCGCCCATGAAGCTGGCACTCAGCTTCCGCCATGTGGCCATTTCCTCCAACAGGAACCGACCCATGCTCACCTGTGGGGCTCCTGTGTCTGTCTCTGCACAGGAAGCCCTGCTCCTGTGCCTGAGACATTCCCACACTCTTGACAGATGTCACGTATGGATGCCCAGGGCTCTAACCTGCGTTCTTTGGGGCCCGTGGGCAGGATGTCTTTTTTTTTTAATTTTTATTTAATAGCCTTTTATTTATAGGTTATATGCATGCATAACTTTACAACATTAACAACTGCCAAACCTCTTATTCCAATTCTTCCCCTCCCTCTCCCCCACCCCTCCCCCAGATGGCAGGATGACCAGTAGATGTTAAATATATTAAAATATAAATTAGATACACAATAAGCATACATGACCAAAACGTTATTTTGCTATACAAAAAGAATCAGACTCTGAAATATTGAACAATTAGCTTGTGAAGGAAATCAAAAATGCAGGTGGGCATAAATATAGGGATTGGGAATTCAATGTAATGGTTTTTAGTCATTACCCAGAGTTCTTTCTCTGGGCGTAGCTGGTTCAGTTCATTACTGCTCCATTGGAAATGATTTGGTTGATCTCGTTGCTGAGGATGGCCAGGTCCATCAGAACTGGTCATCATATAGTATTGTTGTTGACTTATATAATGATCTCTTGGTCCTGCTCATTTCACTCAGCATTAGTTCGTGTAAGTCTCTCCAGGACTTTCTGAAATCATCCTGTTGGTCATTTCTTACAGAACAATAATATTCCATAACATTCATATACCACAATTTATTCATCCATTCTCCAACTGATGGGCATCCGTTCAGTTTCCAGTTTCTAATCACTACAAAAAGGGCTGCCACAAACATTCGTGCACATACAGGTCCCTTTCCCTTCTTTATAATCTCTTTGGGATATAAGGTGGGCAGGATGTCTTTTACAACTTTGAGTGATTCCCTTTTTGTGACACCCACTCTGCACCTCTCCATTTCCCTCCGGGTGATCTTCACTTCTGGTTCATAAAACACCTGAAGAATCCAGCCCTTGGAGTTCTAGCCCCATTGGACATAAGGGTGTTAGACCCTGCTCCTTTGTTGCAAGGAGAAGCTTGGGGTCATTAAAAGAATCATGCAGGTTTTTCCAGAGGCAATCCTGGCCTTTCTCTTCCTCCTGCTTCTGTACCTATAAGCATTGTTAGGTAATAGACCCATTTTTAAATCTTAGATGCTTTATTAATGCTTTAAAAAAATTTTTTTTGGCTGGTAACTGTCATTTTCCAACAATCAAATACAGACAAACAAATCAACATCCTGATCATGTTTGAAAACATTTGCCTCCTTCCCCACATGAATGGGGAATGTTTGCTACCTCTTTATCATGAGAAGGGAGCCATGATTTATCATTCAGTCTTCAGAAGTCCTATGTTATTGGTCATTGCAATGATTATAGAGTCCTGAAGCCTCTCATTGTTGCCTTTACACTAAAATTGTTTTTCTTCACTCTACAAATGTTCATCTAAATCTTGACAGATCCTACTGGGAGAGATTGGCCAGCACCTCTTCTGCCCGAGACCGTCATTGCTCTAGACACAGAAAGCATAAGAAGTGTTTAACATTCTCTGGAGAAGCCGGTGGCCCGAAGCCAGCCGCAGACACCCTTCTTCTCCTGGGCAGCCAAATCACTGGGCAGGGAGGCTCTGGAGATGGCTCAGTGGATGGGCCTCTAATAATAGTCCAAAGCCACTTTAAATGATATTGTCTTGTTTCTTTTTCTTTCTTTCTTTTTTTTTTTATTCTTCTCCTTTCTTTTAACATTGATAAATGAGTCTGTGGCACTTGTAACCAGGCTAACCTTAATGCTCCTCAGCTGCTATATATCTTTGTAGACAAAATATGTCTGTTTTCCTAGGTCACCCAGTGAGCTCTGAGGCTCCTTCTAATTCTAGGGGCTTGTGCGTCTCAGTTTGTGTAAACAGATGAAATGGGAACTACTGAAAACAACTTGGTAATAAAACCAATACCTTTTTATGTTTTAGGAATAAGACATCATGCTGTCGTTTTTTTTCTTTTTGTCTATTTGTTTTAGATCAGCTTTATCAGACATATTTGATATAATTGATTTAGATGGAAATGATCTTCTTAGCCTTGATGAATATAACTTTTTTGAACTGAGGACAAGTGGTGAGAAATGTGATGAAGATGCTTGGGCTATCTGCAAAGGTAAATACACTTTTGCTTCTTAAAATAGAACGTCAATATAAATAAAACCACTAAGTCATTTTTCTCTTTGCTCTGTAGTAATATGACAAGGAGTGTCTTTCAAAACTGTTGATTTACTGTTTTTCTTATTTTTGTGGTATAGACTGAAAGGGTCTCCAACTGGAAAGGGAGGTTAAAATGCTGTTTGGGGCAATTCCAGTTTTTAGGCCTCTGCCTTAATGTGTAAAGTAATCAATGCCCATTTATTTTGTTTCTGCCGAGATGACGTACCTTCTCATAGTTTGTGTTCTGTCAGGTGAGATCTCATAGAATTGAACTATATAGAGAATGGATGTATAAAGAATAATCACAGGGGTGGGGAGGAGGCAATGCATCCCAGGTCCAGGGGAGATGAGTGAGCCCACTAGAGACAGAGATTGGCTGAAGGGTCCTGTCTGAGGGCCTGTGGATAGGAGAATCCTGGAGAAGCATAAGATCACAGGGAGGTTAGAAGTGGGGCTGGTTATGAAAAGAGCCAATTACCAAATGGAAAAGGTGATATTTGATCTTGGTGGTAATAGGGAACATGCTTGTGAGCGCCTCATGTGTTTATACCTGTGCTTGACGACAATCACTTTGGCAGTTGAATAAAGAATGGATTGGGATGGGGAGAGGCCCGGGGTAGTTAGAAATCTTTTTAAATAGTTCAGGCAAGAAGCAATCAGGATCTGAGTTAGAATTATGGCTATGTGAGTGGAGAGAGGGGAATTATATATAAGAGAAATAGTGTAAGGTAAGATTTAGTTTTAAAAAAATGGATATGGGATGAGGAGAATGCTGTGATTATGCACCTGAAAAGCTGGAAGCCTACGGATATCCTCAGCAGGAGGTTTGAGATGATAGGGATGACAAATTCTCTTTTGGACATACTGAATTTCCAATGTGTCCAGAAAATCCAATTTTAAGGGTTTACTAGGTGTAGGTGATGTCAGACCCGGTGCTCAGAAGAGATACTTGGGCCACATATATAGATCTGGGAGGAATTTGTTTAGAGATGAGTGTTAAATCTGTAGGAGCTGATGAGACCAACCAGTGAGAGAGTTTAGAGCAGAATGTGTCATGGACTCCTTTGACAATCTACTGAAGCCTTTGGTCTCCTCCATTTTTAAAATGCATAAAATAAAATACTGAGGATTACAGAGGAAGCCAATTATATCAAAATAGTTATCAAAATGTTTTTTAAAAACAAATTCATGGACCCTGGGTTAAGAATCCCTGGTGAAAAGAATTTGTTATGCCAGGTCAGTTAAAAGTGTTTATCAGGGAGGATAAAGTACTGAAGAGGGCGAGGGCCCGGGAGCTGCTGCTGAGGAGGGAGGGCATTCCACGCAGAGTTTGTAGGGAAGCCTCCCTGTTGTTCCCCATGCGTCTTTCGGGGGGAAAAAAAAAGCTTGTTGGTGCCTTCTTTGTAAATTTATAAATGTCCATTATACTCTTTACAGATGAACACTCATATCCTAATGGCTTATATAAATATTTGAAAAAATAATTGAATCACATAGTGCTTCTTTTCTCCTAAAACCAGAGAATTTTGATACAAAGAAGAATGAACTGACAAGGCAGGGATTTATGGATCTCAACCTAATGGAAGCCAGTGATCGAGAAGGAGATCCTAGTGATCTCTGGGTGACTCTGCACTCAATGGGTTTCAACAAAGCCCTGGAAATGGTAGAGGTAAAAAAGTGTTTAAACTTTGCCATGTTTTTCATTTAGAGCCTTTTTCTTTTTCACCCACAAAGCCCCTGACTTGCTAGATGAAGTTTATGTGTGTCGTAAACTTCAGACAAAGCTCCCAGATCCTTTCGTCCTGTACCCATTCCCATTCAGTACATTATGAGTCTTGCCAGTCTCATATACAAAAATGGGTCTTGCTAAGATTGCCAGTATTTTAAGAGCTGCCTCCAAGATGGACAGGACAAATGGACAAGTGCATGACTTCACAGGTATGGACAATGTAGCCAGAGATGGTTTAAATCGCTAACATGTTTGTAGAGACCTCCTCGTAGTTTCTTCTTACCCCCAAAAACATGATCTGTGATTCTAGTGATGGGAGGAAGAATGATTTCTTTAGAAATAGGAGAATTCTGGTATTTGGCAATAGCTTCTTCCTAACCTGGTACACACAAAGAGTGATTCATGGCAAATCTGAAATTAAGGTATCAAGCCTTTCTATTTCTGAACTAAGTTGGCCCACTCTGGCCAGGACCTAGATCAGAACAAGTTTGTGCATTGATTTCTTGAGATGGGAATGTGGATTGTAGGATTAGCACTGGTGTTGATCTATTTGGGGCTTGGATCCTACTAGTTTTTAGTTACATTCCTGTTTGGGAACCACTTAAAATACAACAGTCAATCCAGACATTTTTCACCAAAGGGCAACAACTGTTGACACGGTATTACAGAATTCAGAGTTACATGGGATCTAAATGGCACTTAGTCCAAATCAGACCTGAAAAAAAAAATTGTATATAGATCATCTAATGAGTGGCCATTAGTTTTTGCTTAAAAGTCTCAAAGCAACCCATTCCACTTTTGGATAGCTCTAATTCTTAGGAAGTTTTTCCTTACCTCAAACACACAAACAGATTTAGAAAATATCTGTCCATTTTTCCTAGTTCTAACCTTTAATAACAAACAAAAGATATGATAGCTAGCCCTGAAGAAAGGTACTGAGTTCCTCATTTCCCTCTTCCCATCTTTTGTTCTTCTTGACAAGTATCTCCAGTTTCTTCTGTGACATGAAATCTCAGTCTTTCCCCATTAAGCTGACCTTCCTCTGGATGCTCTCCAGCTTATCCAGGCCCTTCTTAAAACATGGTGCTGCCTGTAATTGTGGAATGGCCAGTGGGATTGTCATCTCCCCGTACGCAGCAGCTGGGCTTCCCCTCACGCAGCCCAAAGTTACATGAACTTCCTTGGATGCTCCATTTCACTGCTGAGATGTCTCATGTCTCATGTTGAGTTTGTGTTCCACCCAGACCCCCAGAGCTGCTTCAGACAAAGTGCTCCTTGGCCATGCAGCAAACTGAGAAAGTGAAGTTTTTAACTTACAAGATTTCATATTTACCCCATGTGTGAAAAATTTAAATTTCTTTTTTTCCATATTATCTTTCTTTTATTTTCATTATTTTTAATAGAAAAAAGAAAAACAGAAAAGGAAAACAAAACAGAATAGAACATCGTAATATGTCCAGTAGAACATAGGGGAGAATTCAAAATAAATAACCAGTTCAAGAAAGGATATAAAATAGTGGAATGATTTATATTCATCTGTGTCCATCTTTTCTTTGCTTCCTTGTAGGTTGCTCTTTGTTCTCTGATCATATTTTATTTCCCTTTTCATCCCCACTACTTCCCCCTCATCAGGCTACAGTTAAACATAGATATGTTTAAATATACATATATAGATACATACATATACACATGTATATACACATATATACATATACATACAGAGCCATACACACATCCATATATCTATATATACACATACATAGAGCAGCATGCATATATAAATACTCAAACACATTTATACACACACACACTTACCCATATATAAACATTCATCTAAAATAATATTAGTATGGCTGACATAATGTAGATTTCTCTCTTGATTGAATTTTTTTTCATTTTGTCAAAGATCAATGAATACTAGCTGAATTTTTTTCTAATAAATCTCTTCTTTCCTATCTTTACTAATTCTTCTGCTTTACTTCTGTTCCTTAACTTGCCTTGCTATTATTTAACCTCCTCCCATCCTTTGCTTCCCCCTCCCCCTCTCCTTTCCCCCTTATTTCTTTATAGATTTTGAAGGGTGCTATACACTTCATTCTGTGGATTTTAGTGTTACCTGTTTAACCCGTTATCGATGTGAATAAGTTTTCATAATAATGAGCCTTCCTCTCCGCTGTAATGCTTCTGTGTCTGTTCTTCCTCTGCACCTGATTTGTATAACATAATTACTATTTTTACCTTTTCCTGGACAGTTTTGGTTTTTAGAGTCAGATCATACACAACTCTGCCCCATTGTTTCTTTTGAGTCACCCAACTGCTGATGTAGGTCTTAAGTATAGGATACATTTCTATGTTAAAAAGCAAAGAATTTGTCCATGTTAAGTTCCTTAAAATTGACCTTTGATATTTTGAATGTTACATTTTCTTTTGAGTTTGGGTTTGGTTGAAAGAAAGTCCTGAAAATATTATGGATAATTTTGCTGGATGTGATATTTTTGGCCTCAGGCTTAGTCCTTTTAATTGCTAGTATATATGATTCCAGGACCTGCAGTCTTTTACTATGGCTGCTAATAAGTCCTGTATAATTCTAATTTGAATTGTTTTTTTCCTTGTTTCTTGAAAAATTTTTCTCTTTGATCTGGAGGTTTTGAAATTTGGCAATAATATTCCTATGTGTTTTCCACAAAAGATATTTTTGAGGTGGTGATCAGTGGATTTGCTATTACTATAACAATAAAACTACTATTTAAGTTTTTCATTGTGCTCTAAAATATTATTTCATTTAATCCTCACAACAACCCTGGGAGGGAGGAGCTGTTCTTACCTCCCATTTTACAAAAGAGGAAACTAAGGCTAAAGTTAAGAGACTTGCCCAGTGTTTCAGGGGATTTGACCCACATTTTCTGACCTTCCAGGCAGCCCTCTTTTTATTTCACTATCCAACGTTATATCCCCAACATCTTTCCTCTACAGCACTTTCATAGGTTTGTAGGACTTTCAGGTTTGCAAAGAATTTTATTTGAATTAGCTTATTTAATCATTTTAATGTGAAGAAAAATGAGTTGGGATTTGGAAAGGGTTTTTTGGTTATTAAATTGAAAAAGAAGTCTTCATTTTTGTAATTGTCTTCGTGTGCTCTTTCTTTGGCCAAAAAAGAGTTGTGACCACAAATTTTGAAATAGAAAATTTAATAGGAATTTGTATTTAAGCTCTGTATGAATAAAATCGGCTTTTTAAAATATGTGAAATCTTTATTGAAAAGGAACCTTGAGTTGTTTCCATAGGTAGAGATTTTTATTTTTTTCTCCAGTTTTATCAGATGAATATGGTTGTTATTGCTTTATTGGTCAGTTTTGACTTTCCCTTGGTTTCCTTTATATTGCCAGAGGCAGAGGCGGAGAACTTGCTGTTCTAAACTCTTGGCAGGTCTTAGGCCAAGATTAACTCAAATTTATGAATGGTTTAAAATCATGAAAGAAAATGTAATAAGATTTTAGGACAGTAAAAGTCTTTGAACCAAAGGAAGAATGTACAGAAGTAAAAAGAAGCTGTCCTACCTGAACATCTTCTACTTGTAGCCTTCTCCCTTTTTCTCTGTACTTATTACCTTACCCAGGTGGATCGTTTTAAAAAGGTCAGAAGTCCAAGGCTTGTGCATTCAGGTTTATCGTGTTCACATTTCCTTGGAAAGCTAAGCTAGCCCAATTCACACCAGCTTTAAGGAAGCCCCTACTGTGCTCAGGGGGCTAGGCCAAGCATTGGGGACAGAAAGGACATGGTACATCCCCTTAAGGAGATGGAAGAGAAAAGAATGGGAATGTGTTCTAATAAACAGTGTGATAAGAATGAACACAATAGTTTTCATGAATAAAAGCAGAGGAAGGGCAGTGACACGTTCTGTCCCAGAACACAAAAGTTTAAAAGATCAAATAGTGTTTTTCCCCCCTTTGCAGGCTTGCCCATTCATCATTGACATCCACGCAGAGAAATGCCGGCCCAGAATTAAAGCTGTTCACATGGGATCGGGCACTGGTCATTTTGAGAAAGCCATTTGCAAGTCTGTCATTAGCAAAGGCGATGTCAAAACTATGGACCATGAGAATATCTTTCTACATACCTATAAAAGTGATTTCCGGATAACGACAGTTCTTGAAAATAAGGTATTAATTATGACTTTGCTGTCTATAACTGTATTCCACATAAACTAATACTGTCTCATTTCCTTTTTGTGATTGGCAAAAGAATTAAACTTTGTTATATCAGTATTTTAAAATATTCCTAAGAAAGCTGTTTTTCCCCTTTCTAGTTCCATGGGATTCATAATTTAGGGCGGTTATTAATTTTTTATTCAGAAAACTTATCAGAAATTAGAGGAGAAAAAGCATGGATTTATAACCTTCCTTGATAGTTAAATTAATATATATTTCAGTTTGGCACAAACAGAATCATTCAGGTAGATTTAGAGCTGGGTTTCTGGAAGTTATTCAAGTCAACATAAAGGTTAAAGGTAACTTTAAGGTTACTATGTGCCCAAGAGAGTACGTATTTAGCTGTACCAGCTGCCAGCTTCAGGGCCCCAAGGCCAGGCCTAATTTGGACTCAGTCCTGGAAGGGAAGGGAGTGAGTGAGTGCTCATGCAGGGCCTACTATGTTCCAGGCACTGTGCTAAGGAAGCACTTTGTGGATATTGCCTCCTTTGGCCAATCACTGACCGCCCAACTCTATGGTCAGTCCTGGGGACATGGAGACCATCCCTGCTCTTGGGGAACCATCCAGAGAGGCAAGCATCTTTGCAATTATGGAAAATGTAGCGAGGAGAGAGCAGGCCCAGGACAGGCCTGGCCGCTGAGGGATGCCCCGTTAATGGGCGGGACTCGATGAAGTTGCATTCACCTCCTCCTTCACCATCACTAGTTTACCCTGATCATTAACCGTGTTCCAAATATTGGTGTTTCAGCCTCCAGGCATCCGAGGCTGGCCCTTTTCTGAACATGGTCACCTGTGAATTACATGGCCTTTTCCACCTTTTTTCTGTGTTATTTCTGGTATTTCTGGGGGACTTAGACACCACAGGGAACCCAAGAAGCCCGAGGCCGCCCTCTGCTTTAGAAAGCCAGCAGTCTCCTTGGATGGGTAGCCATTGCTCCCTGTAACACTCAGCTGTTGGGTATTACTGTGAGGTGCATCAGGGTTTCAGAAACAGAAGGCTCTGTGGGAAGAGAGGGGAGGAAGGGGGAGCAGAGCCCGGGCCCCGGAAGGAGCAGGGGCTTGTTCATGGAGGCGGGGGTCCCTGACCATGTTGGGGAAGAGGCAGAAGGAGCATGCTGGGCACTCGACTGCAGGATGGGAAAGCCCCGGATTGTCATAATTATGTCAGAATTTATGATGTACTAAAGTCTAGAATAAAATTATCATCTTTCTTTTTTTTATATAGTCAGAAAAGAAAGTGATTATTCATGTCAACAATGAGTTAAGTAAAAACTGCTTAAATAACAGAGGTCTCAACATTTTCGCTGTGGAGGTGGCGCCCAAGTCTACAATGGTAAATAATTCTCTTTTCTATGTGACACTTTTAGAAATGTTTTGGGGCATCTCACTCCTGATGGAGTCATGGCGGATGTTTTGGGGCGTTTTACTCCTGCTGAGGTCATGGTGGATATTTTGGGGTGTTTCACTCCTGCTGGGGTCATGGCAGATGTGCTCAGGAGAAAGAAGACGAATCCTAATCTAATGACAGTAATCAGCCCCATATTCACATGGATATTCTTAGCGCGCTACCCAATGAGTTGGGAATTTTAGGCTGCACTCTGCCACAGGTCATCTCTGTCCCAGGCCAAGCAAATCACTCTCCTCTGTGTCCATTTTGTAATTTGCATAATGGAAATGAAACCTCTTCCACCTACTCCATGGACTGGTCAGAAAGCTTGAGATGGACCAAGAAATAAGCCCTCGTTTTCATAGAACTCTACAGTTGACAAAACCTAGAACAACCCAGTGAAATATATACTAGAGGTTTGGTTTTATCCATTGCACAGGTGGGGAAACTGAGGCCTGGAGGGTGGAGCCTACAGTCCCAAAAGGAGGAGATTGCAGAGCTGAAAGCTGACTAGATAGTGTGGTGGAAATCCCAGATTCAGATTCAGCCTGAACCACCATCACTGTAGCAGTGTGTCCTGCCCATCGCGGCGGCCTCTGTGATCCTCCCAGGACTCCTCAGCCAGTCACCAACCATTAATCACCTCCTGCATGCCAGGCAGGATTCTCAGTACTCCCCCTCGCTTCCCTTCTGCCAGGGCAGGACCTGATTTGGTGTGAGCATATCCTTCAGACCCTCCATGGTGCGTTCTGAAGCAGGAGATCGCCTCTGTCACAGAGTAGTCAGTGCCGGGGTTGCCCCAAGAAGAAGGCGCTCCCTGTCCCGGTGCTGACGGATCCTGTTTGCCTTCGCAGGTGTGTCAGCACGTGGTGCCGATGAATGAGCGCCAGGAGTGGGTCTATAACTGTGTGTACTCGCTCGTGTCTTGAGGGCCCCGCGTGGAAAGTGACTGCTCCGAGACTGCCCGAGGGCGCTGACCATTGAGTCGTGAGGACGTACCCTGGTACAAACCACTTCTCTGAGCTCCCCTCCCTCTTGGCTGTTGTGTATTGTGTGTGTGTAAGAGAGAGAGAGAGAGAGAGAGAGAGAGAGAGAGAGAGAGAGAGAGAGAGTTAAGTGTGTTGCATTTTCCTTATCTGGGTTCTAGATCCATGGCATATTTTGCTTTTTTAAAAAAATAATATAATATTTTCTTCCTGATTTGTAATAGTGTCAACCGATTGTAAATAAGTCTTTGGCACAGCAACATTAAATGATTTATTTTATATAAAATAGCAGATATTTAATTTGTCTTATTCAGTTAAAGATATGATCCACAGACCCTTAAAATGTGCTTATATTTAAAATAGGTATTAAATATATTTAACCTAGTGTAACAGGACAGCACCAGTCCTTGAAAAGCTATATTTATCAACTAGCACAGCGGGATTCTGTCCCACATTCTTCTGTAATAGAATACAAGGCCAGTAAATGTCAGCTATGAGACAGGAATACCATTATGGAACTCTTAATTATTTTTACATGCAGTATGTGCTGGTGCTTAGTTTTTGAAAGGTCACTCATTTCATTTTTGTTACACAGTTTAGACATCTGTAAAATGGGTTAATAACATCTTAATCCTGAACTGAGCATCAGGAGATTTGGGTCCTAGTTCTGGCTCTGTAACCAACTAGTTGGGTGGCCCAATTAAATCAGTTAGCTTCTACATCTGCAAGATAACGATCTACCTCTTGCATAAAAGAAGAAAAAGTGGCAACAAAATATAACTTTAGGTTTTTAATGGGATAAGAGAATGTTCCAGTCTTAACCTATACCATCAACTAGAGAACAGAGAAGAAAATGGCCCAAAATGAAAATAAAATGACTGTGTTTTGTGAATTTTTAAGAAATCCATAAAAATAAATTTATCTCATAAAAGAGGAACAATGTAAAAATTCATCAAAAATACCAGTTTCCATAATTTCATCTTTCATTTTACTTAATATTTATAACCTATATAAAGATTATAATTAGAGGATTTTATATGTAGACCACTGCCCAATAAATTATCACTAGTTTTAAAAATACATATTTATGTGAGATCCATTGTAATAGAGAGAGTTCTGGACTTGATTTATGGATATCCTTGCACTTTTAGATATGGCGTTTTGAAAAGGTATGGGACCACATGCAAGTCACTTAACCTTTCTAATCCGTAGGCAGCCTGCTAAAAATACAAATTATAGAAGACATAGAAACACTGTCATTGGAGGGTCCTTGTCACCTCCAACAAAATCATAGGTTTTAGGTATGTAGGTGTAACTGTTCTGAGGTAAAGTTTATATAAATTACACTTCACACAGTTAAATTAAGGAAAAATCCCAAGACTAATTTTAAGGTAGTTCTAATCATCTAAAATTGTATTCATTTCCAACTAATGTGCTATCACACTTAAAAGATGAATTAGTTGCAAGGACTACAAAAGTGAAAGAAGTGAAGCAAGAGATGAAAAATGAAATTATAAGTTCAGGAGGCAAAACTTAAAGGAGAATAGTTTAGAATAGAAGATAGAGAACCTTACCCAGAAGGGGACTCCCTGAAAAATATAATGGAACAAGCAAAGCCCAGGGACTCATGACACAACAAGAAATATTAGAACAAGGACAATAAGGTATCAATTATAAATTCCCTGAGAGCTGTAATCAGTGAAAAAAGTTTTAACATTGTATTTCAAGCAATCATAAGAGAAAAATATCCAAATCTATTAGAAGACAAAGAGAAAACAGAATCCACTGATAACCTACTATAAGAAACAAGGAAACTGAAAACAAACGAGAATGACATATTAAAAGATATTAAGTTTCTAAGTCAAAAAAAAAATTTCCTGCATTTAATTAGGAGTACACCCAAAAATGAACTATGAAAAATATAATGGAGCAAGCAGAACCTGGAGACTTCTGACACAGCAAGAATAGAACAAAGACCAAAATTTTTTTTAAAATCCTAAGGTATTGTATAAATGAGACATATGAGAAAGAGAGCATACAAACATTGAGGAAGGTTTTTGGGTGGGCCAGACATCTCCCAATCTATCTAACAAGAATAAGGAAATTAAGAGAGGTTACTACAAAGAAGGGTTATTATTATATTATATATTATCAATTTATTTAAAACTTAAATAAAAGAAAAATACAAATGCACAGAACATAACAGGATTCAAAATATAAAGCAATAAATTTACATTTCAAGAAAGCCTGTATAATAAGTATCTGTCAAGCTGTTATCTTTCAGGTTTTCTTTTCTTTCCTATGTGAGATACATGGATCTACAGATACATAGATACATAGATAACTATAATTTTACACATACTCATTCATATACATCTATGTAAAACCATACTATGCTTTTTTAATCCCCTGTTTTTCTGAAGGTGGATAACAACTTTCTTGATAAATCAAAGGCTTTCCATATTTTTTCTAAATCTACCAGCTCATCATTTCCTACACCACAATATCCCAACTTTATATTAGCTATTTTAAATAACTAAATCTAAATAATCTAAAACAATATTGATTAATATGGCTGACAATATAGTGTGGTTCCCCATTTTTCTCTTTTGATTATTTTAACTTTAATTTTTTCTGAAATCATAATTATTGCCCCTGCTCTTTTTACCTAATAAATTCTGCTACTCATCTTTATTATGTTTATGGGTATTTATTGTTTTCTATCCCTCCTGACTCCTCTGCTTCTGTTCTCTACCTTTCCCTCCTATTACCTAAATTATACCCTCTCTACGGATCCCTTCCTTATCCTCTCCCTTCTCCCATTAATCTACACATCTTATACCATTCCTGTTAATCTACATACTCTTCTATGACCTTCTTCCCCCTTCTCCTATTCCCTTATCTTCTTATTAAAAAAAAATCTTTTATTTGATATTTTCTTTTTAACCCTGATATAAGTAGGGTTTCATTTAAAAAATACCTCCCTTCTCTTCTTCTTTTCCCCTTCCTATTCTCTTGCCTTCTTTTCTTTCTGAATTTAGAAAACTTTGATACCCTTCCAAATATATATAAATTTGTTCCCTCTTCAATCCATTCCCAATGCAAGTACGATTCCAGAAGTCCCAGGCCTTCTCCCTCATCTAATTCTTTTGTGTTTCCTATATGATT
Organism: Sarcophilus harrisii; assembly: GCF_902635505.1. Lineage (NCBI taxonomy): Eukaryota > Metazoa > Chordata > Mammalia > Dasyuromorphia > Dasyuridae > Sarcophilus > Sarcophilus harrisii. Next base: position 13,463,771 of record NC_045429.1, on the reverse strand, counting down.
TTGCTTTTTAGAATCACATCATACTCAGCTGTGCCCCAATTTTTTATTTTGAATAACCCAATTATTAAGGATAATCTTAAATATACAATTTACATTTCCATGTATAAAACAAAAAATGTTTGTCCTTATCGTGTCCCTTGATTAGTCTTTGATGTTTACCTTTCATTTTCTTGAATCTTATATGTCAACTTTTCTCTTAAGCTCAGGTCATCTTGAAAAGTCTGGCAAGTCATTGAATGTCCATTTTGGGGGGCTCAGAATTATGCTTAATTTTACTGGGTATAATATTTCAACTTTCAACTTCAACTCTTTGGTTCTTCAATATATAATGTTCCCAGATCTGCAGTCTTTTAATGTACTGCTTCTAGGTCTTGTGTGATTCTAATTGTGGCTGTGCCATATTTGAATTGGATTTTTTTTTACTTGTTGCTCATAATATGTTGACCTGAAGGTTACAGAATTTGGCTATGAAAAGCAGGTTTTTTTTTTTAAGACTTCTCATTGAAAAGTGGAAGGATATAGGAAAAAATATTTTAATGAAGTATTTTTCTTTGAAATGTGCAGAATAGGAAGTATTTTTCTTTTTTTTTTTTTATTTAATAGCCTTTTATTTACAGGATATATTTCTTGACAAAAATACTGGAGTGGGTTTGCCAATTTAGTTCATTTTATAGATGCAGAAACAGGCAAACAGGGTTAAATTTCTTGCCCATTGTCTGAAGCCATATCTGATTCCAGGCCCAGTACTGTATCTACTGTGCTATCTCACTACTCAAGGAAAAAGGAATATATTAAGAAAGAATTCAGGAAGAAGAGGGGAAAACTTACTAACATAAATGGGATGCATGAGGAAAAAAATGTACCTACAAGAAAGTTTGGGGAAAAGCAACATTTAATGACCTCTGAAATCCAAATCACTTGCAAGGAATGGCATCACTTCCCTGATGTCATGGTCCTCTTCAAGAACAGCAGGAAGAATCTGAAACAGAATAAAGAATTTAAGAGAGTTCATCACAAAAAGGTTAAAGCAATATATACATTTTTAAAATTCTATACCATGACCAAGCTGTATTTATACCAAGAATGTCAGTTTGGTTTATTATTGGACCATGTTAATTAAAGAGATTAAGACCATATTAATAAAAATCAGATAATTATGATTACACAGAAAAATCTTTTGACAATATACAACAGCCTTTCATGTTAAAAATACTAAAAAATTAAAATAGGAAAAGATGGTCTTTCATATGGTAAACCATCCAAACCCAAAAACTATTATTTATAATTTAGATACACTAGAGGATTTCCTAGTAAGACCAGGGATAAAACAAGAATACCCTTTGTCACCACTATTGTTTGACATAGTTCTTAAAAAAAAATACCAGATAAGACAAGAAAAAGAAATGGAAAAACTAAGCATAACTAAAAAAAAAGATAGTTCTTTTTTGGAGATAATATAATAATTTTCTGAGAGAATCCTAGAAAGTCAACTAAAATTTGATTAAAGCAATTCATGACTTCAGTATAGTAGAATACCAAAAAACAAACAACAACAAAAACCCTACAAACACAATCATCTTTTTTTGTATGTTACCATCAAATCTATAAAGGAAAGAGGAAAAAAAGAAATTCCATTCAAAATAACTGCATAATATATAAAATATCTGGGAGTCTAGAAATCAAAATACACAATTTATGTGAATATTAGATATTTTTTAAAGAAATGTACCTAATAATTGTAGAAATATTAATCACTTTTACTTGAACCTTGCTGATATAATAAAAGTAATACCATATTATACAAATTTAGTACCATGCAAATGAATATAATATACATATATAATATTAGATATATACATAATAATATTAGAATAATATACATAATAATATTAGAATACAAATATAATACCATATTATCAAAAGTAATTTACAGATTTAGAACTATACAAATAAAGTCACTAAAGATTACAGAACCAGTTGAAATAATAACTAAATTCATTAGATAGTAGAATCTCAAGGAAAATAATGAAAAAAGTGAGAAGGAAGCCTAATAGTTCCAAATGCCAAACTATATTACAGAGAAATATTCATTTAAACTATCTTGTACTGGTTTAAGAAATAACAGAAAAGTCGATCATTATAACAGAATCAGTACCCAAGACCTAGAAGCAGAGATAGCTTCTCATTCCAAAAGCTCCAACTACTAAGAATAAAAATTCATTATTTGAGGAGGAAAAAAAAGATCCAGCTAAGCTATAAAGTAGTCTGATGGACATTAAGCTTAAATATCTCTTATCATGTACCATCATGCTAAAAAAGCATGGGAGCAAGCTCCACACAGTGGAGCGGCAGCCTTGAACTCCTGATGCATAATCTCTGGAAAATTTCAATCTACTTCTGTATGAGCAATGGACCCCCACCCTGTAGATCTCATCTGGAATAGAATCAGTACTCGGGGCTTTACTGCAGGAAAGGAGCCTCATGGCCTTTGAAACTTCGAGTTCCTTGGAACTTCAGCTAGGGAGCAATTGATTTCCATTTGAGGTAAATAGCCAATAGCTTCTGCATTGATTGCTGACAGCCTGTTGAGGACACTGGGGAAGTGTTTTTAGCACAATGACTTGAGCCACATTGTTAAACACCTCCAAAGACAACAAATATGGAATCAAAGGGGTAAATTCTTTGACTTGAAAAGGCTGCAAGCCAGAACTAAAGTAGAGGGTGGGCTGGTGCGTAATTTTGGGTTTGCAGATGATTGTGTGCTCAATGCAGCCTCCAAAGCCGAGATGCAGCAAAATATGGATCCATTCTCTGCAGCTCATGCTCGTTTTGGTCTGAGAATTAACACCAAGAAAACACTGGACCTCCATCAGCCAGCACCGCACCGTCCGTATGTGGATCCATTGGTTATGGCAAATGGAGAAGTTTTGAATGCTGTGGGTGAGTCCTCTTACTTTGATGGGATACTTTCCAGGGATGTCCACACTGATAATGAGATTGACACCTGCATTGCCAGAGCCAGCTTAAGGTTTGGAAGGCTCTGAAGGAAAGTGTGAGAGAGGAGAGGGATTAGACTGACTGCCAAACTGAAGGTCTCCAGAGTCATTGGACTGAATTGTTCTATCTGTGAAACCTGGACACTCTCCCAGCACCATGCAGGAAACTGAATCACTTCCATGTGAATTATCCTAGAACGATTCTGAAGATCACCTGGCGGATTAAGCTACCCGACCTTTCTCAGACCAAATATTCCAACTGCAGTGAACACAACCCCGTTGGGCTGGCCACATTTTTTTGGATGTCAAATGTATGCTAGTCAAAAATAATATTTTATGGAGAACTCACATAGGATAAGCGCTCACAAGGTGGCCAGAAATATCGATATAAGAACACTCTCAAGGTGTCTCTTAAAGACTTTAAAATTGATTGTATGACATGGGAGAGACTGGCATAGGACTACCCGGCATGGCATGCCCTTATCAGAGAAGGGGCTGTGCTCTATGAGCAAAGTAGAATTGAATTAGCCCAGAAGAAATGTGAGATGTGTAGTTAGAGAGCCCCCTCCCCCAAATGTTCATAGATACTATTTGTGTCTGAGTGATAGCAGAACATTCTGAACTTGTGTTGGTCTGATCAGCTACAGCTGGACTCCCGTAACTCGACACTAACATAGAAATGTCGTTTTGGTCCTCTTCGAAAATGAAGGACAACAACCAACCATCCCCAAAAGGGAGCAAGCTTTTATTAAAGTGCCTACTAAGTGCCAGGTGGTGTGCTAAGCAATCTCATTGGATCCAGTAAAACTCCAAGTGGATATATGGTCATATAAACAACTTAGAAAGTAAGGAAGGGTGATACCTTTCACAACTATGGCTAAGGGGAAAGTTCTTAACCAAACAAGTGATAAAATGGACAATTTTGATTACATCAAATAGAATGTTAATATCAGATTTGTTTGCAAAATCACTCTTCTACTTGGTCTTTGTGTGGATGGACAAACCAAACTCCTTTGAGTGACATCGATCTTTTCCATTTTCTTTTTTTAACCTGCTCATAAATTAATATTCTAATATAAAATATTCATACATCAGAGCTACCCTGTCCCCTGGCAGAATACGGTTATGGACTCACCCTATTCCAAGAAAGCAAAGGATGCTGTTTGTTCTCTCACTTGTGTGTAGGTTTTCCTTTAAACATTGCTTGGCTTGTATCTGTTTTTTTTTTTTTTTAAGAAAAAGATTTCTGCCTCCAGTTTTTCCTCTGCATGGTCAGTGACTCTCCTCTCACTAACTATATTCTCCCAGTATTTCAGCACCAGTTTCAGCTGATCCTCAAGACAAAATCCCAGACCACAAGAAGGAAATCATTTCCATCTCTAGCCTGAAGGCCGAGTTGGCGAGGACAAAGGTAGACCAGAACCTTATGAGAAAGAACCGAGCAGCTCTAGAACCTGGAGAAGATGGAGATAATGGAGCTGAAGAGAGGGAGAGAAATTCCAAGGCTTTTGAAAGCTACCTGTGAGCTTGGAAGAGGGAAACAGACAGACACAGAAACAGAAACTGTTGTTGGGGAAAGATTACCTGTGGGTAGTTGGACAAATAATATGCTGTCCCATCTCAAATGGTGTCAGGTGTGGATGGTAGTCATGATCCATCACTCACAGACTCACAGGTAACTCACAGAGGTACAGTGGTAGTGGTAGTAAACAGATTGGATGATAAGCAGTTGGGATCCTCTAAAATCTGAGTATAGAATCTAACATGATGGAAATGTTCAGTCATCAGTATAAAGTTTTAAGTGATTCTTAAAAAAGAATCAAGTTGAAGATTGGGGGAAGCATGGGTAGATGAGTTTTTCCAAAAAAGATCTAAGGATTTTGGTATACTAATAGCTAAATACACATCAGGCCTCATATACTATGGATCTTAATATTGTCTTAGTTGCTTCAAGAGAGGCAGTGTCCAGAATCAAGTCATAATTAAACTTCATTTCACTCCAGTCAGATTATATATGGAGAACTGTATTAAGTCTCAGTGATGCATTGTAAGGAGAATATTAATAAGCCAGACAGTATTCAGAGAAATGCAGTCAAGATGGTAAAGGAGCACACAATCATCTGATTTGAAGGGGATTAGGAATGTTTGGGAAGAGAAGACTTGAGGGTGGTGGAAATGACGTGTGAAGAAAAGATCTGAGGTAGGGAAATATGATGGCTACTTTCAAATATTTGAAGGACTGTCATGTGAAAGAAGGTGGAATCAGAGCCTGCCAGGAAAGCAATTTTCAGTTTTCACAAGGATATGTTTCTAATAATCTGAGTTGTCCAGATGTCAAAGTCAACAAACAAGATTTATTAATCTCCTCTGTATTAAGTGCTGGAAATATAGAGCAGACTGGGTTGGGATTAGGATTTGCCCCAGTAGAGATTTTCAAAAAGAGAAGTTAGGGTTAGGGTGGCTACATGAGGATACTCATTGAACTCGATAGCTTTCGTGGTTCCTTCCAACTCTGAGATTCTGTGCTTCATTTACAAGAAACTACATTTATTCACACTTATCAAACTTGCTGAGAAGAATAAACACAATATTCCATATTCCTGTTTGTGGGTTTCAAAATGGAAAACATTCAACTATCAAGCAAAATCCAGCCCCTTCAAGGATTCTCCTCAAGATTGCTTCCACTCCCACATTATAATGATGCAAGATTCCATGAGAAAAGTGATTTCAAAGACACCCACTCCACACCATGAATGTGCTCCGCTGGGCCCATTTAATCAGTGACAAGGAAAGTGTCCTCTGCCTGTTCTAAAAAGAAAAAGACTGGATTCACAAGTGCGTTCATCAGGGACTCTTGTCACTCCTGTAGAGTGCAGGCCCTTAAGCTAGTAAAACAATAGCTTCCTACCAGATCTTGTCACCTCTGCTTTCTCCACCTCTAACCTATCCTTCCCATTGCTACCTAAAGAATCTTTTTTGTATGTGTCTGTGATGCTCATCCGAAATCTTTAATGTTTACCAGTGGACGGACCTATTGCCTGTCAACAGACTATCAACGTGGCCATCTGGACTTAGAAAATTGACCTACAAATTAACTCGGGTAATAGTAATAAAACCAATTTGAACCCTTTATGGACTCCTTAACATCAGTGTGCAGTGGAAAAATCATTGGATTTTGAGACCCACGTGTGCAAAAGTGTTTGCGGCAGCCCTCTTTGTGGTGGCAAGGAGCTGGAAGCTGATGGAGCCCATCAGTGGGGGAATGGCTGAATAAGTGATGGGATGTGAATGTTATGGAATATTATTGTTCTGTAAGAAACGATCAACAGGAGGATTTCAGAAAGACCTGGGCAAACTTACAGGATTGATGCTGAGTGAAGTGAGCAGAACCAGGAGATCATTGTACACAGCAACAGCAAGATTAGATAATCAGCAATTCTGATGGACCTGAATCTTTCCAACAATGAGATGATCCAGTGATGGAGAGTCATCTGCATCCAGAGAGAGGACTGTGGGAAGTGAGTGTGGTTCACAACATAAGCATTTTCACCTTTTTGTTATTGTTTGCTTGCATTTGGTTTTCTTTCTCAGTTTTTCCTTTTTGATTTGATTTTTCTTGTGCAGCAAGAAATTGTAGGAATATGTATGCATATATTAGATTTAACATATTTTTATCATGTTTAACATATATTGTATTATTTGCCATCTAGGGGAGGGGGTGGAGGAAGGGAAAGGAAAATTAGAATACAAGATTTTGCAAGGGTTAATGTTGAAAAAATTATTCACGCACATGTTTTGAAAATTAAAAAGCTTTAATAAAAAATAAAAATAAATGGATAAAATATTGTCTTCAATTGTATACAGTTTTGCATTGTATTGAATACGATATTGTAGTCGATATTTTATAGAAGTAGGTTTTTCCACTGACCACTTATATGGAAGATTCTGAAATGTTAATGAGGTCAAAGATCAGCTTTCTGAGCCCAGAGACTCCGCTCTGTCCTAACAAGTAAGTGCCCACATCCTGGTTTCATCATTTTGATTTAAAATGCAGTCTATCTTCAGAATTCAAGGCCTCGAGTTTTACATTAACTTTTATTCAAATACAGACTTTAGACATCTGATAAACTTCAGGAGAATAAATCAGATGCAGGGCACGTCTCCGATGCTTGTTTTGCTGTGTAGCAACATGATTAGAACAGAAAGAGTTTGGAGGGGAGGGAGGGACAAGACCCGGGACCTGGTGAGTATCAAGTGGCCAGATGTACAAGCAGGTATCTTATTGATGAAGAGTCCCAGAGGAGGAAAGTCCCTCTGCCAATGCAGTTCAATCTAGAGCCCTGTAGTGATTTACCCAGAAGGATGTAGCCAGAATTTATTAGAGGCAGGATTTGAACTCAGAGCTTCCTGGCTCAGAGGTCTCTATTCATTGTTATGCCATCTGTCTCCCACAGACCTGACCCAGGAGTCAGAAAGCTCCAATATAGACTTAACAAATGGTCCTAAATTGGGGTCAAGGATGAGTCTGTCCTGGGTGCCAGGGCGGGAAGGCGCTTCTCACCCCACCATACACTGCCTCCCTTCTGCTGCTGGGAATGGAAATCATAGCACCCTCCTACACCTGATAAGGGATCCAGGCTCATCGTTTTCTGTGGGGGTGATGGTGATCTTGGTTGTGATCATCCCTCTTTATTCCCTTCCTCCTCAAGTTAATTTCCTCCCCTCATGTACAATAAGAAGCATTATTCTCCTGTGAGAATATACCTCTAAAAGCAGTTGCAATGGACCAAAGATGATCACCTTTGGGTCTGTAACTGGGAGACGGAAGCATGACATTGGCTGACTAGCTCCTAGCACGATATCACAATGTCAGTAGGATGTAATGAGGCAAAAGATGGAGTTTACAGTCTAATGGGTTAGAATTCTGTTTATCTGCCCCCCACAAATATTGATGGGCGGCTAGGTTGTGTAGCACATAGAATGACCGACCTGGAGTCAGAAACACTCATCTTCCTAGTTCAAATCTGGCTTTAGACACTTATTAGCTGTGTGACTGGGAAAGTCACTTCACCTTGTTTGCCTCAGTTTCCCCATCTTTAAAACAATCTGAAGAAAGAAATTGTGAATCCCTCCAGGATCTTTGCCCAAAAAATCCCAAATAGGATCACAAAGAGTCGAACCCAATTAAACAACAACAACAAAGCAAACATAAAAGAGCACCTTTAATGTTAGTCTAGGGTAAATTTCTGTGTTCAAGATAAACTCCTGATTGCTATCCCTTCTCAATGAAGGAACACCACAAGCTCTATTTCCAAGGCCAATTCCCTTTCTGCTAAATGCCAGTTTCACAAGGAACACAAAAAGCACAATTTACCTAAGCGTATAAGAGAAATCAAAGGAGTTATACAGAATAGGATATGCCAGATGATTCACAGAGTGAATTAGCTCTCAAACTGGAAGCTATCCCAACTAAGAGAAAGAGTCCCAAATCTCACCCAAGGGGAAATTCTCCAAAGTCACTACTGAAGCATCATAGAGGGCCATGCTTCCCGACATGGCAGCTTTCTTCTCAGTCTTTCTTTCCCTTCAGGGAGCTGAAGAGGATCTGAAACCGTGTCTCCTTTTTTGAAGTTAAAAACCAAATGACTAAGATCCCTCTGCTCCCAAGTTCCTACCAACCCTCCCCTTTCACAGGCAATCAGTCTCCACCATGGAGAAGAGTCTGAGGTCCAGTTACTAAGTAACCATCTCTCCTGTCTCCCTAGAATGCCACAGGAAAGAATCAATAAAAAGAGAAGCTTTGGCAACAAGCATTTATTAAGCACTTACTGTGCTGCTTCTTAGCGCTGGAGATATAGATCCATCCAAAAAGAAAGTCCCTTGGAGCTTATGTTCTGATGGGGAAAGACAACACATACAAGAGTGATGGAAAGGGGGAGATGGCGGGGAGATGTGTGGAGAAGGTACCTGTGTGAGGGCATGGTGGGGAAGTCTATAGAAATAAAAAACTGAGCTGGGAAGGGAATGAAACCTGGTAGGCTTGGGCTCCTTCTCCAAAGGAGGGTCCCGTGGAACAGAGAGAGGAATGTTCTGGGCTGAGAAGGCAGCTGATGCAGGGAGGTACAATCTGGAGGATCCCAAGCAGAGATCGGAACTAGACATAGAATGTCTGTGTGTTCCAAATCTCTCCAAGGCACTTCTGCTCCATGTCATCATCCCTCCCCAAAAGACGACCCCAGGCCTCTTCCACATGATTGTATCAGTTAGGTTTAGCGATGCTACCCACCAACCTGTCTCAATGTTCGAGCAGCATCAGTGGGATAATCAACATTTAGGAACACAACGCACCCAGTGTGGCTACTTTTGTCCTGCAGCTGAGAATGGACAAATCGGGGAAAGCAGAAAGGGAAGGTGGCCAGGAAAACAAAGGTGGCTCCACATTTCTGGATGAGGGAGGACAAGGACGGAAGCTCAGGCTGCCTACCAGCCAGGATCCATTGCTTCTGTCCAATCAGCTCTCTCCTTGGCTACCACTCTCAGTCCCCAGCAAACAGCATCCGAGGAGGCTGCCCTACCACCATATCCACCTGAGTCTCTCCCAGTCTCTGGTTCTCTGCTACTGCTTCTACTGCCCAGGTAAGATATAGATGCCAGTTGTGTCTGTGTCTGTCCCTCCCAGAGGCTCTCTGTCCTTCTGTCCCCCTCCACATGTCTCTCCCCAAAAGTGTCTCAAACACACATATCCTTTCCTGAGGCAAGAGAGAAGGGCGCATTTATCTCCTCAACTGTTTCACCAACTCTGTCCCTCAAGCCATCTTAAAGGCCATCCTTTCTATGCCTTTGGAGTCACGTCCCATGTGCAGGACAGGGCCGTCCTTTCCCGGGCTCGGCTCCGGTGTGAGCTGGGTCAGACATTGACAAAGCAAAGTCTGTTTACCCTAACGTGAAGGATTCTAAGGAGGAAGAGAACAAGTATCTAAAGATACCATGTGGCTTCAGAGAGATTTCTCAGAAAAGCTCAGATTTCAAAAGGATATTTATTCAAAGTGAAAGTCGGGACATTTCGCTGAAGACAAATGTAGGGGAACATCACGCGACTGAAAGGTCAGGAAGCTTGGGGATGGAAATCAGTTGAGGCTTAATGATGAATATGGAACTATATTTAGAAAAGTTGCACATGTTTGATCTATATCGGATTGCCTGATGTCTATAGGAAGAAATGGAGTGAGAGCGGGAGAAAAATTTGGAACCCAAACTTTTGCCAAAGTGAATGTTGAAAATTATCACTGCATGTATTTGGTAAAATAAAAAGCTATTTTAAATTAGAAAAAAATAAACTGAGGCTTACAGAAAAGTTGTTGTTGCTATTTGTCCTAAGGGGACCAAAATATCAGATTGGGGATTTCATGGCTCAAGAGGATTAGATTGAAGTGAGGGAGGATTCGGATTAAAAGTAAATAGCAAACATTTCAGCTTTGGCCAGAAAACCTGAGGGTGTTCACCTCCCAGAAACTTAAGGAAAAGCCAGAGGGTTTAAAGAAAACATTCAGATTTGTTGAGGGCAAGGAAAGAAAGGAGGAAATGATAAGCCTGCTGTGAAAAACAGATCGGTGACAAAACAACCAGCCCTATTCATTCTAGTTTTTATTTTCATTGTTTTTCCTGTTAAGGAGATCTATTTTCAGAACCACTAGAACTAGCCCTCTAAGGTTAGTGAAGCATTTATACAGCTATTATCTCATTTGAACTTCACCAGAACCCTGCTTGCCCAGGGTCACCAGCAAATAACTAAGACAAGATTTGAACTCAGGGCTTTCTGATACCCAGTCTAAGGCTCTCTCTACTGTACCAAATAGTTACGATGCTATTGAAACGCATACTAAGTAACAATACTTCCCATGGAATAAATTACATCCTGGATTGGGATGGGACTTTTAAATGTGATTACTAAAGCACTGTCCATTATCTTAGAGCATTTTGGAAGAAGAGTCAGGTTGTTATAAAACTTAAAATGGATAAAAGTCTGAATTTTAAAAAGAATTTCAAAGTAGATTTAGTCAATTATTGACCATTCCAATAATAAAAATAATCACGGTAATAGAAAACATTTATGTAGCACTTTATTTTCATTATCTCATTTGATTCTCACCACAATTCTTCAGGTAAATCTTGAGGTCTCATTGCTCTCCAACCCAGAAAAATCTAGAACAGAGTAAATAAATGGTCTGTAATTCCTTAGCAAAGTAGCACTCACTAGGAATCAGAATGGTTCCTCGTGAATAAATTATGGAAGACTGACTTTGTGTCCTTTGAATAAATGGCTAGATGGGGAGATCAAGAGAATGCTGTAGACAGTGTATTGGGGGCAAATGGACATCAACTTTCTTAATTTTTTTATGGATGAGAGGGAGAAACATGGACTTGGTGATATTTGAGTTAGGAAGTAATTGAATCACCAGATACAAATAGTGGGTTTTTTTTTAAATGGTGGATTGATATTAATTCTAAATAATGAGTTATATACTTCCTTGCTAAAGGACTTTCTCCTTGATCCACTTCTGTTAGTTACTTTTAATAGTGATCTGGATAAAAATAAAAATCTGGCACAAAATCTTACCCTATCATGGCATAAAGATGAACTTAGATTTACTAAGGCACTGGAAACCCCAAACAAGCTCTGGCACACATTACCATGTTGGAGAGGCTTTGGGTATGTTCTTGGAACAGACTCGGTCTTTGATCTGCTTACCAGCTTAACTGACCTTGAAAAGCTCATCAGTAGGCTGAGCACTGATGATGAATTCTTCAACCACAGCAGTTCGTGAAACCAAGAAAAAGACAAAATGGCCCTTAGTTCTGTGTTACTCCTTTCTGTTTCCTTGGTGATGGCGGCAAAGTGACAGAAGAAGGGGCAGAAAGGGCTAGAGCCAGTTCTAGGCGGGGTACAAAATTAAACTTGACTATTGGTAGTATGGGGGAGCTAGGTGCTCAGTGGAGAGAACACTGGATCCGGAATCAAGAAAACTTTTTTTCATGAGTTCAAATCTAGTCTTGGGTGTCCCTGGGCAAGCCACTCAAGCTCTGTTTACTATAATCCATAGTAGAAGGAAATGGCAAATCACTCCAAGCCACGTAAGTACTAGTGGTATGTGGTGGTCCACAGGGTCACAAAGAGATGGATTTGAGGTCTTTGTCCAATAATGAAGGAGTGGATATGCCTTTGGAAGAAATGAATCACACCAATGTGGACATTCTCATTAAAGATGAAACAAGAAGACAGGAGAAGCTGTGGCCAAATGAGAAGATTGATCATAGGAAAGGAACAGGCAGAACTGGTTTTATTGCATGTCCAAAGTTAATCAAGAAACATCATTTCATGGGACAATTCATGTTGTGGTGCTTGTTATGTGTCTGCAAAAAGATTTTCGTGAAAATAATTATAGGCAATGGTCTATACAAGATGATGAAGATGCTAAAACAAATTTGAGGAAGAACTTGATAAGACCCTCTAAAATCAAGCAGCATGTGCCATGATAATAACTTCAGGAATTCGAAAGAAGGGAAGATACTAAGAACATGGAAAAAAATATTGGTCCTTTTTGCATCAAGAAAAGATGACTGAGGGGCAGCTAGGTGGTGCAGTGACTAGAGCACCAGCCCTGAAGTCAGGAGGACCTGAGTTCAAATATGACTTCAGACACTTAACACTTCCTTGCTGTGTGACCCTGGGCAAGTCACTTAACCCCACTTGCCTCGGGGGGGGGGGAAAGAAAAAAAATGACTGATAGAATTCCAACAAATATCAATGCCTACATTCCTATCAACATCCAATTCTGATGAGGATACACGTACTTCGAGGACATCTCTGATGAGGGTGTTGGAAGAGGAGATACAGGATTTCTTGGGCCATATTCCACAGCAGATCACATCTTTACCTTCACACAATTAACTGAAAGATGAAAAGAATATTCTGATCCTTGTTTGCTCTAAAAAGTTCTTCATTTAGTAGAACAAAATATCTCCTTAAAATGTCTCTTCCAACAAAATAGCTCATGTGCATATATCAGAATTGTATGTTAGTGGAAAATATAATGACACAGACAGAGAATCTTGTTTGATGACTCTCTGATTAGTAAATCAAAGTGTGAAACAGGAGCCAGGCTCACCATCATCATGGAGGAGATTCTCTACAGGATCTGAGTTGAAGAATTCCCTATAAATGAGGAGGTTCTCCTGGTGTTCCTTTTCTGTGGATATATTGTATCATCAAGCCCTAAATTGTTGCAGAGCCTCCTGGATGAGATCCAAGAGAATCACCACTCAAAAGTGTCTGACTAAACTATCCACATTTGGAAAATGATGGGATTAAGGAACATAAAAGTGTCTAAAATATGAGAATATAATCTGATCCTGCAGTATATTTTCCTGGTTATCCAGGCTCACAAGCTGGGTGTCAGCTTCTACCTCCCCCTGCTTTTTATCTTACATCCCCAGTCTCTTGCCAAGTCTTGTGAATTCTACTTTCATAGTTCTCTCATACTTGTCATCTTCTCTCCCCTTAGGCAGCTTCCTCCTGGCTGCAGGCTTTTCACCTCCTTTCTGGATTGCTGTAATCGTTTTCTAGATGGCCTTCTTACCTCAAGTTGCTTCCAATTCGGATCTACCCTCCACTCAGCTGCCATTTCCCTGATGTGCATGCCCGTCTAAGTCACTCCTATGCTCAAAACCATGAATGGTTCCCCATTGCCTTCAAGATCACATAGAAAATGCTCCATTTGGCATTTAAAGCCCTTCACAATCTTTCCAGTCTTCTTACAATTTATGGCCTTCCGCAGAACAGCCTGCTCATTCTGTTCCATTCAAAACGAGAACCCGGAGGCAGGACTGCTACTCCCTGACAACAGAATCTACCCTCCAAAAAAGCACGTACTAAAGTCACAAGGTGATCTGCAGGACAGTGGCTGGGTAGGTTGTGCCGTACGGTGACGGAGATTTTCCCAAGAGCAGTTGTGGAGGGATTAGGGTGTTGAGGAGCTGGCTACCAATGCAGGATGGGGGAGGTTTGGAGTTGCTGGAGTTGGGTAGGATCGAAGGAGAAGGGTAGAGGTGGCTATGTTGGAGACAGTTCCCACTGTCGACTCTCCAAGTCCATTTAAACATTTTATTTTATTGCGCATCCCTCAGCTTAGGCCACAGCCAGCTTCAAGTCAGCCTGTGAACAATCTTGTATATATATATATATATATACACACACACACACACATTGTCTATACATACATACATATATACCTTGCTTATACACACACACACACACACACACACACACACACACACACAAACAATTGGGATTAAGTGACTTGGCCAGCGGACTTCAGGACCAGCGCTCTATCCAATGCTGCCCTTCTTGTTTGTATTTTGGAGACCTCTATTTTAGAGGAAAAAGGGACATCAATCTTCAAATATCTGGGAGGGCTGTTAGTTGGGGGATGGATTGCATAACCCTGTTCTGCTTGGCTTTGGAGCAAAATTAGGATCTTGGGGAGAAGTTACAGAATATCATGTATCAGTGAAACATAAGAAAGAATTGTGTGTACCATTTGATCCAGCAATAACCGCTACTAGGCTTATATCCCAAAGAAATAAAAAAGTGAAAAGGACTTATTTGAACAAAAACATTTCTAGCGACTCCGTTTGTGGTAGCTAAAAACTGGAAATGAAAGGGCTGTCCACCAGCAATGGTTAGACAAGCTGTGGTAGATGATTGTGATGGAAGATGATGGTGCTATGAGAAATGACAAGCAGGATGATTTCAGAAAAACCTGGGAAGGCTGACATGAACTGAAGCAAAGTGAATAGACCCAGGAGAATGTTATACAGCAAGATTGTAGAATGAAAAATCGTGAAGGACTTGGCTATTCCAATGATCCAAGACAATCCCAAAGGACTCATGATGAAACCTGCTGTCTCCAGAGAAAGAACTGCTATTGTTTGAATTCAGATGGAGTATGCTATTTTTCCCTTTCTTTCATCCTTTTCAGTCTTCTACAAAATGACTAATAATAAGAGAACGTTTCACATGATTGCACATATACAAACTATATCTGATTGTTTACCAATTAAGGATGAAGAATGGAGAGGGAGGGATAGAATTTGGAAACCAAAACTTTCCCAAAAATGTTTAAAAATTGTTTTAATATGTAATTGAAAGTATTTTATATATATTTGTAATTAATGTGTAATATAATATGTAATTATATGTGAATATAATAAAATCAGGGGAAAAAAGAGAAAGAAAAGAGATCCCCTGGAGCCTGGCAAGCTAAGGCTAAGCAGAAGAATATAGAGCAGCTGAAGGCTTGCCAATGTTCGGCTTATAATGGCCTGTAATACATGGGCAAGGATCAACACCTGTTTTCTAGATGAGGAGACCAAGGCTGAGAAAGGAAGGCTCCCCAGCTGGAGCCTGGCAGGATCTCCTAGCTCCAAACGCAGAGCTCTTTCCACTCCATTCCATTGCCTCTCACCCCACTGATGTCATGGTCCCTGACCCGATGAGGGTCCTCTTTGAGAACGAAGGACAAACAACAACTGCCTCTCAGATAAGGTATAAGATTTTACTGTTTAGTCATTTCACTCGTGTTTAACTCTTTGTGACACCAACTGGGGATTTCTTGGCAAGGATGATTTGCCATTTCCTTCTCCAGCTCATTTGACAGATGAGGAAACTGAGGCAAACAAGGTAAAGTGACTTGACATATGTCTAGTGATGTCTGAGGACAGATTTGAATTCAGCTCTTCCTGACTCCATGCTAGGTGCTCTCCTCACTTTTAAACTATCAGATTGAAAGTTTTTTAAGGTTCTTTCCAAATTCATCTCCCATTACTTCACAGTGTGGCGGCAGACATTAGTATTCCCATCTTCCCAAGCGTCACCTACATTGACCACTTTTTTCTCTTGTCATTTTTATCAATCAGATAAGTGTGGGATGAAGGCTCAGAGTTGTTTCATTTGCTTTTCCCTCATTAGAATCCAGTGCCTTTTCTCCATACCAAAGTGACTTCTGAGCAATGTTCCAGCATGGTGTCTTTGAGAGGTGAAAGTTACAAGTGGCCTAGATTCAGAGAGAGGGGAGAAGCCTCTTTGCCTCATTAAGTACACTCAGAAGAGTCGAGAAGAATTATTCTAACAGAGGATGAAGTCATTTAATCCTGGGAGTGTTTCAGACTTAGGGGAAAAGGACATCTCTTAGTAATCTTGAGTAGTTAGCACAGAAGCCACAAAAGACAAAGCTGAAGATCACCATCAGATGAATGGAAGTCCTTGTCCTCCGAGGAGACTTTGCATTGTCCCAGATCAACTAAACCTGATGTTATCTGGATTTTCAGAGTCCTCACTAGCTTCCTGCCTCAAGAATGGGATTGAAGGTCCCAAGGAGTGTGGGATGTAGCTTTGGGCTCCCTCACTTTCTCACTAGCTTCCTTGGCCCTGACAGGAATGACAGACAGGCAAACTGAAGGTTATTCATCCAGTCAATTTCAGCATCAGAAGGCAATGGACATGTATTTCTCATATTTCCACAGAGACATATATATGTGTGTGTATATATATATATGTGTGTGTGTGTGTGTGTGTGTGTGTGTGTGTGTGTGTGTGTATGTGTGTGTATATCTTTCTATATATATATATTCACTCTTCCTCCTTCTCCTCCTCCTCAGATGTATGAGCCAGAAAGGGAAACAAAAAAGAAAGTGCTACTTACAAAGCAGTTTTGCTAAGAGCAGTATGGGAAGGATGGACAGGAAAAGATATTTGTCAAAGCAAAGAGGCTGGTTCGTTACAGAGGAAAGTGTCCTTGTAAGCTAATAGACCAATGAAAACAGAACTTTCATAATTAATCAGTTAATCAATTAGCTAGAAGTCTATAAATGTGCACACGTTCCACATTCTGATGGAACAGAGTCATCATTGCTGAAAGTTTTGTGCATGTGTGTGTTTGTGTGTGTGTGAGTGTGTGAGTATGTGTGTGAGTGTGTGTGTGTGTGTGTGTGTGTGTGAGTGTGTGTGTGTTTTGAGCTCAGGGTCGGATCCTCATTGTGAAACCAGGACAGTCTACCAGCGCCACTCCAGGAACTGAACTGCTGCATTGGATTATCTTAGGAAGATACTCATTTGGCAGGAGAAGCTGTGGGACACCGAGATCTTTTCTCAAGCTGAACTGCCAAGCGTTCAAACTCGACAGCAGAGAGTGCAGTTCCCTTGGGCTGGACACCTTGTTCAAATGGCAAACATACACTCGCCAAAAAGATTATTTTATGGAGAACTCACACAGGGCGAGTGCTCACAGAGTGGCAGAAAATACAAGGACACTCTCAAGATCTCCCTTAAGAACTGTGGAATTGAACGTGGCTCTAGGAGATATTGGCACAGGACCGCCCACCGCGGTGCCCTCCTCAGAGACAGAGACTTACTTGTTCTATGAGCAAAACAGAATTGAAGGAGCGCAAAAGAGACGCCAGATGTGCAAAGGGAGAGAAGTCACCTGAATGTTCATGTGGACTGTTTGTGGCCGACCTGTGGCCCAGCATTCCGAGTTGTGCTGGTCCGATCAGCCAGAGGGACACTAACGGTGACGTCATTTTGGTCCTCTTCCAGAGCAAAGGGCAACAACCAACCAATTAGAATTTTTATGGGCCTACCCAGTGCCGGATGGACAAGAAGAAATAAAACGACCGACTTCCTTGGACCATAGGGATCCTCTGAAGTTTTTGGTTTTGTTGTGATTAGGGGAAAGTTAGTTAAAGGAAGAGAGTCTCTGTATTGTCAGAGGCGTCACTGATAAGTATGAGAACACGCAGGAAGAGAAAAAAAAGAAAGAGCAAAAGCAGAAAAAAGTGTTTTTCTTAAAATCCACTTTCAAGACTGAAAGCATAGAAATATTACGACATTACTCGCACAACAGTGTGAGTCCTTGCTCTTACCGGGTGGTCAGAAACAGCCATACAAGGACACTCTCAAGGTCTCTCAAGAACTTTGGAACTGAAGGTGGGGACAGGAAGCAGTGGCACCGGACCACCCAGCATGTGCCCCCTCAGGGAAGGAGCTGGGCTCTAGGAGCAAAGCGGAACTGAAGTAGCTCAAAAGAAACACAGGCTGTGTGAAGTGAGAGAAGTCACCCTAAGTGTTCACGTGGCTGATCTGTGGCCCAGTATTCCTAGCTCGAATCGTTCTAATGGACCACAGAAGGACACACTGTAACTCTATTCCAATACAGTGACATTATCTTGGTCTTCCAGAATGAAGGCTAATTGACCAGCCTGCTTCAGTTTCCTCATCTGTGAAATGGGGATAATAATGGCACCGACTCAGGCTTGTTTTATAAAGTATTTAACACAATGGCTGACATAAATATATGGAAATTCACTATGTAAACACGAGTATTATTATATTAGCTACTATTCATTAGGTACAAAACCCATTATCTGCATTATCTCATTTGATCTCTGGGGTAGGCAAAGCACCATCCTTGTTCTAAAGGTCACAAAACTCAGTCCTGGAAAGGGACACTTGTGAGAAAGGGAAAGTGAGGGGGCCCAAAGCCACAAAACTCAGTCCTGGAAAGGGAAAGTGAGGGAGCCCAAAGCCACATCCACCACTCCTTGGGACCCTCAGTCCCATCATTTCACACTAGACAGAGTCAAGGAGAAAGCGGACAGCCCTAAATATTCATCTAGCAGGACAGACTGAGGACACCGAAGCCAAAAAATCATAAACTGAAAGCTTGAAATTTGTTCAGAAATCCTCTGCCTCAACCCTCTCGTTTCAGAGATAAGGAAACCGAACAGAGGGGGAGGGGAAGCGACCTGCACTGGGAGCACTAAGCAAGCCATTTCCCTTCTTTAAGCCTCAATTTTTTTCATCTGTAAAATAAAGGGGTTGAATTAGATGGTCTTGATTGCAAAGGGTCCCTTGAGAATAGTCTTTTGCCTTTCTTCGCATCGCTAAATGCTGGTGCCTGGCACATAGTAGGAGCTTAATAATGAGGCAGCTGGGTGTTTTAATTCATGAATGGCCCGCAGGACCAGAATTCAGATTCAACCTCAGACATTCAGGAGGTGAGAACCCAGGCAAGTCACCTATTAACCTCAGTTTCTTCATCTGTAAAATGGGGATAATGACCCCACCTGCCAGGATGAAATAATGAAATAAATGCTCTGCAAACCTCGCGGACCTTAAATTGTTGACTGATTGCCTTTGAACCTCTAGGGAGAGTGGAAACGGTTCACAGCAAAGGACCTCGTTTCAAACCCTGGCTCTGTCCCTTGTTCAAGGTCACGCAGACTGAAAGTGGCGCCTTTGTCGCTGTCCCCGGTGGGCCACAGATTGAGAACCTGAAGCTGCTTAGGGTCCATTTGGCCCAATGAATACATTGAGGCCCCCGAGAGGCCCGGGTTGCAACAAGGGCTGAAGTCAAGGAGTTTTCTCCTAAACTGTGACATCTTCCCTGCCCAAATCCCGCGTCCTTCCTCCCCCCACCTATAACTGGGAGAGCGCTATGGAGAAAATAGCCAGCCCCCTGCCCCCTCCCCCCTCCCCGGCCCCCCAAAGGAGAAAGCGCTGCTTCGGTGCGCGGGGCGTGCAGGGGAAGGGTTTCCCAAGCGAGGGCTGGTGGGAGGAGGGAAGGCCGGACAGTAAGGCCCCACCCAGAGGGTGGGTGGGGGGTGGGGAGCCACCTTTCTCAGTCCCTCCGGGCACCCGCTGGTGGGTGGGAGGTTCGAGAGAGGGGGAGGGCCCAGCCGCTGTCTCTTTAAGGAGAGCGGAGTCTCGGGCGTGTGCGAGTGTAACACGGCCTTGGGCTCCGGAGCAGGCGGCGGCGGCGGCAGGAAGGCAGCCGGGGCCGAGCGCGGGGCAGCAGCCACCATGGTCAAGATCGTGAAGGTGCAGAGCAAGGCGTACCCGGACCAGAAGCCCGGCACGAGCGGGCTGCGCAAGCGGGTCCGGGTGTTCCAGGAGAACGCCCACTATGCCGAGAACTTCATCCAGAGCATCCTGGCCACGGTGGAGCCGGCGCAGCGGCCCGAGGCCACGCTGGTGGTGGGGGGCGACGGCCGCTTCTACATGCGGGAGGCCATCCAGCTCATCGTGCGCATCGCCGCCGCCAACGGGGTGAGGAAGCCGGCGCGCGCTGGAGGGGGGGAAGGGGGGAGGGGGGAGGGGGAGGGGGGGGGAGATAAGGATCGCCGTGGCTGCGGGCCCCCAGCGGCGACGACTTCCGTGGGCGGTGCGCCCCTCCCGCCCCCGGAGTCCTGCACGTCTCCCACGAGCTCGGGTGGGCCGGAGCGGGGCGGGGTGGGGCGGACCGTCGGGCTGGGGGGGTGGGGACTGCGAGGCTGGGAAGGGGAGGGGCTTGGGGCCGGCTCCAGCCTTCACCTTGGGCGGCCCCTTCCTCCGGCTCCCTTCCTCCCTTTCCTCCTCCTCTTTCCCATCCCCCGCCCCCAGGCCTTTGACATTTAAAGTAACCTTTCCCGGAGATATAATTACCGGACTGAGCGTTCCGGCCTGGAGCTGGGGTGAGACCTGGGCGCCGGGCCGACGCCTCGGGAGGCATTGGGGCGCGAGCGGGCTCCCCCCTTCCCTTCCGGGGTCTCGCAGCCCCACTAGCCTGTATCTGGCGCCCGGGGGAGGGAAGCTTCCCCAGTCCCCCCTCCCCCTTCCTGGCCAGGCACCTGGACTCCCTCCATTTTTATTAGGGCATTTCCAGAGCAGGGGCGTGGGAGGTCGGGTCAGGCCAGGAAACGAAGGTAAAGGCTTTACCCCCACGCGTGGAAGCTCTCCCAGCCGAATTGGGGAGGCCGGGTTAGTGCGAGCTGGGTCTGGGTGCCCCGAGCTTAGAGCAAGGCCAGGAGCCCAAGATCGGAGGCTCAGGCCAGCTAAGCCCGGTGCCAGGGAGGCCCCTGGGGCAGGAGCTGCTCTCGGGTTCTTTAGCTGAGCGCATTGAAGCGACTTTTCAGGAATTTTTTCCCATCTAGAACTCGAGTACCCCCGAACCGAACCAATGGGCTTTTGAGGTTGCTTTGGTTGTCTTGGATGCCTCCGCAATCTCACTCTGGCCTCGCCTCGGAAGGACCAGCCTTTGTCACCCCCTCTAAAGATAGCTGGCTTCTCGGGGACATTTTATAAAGCCACCCCTTCTTCCCCCCCATCCATGCACGTAACTCTGTGG
The DNA here is from genome assembly GCF_902635505.1 of Sarcophilus harrisii. Taxonomy (NCBI): domain Eukaryota; kingdom Metazoa; phylum Chordata; class Mammalia; order Dasyuromorphia; family Dasyuridae; genus Sarcophilus; species Sarcophilus harrisii. The sequence continues at coordinate 13,442,554 of NC_045429.1, read as the reverse complement.
CTTAGAGTCCAACCAAGCGAAGTCACTTCTGTCTGAACCTCCTTCGTCCTAAAATAAAGTTCTGATAGATAAGGCCCAAGGCCCAGTTCTCAGTCTGTGATTACCTCTGTTTTATGGAGAGGTAAACTGAGTCTGGAGAAGAGCAGGTAGAACATTGTGGAGCTGTGGGGTTGCCTTTGAATTGAAAAGCTGCTGTAATATCTCTGATTTCTGCCTGAATCTGGACAGACTGGTTGTCAGTGAGCACCAGGCACTTGTAACTTCTGATAACAATCCATTTTTTCTGTTGTTTTAAAGGTCCAGGAACTTGCCACTCCCAGGTCTACAACACATTCAGCTTAGAGTCTTCTAAAGAGCTGTCCAGAGGAGAGCTTACTGGCATGTAGAGTGTCTGATCCCAAGCTATCCTGGCTCTCTGGGACCAGGAAATGAGAGGGCAGGTTAATTTTAAAATTGTTAATTGAAAAATGATAGATAAAAAGAAAATGACTTCCTAGTCCACATGGCCCAACTGACAGGTGAGGAAGCCTTAGTAAATGAACTTTGAGAGTGTGAACTGGAGGCTTTATGCAGGGATGTAGCTAATAATCATCTGAATTGGAGCTTGGGCTTTTTGATTCCAAGCCCAGCTCCTCATCCTCTTGGTCCAACTACCTCAGAGGTTATATATCTATTTGATTAACAAAGCTTTTGTTTCCTTTCTCGGAATATAGAAGGGGATTTTGGCCGGGCTTATTTATCTGTGCTTTGGCAGATCTGAGATTTCCCAGGTGTTAAGTCTTTCTCCCCCACCTTCTCTTCGAGGAATCCCTCTCTCTATCTTCTTGTTGGATGTACTTCATTTACTCTCCTGCTTTCTCCCCTATTTATGCTTCCTTATCCTTTCCTAGAGCTGCCTCTGGGTCTCATTCACTCAACCTGTCCCTGTTTTGGTTCCTCTTCTTCCTGGACTTTTATTCAGTTTGATGTTTTCATCAGCATCTCTGGGTTCAATCATCATCTCTGTGCAGATGATTCTCACATTTGTTTATCCAACCCTAACTTCTAAGCTTGAATCTCAACTGGGATAGACATCTCACACTTTTCCTATCCACAAATAAAACTTTACCACCTTCCGAACTTCACCATGACTGTTGAAAACTTCACAAAACTCCCAGTCATCCAAGCTCACAATGTAGTATCACCCTTAACTCCTTACCAGCATTACAGGTATCTATGGCCAAGTATTTCTATTCTTACCATTGAGTAGAGAGTAGCACTAGGGCAGCTCTAGTGCTCTCCATCTGTTATCCCTTGCTCCTACAATGGCGATTACTTTTAACTTGCAAGTCACTGTTGGTAATATGGAGCAGCCTGATGTTGTTTCATCACTATTGGCTTTTGGGAGATCTGCAGTTTTGATTCTTGTGGAATTCTGTCACACACACACACACACACACGCATGCATGTATGCACACACATCATTATCAGAATGTTGATTTTAAATGAAATTTAATGATGGAATTTTCTTGGAAGGAGAAACTTGGGTTACTGAAAATACTGAGTAGTTTTCCAACTACAGTCTTGCTTTTCCTTGGTTCTGGGCTCAGAGCATTCATTATTCATGTATAGAATCGGTCTGCCATACATGCACTGATGGCTCAGAACAATGGGCTGTCCATCCAGATGTACCTCCTAGGTTGGACAATAGGTATTTTCTCTACCTGTTTTTGGTATAGATTGGTAGGCTGACTTCTTTTGATCCCTAAAACAGCAAGCAATCTGTTACAGGTTAAACATTTGCAATTCTTCTAACCACGTTTCCATATTCGTCATGCTGTGCAAGAAAAAAGGAAAAAATATGAGAAAGGAAAAAAAGCAAACAACAACAAAAAAGTGAAAATACTATACTTTGATCTATATTCAGTCTCCTTAGTTCTCTCTTTGAATGCAGATGGCACTTTCTATTGTAATTGCCTTGAATCACCTCATTATTGAAAAGAACCAAGTCCATCGCAGTTGATTACCACATAATCTTGTTACTGTGTATAATGTTCTCTTGGTTCTTCTCACTTCACACAGCATCTATTCATATAAGTCTTTCCTGGTGTTTTTGAAATCAGCCTGCTTAGAATGGCATATTCTTGACACTTCTCAGTTAATTGTGTAACTAATGGGGTGGGTTATTCCAGAACACGTGTTCTCATCCTGGGCTTCTTGAACTTGACTTTAAAAATATTTAGATAATTGTATTTCAATATAATTGGTGTCCTTTATAATTCTGTGTTGTCTTATGTACTTAAAAACATGGTCCTGAGAGATTCTATAGGCTTTGCTAAAGGAGAGATGTGTCCAGGACATGGAACTGCTTAAAGATCCCTCCTCTTGGCTATCATTTATGGATGCTCATCTCTTCCATCCTCTTATTTTCACTAAAGCTGTCCTTGCCACATAGGGGCCACTTGTCCATTTAAAGGGTTTGTGGTGTCTGATTAGTAGACATCCATGTCCTCTAAGTTTCCTTTGCTTTTGGCAGTAATCTGTTTTTGTTTTTATTGTTTGTTTTTGTTTTGTTTGTTTGTTTTTTGTTTTTATTTTTGCAGTCATTGAGTAGCCTCATTCTCTTTCAGATAGTTTGAGATTCAATCCAGGGAGTAGAAAGAACTTGAGATTTTGAGTTAGGGGACATGAATTCAAAGCCCAATTCTGCCCTTATTACCTGTGAGATAATGAATATAAAGCACTTTCTAAACATTTGTAAATTTTGAGTTTTGTCTCCATCCCCATCATCAAATTTTTTGAATCTCCTATTTCCTCATTTGTAAAATCAAGTGGTTGGACTACAAGATCTCTCAGTAACCTTCCAGCTCTAGATCCTTGGCATAATGACTCCTTAGTTCTCTCCCCCATGCACAGACTATTTATAGACACCAGTGCCTGCTATTTCACCTATCTTAGTTTTCCTCAATGCCCCTTTTCTTCTTTCTCATGAAATCCCAAACATGATGGCTTCACTGCTCTTGATGAGAATGTAACTTCTCATAGAAATGTTGACAAATGTTTTCAGTTTTTTTTTTTTCATTTTTGTGTTCTTTTTCTAGTTTTATCTTCAAATGCTTTTTCAGATAGTCTGATCTACTTAGTTCTGGTGTTAAGTTTTCTGCAAATTCCATTCTGCCCCTCTCACTTTTCACTCTTTTAAAGGTGATACTGATCATAATCTTCTACCATCCTCCTCAATAAGATTTTGGAAGTAGTTTGTGTTGTTTTAGGTTTTCCCTTTGAATGCTATTTATATCCCTCCTCTCAGCAAAAAATAAAGTGTCTGCTGAATGCCTTATTCATAGGCTTTTTTGGCCTCCGGGTTGTGGTGATTGCTTTACACTAGGTAAATTTCCATAGGAAATAGTGATTTTTGTGGTGGTTGTTCTTCTTATTTAGTCATGTTAGACTCTTTGTGACTCCATGGATCTTAGCATGTCATGCTTTTCTATCCTTTGCCATTTCTCAGACTCTGTTCCAGCTCATTTTTTTTGTTTCAGTGACAATATCTATCCATCTTGTCCTTTGCCATCCCCTTTTGCCTTCAGTCTTTCCCAATGTCAGGGTCTTTTCCAGTGAGTCCTGTCTTATGTGGTCAAAATATTTCAGCTTCAATATTTGATTTTTCAGTGAATAGTCAGAATTAGTTTCTTTAAGTATTAATAAATTTGATTTCCTTGCTCTTTAGGGACTCTAGAAAGTCTTCTCCAGCACTACAGTTCAAAAGCATTGAGTCTACCATGTTGTTTTCCTTACAGTCCAACTCTCATAGCCATATATCACTACTGGAAAAACCATAGTTTTGAGTATATGGTCCTTTGTTGGCGAGGTGATCTCTCTCTCTTTTTAGCAAGCTGCCAGATTTGCCAGATCTTTCTTTCCAAGAATCAAGTGTCTTTTTAATTTCACGGCTGCAATTGCTGTCTACAATGATCTCTGAGTCCAAGAATATAAAATCTGACGTTGCTTCCATTTCTTCTCCCTCATAGTACGTGTCATTTTATTTATTCATTTTCCATTTCAGGGCATTAGTTTAAATAGTTCTCTTGATATAACTGAACTCTTTCGTTTCTGGCCTTAAATTTTGTTCCATATTGTTTACTTTTTTTTTTAAATCACATTGATTTCCAAATATATTTCTTCTTAAACCTTAAATGTTTTCCCTTGCAACAAAGATTTCTTTTTAAGTTTAGCTAAACCAACCAACACGATGATTATATTGGACAAATATTCTACACCTATAGCTTCTTACTTTTTCAATCCACGGAGTTGCTTATCTCATCTCATCCATTTCTTTTCCTCTTTATCCTTCTAATTTGAAGTTGATTTTGATCTTTGCTCTAACAAGTTGATTCTGACTTGCTGGATGGTTATCCATAGCTTGGATAGCACCTGTTGCATCTCTGCTTGCTCATGCTCATATTGCAGTTGGTTGACACCCCCGTATGTCTTCTTGTTGCTCTATTGGTTATCATGTTAATTTTTCTGAGAATATGTGCTCCTAAATTCATAGGCATAAACCCCAGAACTTTTTTGTTTGTTTTGTTTTTGCTCTGAGTCTGCTATGTCATCCTTCAGGGAGCACTCCAGTGAGGAAAAACCCTTCATTAATGCAGATTGCTACTTGTTGGTAATTTATAATCTCAGAGAGTTCTTTAAGGCACTGAGAGATGATATTACAGAGGTGCCATGAGCCTGGGGCTTCCTATTTTAATCAGTTCTCTATCAACTATCCAGGGGTGGTTTCTTTTCTTTTTCTTCTTCTTCTTTTTTAATTTAATAGCCTTTTATTTACAGGTTATATGTATGGGTAACTTTACAGCATTAACAATTGCCAAACCTCTTGTTCCAATTTTTCACCTCTTACCCCCCCACCCCCTCCCCCAGATGGCAGGATGACCAGTAGATGTTAAATATATTAAAATATAAATTAGATACACAATAAGTATACATGACCAAACCGTTATTTTGCTGTACAAAAAGAATCAGACTCTGAAATATTGTACAATTAGCTTGTGAAGGAAATCCAAAATGCAGGTGGGCATAAATATTGGGATTGGGAATTCAATGTAATGGTTTTTAGTCATCACCCAGAGTTCTTTCTCTGGGCGTAGCTGGTTCAGTTCATTACTGCTCCATTGGAAATGATTTGGTTGATCTCGTTGCTGAGGATGGCCTGGTCCATCAGAACTGGTCATCATCTAGTATTGTTGTTGAAGTATATAATGATCTCCTGGTCCTGCTCATTTCACTCAGCATCAGTTCGTGTAAGTCTCTCCAGGCCTTTCTGAAATCATCCTGTTGGTCATTTCTTACAGAACAATAATATTCCATAATATTCATATACCACAATTTATTCAGCCATTCTCCAACTGATGGGCATCTACTCAGTCTCCAGTTTCTAGCTACTACAAAAAGGGCTGCCACAAACATTCTTGTACATACAGGTCCCTTTCCCTTCTTTAAGATCTCTTTGGGATATAAGCCCAGTAGTAACACTGCTGGATCAAAAGGTATGCACAGTTTGATAACTTTTTGAGCAGAGTTCCAAACTACTCTCCAGAATGGTTGGATTCGTTCACAACTCCACCAACAATGCATCAATGTCCCAGTTTTCCCGCATCCCCAGGGGTGGTTTCTTGATATTAAACTGATGGACATTAATTTGAGATCATTGCAAAGTCTACAGAGCTTCTCAGATGCCACCCAGCCTGATTTCCTTTTCTTGTTCAGTTCTGATCCCAGTTTATTTTATTTTTTTAATTAAAGCTTTTAATTTTCAAAACACATGCACACAGAATTTGTCAACATTGACCCTTGCATAGCCTTGTGTTTCAGAATTTCCCCTCCTTTCCCCCACTCCTTCCCCTAGATGGCAAGCAATCCAATAGATGTTATACATGTTAAAGTATGTTACATTCAATATGTATAAATTTACTTATACAATTTTCTTGCTGCAGAAGAAAAATCAGATCAAAAGGAAAACTAAATGCCAATGAACAACACCAAAAAAAAAAGCGAGAATGTTATGTTGTTGATGCACACTCAGTTCCCACAGTCCTCTCCATCACAAGATCATTGGAACTGGCCTGGATCGTCTCATTGTTGGAAAGAGTCACGCCCATCAGAATTGATAGTCCTGTAATATTGATGTTGCCGGGTACAATGCTGATCCCAGTTTATTTATGGAGAACCTTTATTCAGAAACGATAAGGACTCATGTTGATATTGACTGGCAAGTTGTGTACAGCACTTTCTTGGCAGCCATGTTAGGCAGTGGAAAAATTATTCTCTCCATTTCATAGTTGAAGAATCCCGGGCTCACAAGATTAAAGAGGAGATCTAGAGTCCCTCTGGTCCCCAAAGTGACTTAACTGAGTAGTAAAGGTGGGGTTTGAATCCAGGCTTTCTGCCTTCAGACCCAGGGTTCTTTCCACGGCTCTTATTCACATTTAGCACTTAACAGTTGAAGCTGCAAGGAAGCTTAAGATCACCCAGCTACAAAGTTGCAGACCCTAAATTTAGTTGCCTTTGTAAAGATCCATATCTGGATGGGCTACATTGTCATCAGGGCAGAAAGCTCCCTCCCTCCTGTCCCAGGTAGGGGAGGGGTTGGGAGGGTGAATAGCACAAGTTTCTTTCTGATCCTTGGTCTTTAACTAGGAGGCTTTGTAGTTTTTCTAACTATCCTAAGATCACAGATTTAGGAGGGACTGATCCGATTCATTTTAGCAGTGTGAACCCTGAGGCCAGGGAAGTTAGTTGACTCCCTGGGATCATTGAGTTATGACTCAATGATAGTCTAGAGCTGGATGGGGATGTGGAGATCACCTTTACCAAAGCCTTCATTTTAACCAATGAGGAAATTGGGGTGGTAAATGGCAGAGCTGAGATCTGAATCCCAGACTCCCTGACTCTATTTCCCTTATTCCTTCCCTGACAATCTTTCCAAGGGGTTGGAGAGCCTCCCTTTCCATAGGAAGTCCCCCTTTTGTTCACCCTTTACCATGGAACGCCTTTCTGAGACCCTTTTTTGGCAAATGTCTATTTCCTCATCGAATACCCGGCAACAATTAATATTAATTAATCGATAATAAATATTAATACTAATAAAATACTTATTTAATAATTAATTAATTCATGAAAATAATGGCCACTCCATCAATTATAGAACAGTTTTCTCTGGGCTTCCTTCTGCCCTGGAATTCTGGACATGAGAAAGCACTTTTTGCTCTTTCAAGTCAAATGATTTCTTCTACTCAATAAATAGAGAGCTCAGGAGGACCTTGTATCAGCTGAGTGATCATGTGGATGGGATCCATTGGAAAGAGTTGTCCCCCAAAGACCCAATTTTCCCTTTTTGGTTTCTCATTAAAGAGCTGCTTCTCAAAGACTGTCTACTGATGAAGAAAGCAAGCATCTGTCAATGTCTTCTTGGTTGTCTTTTTTAATATTTTGGGATTTTTCTCTTTTAAAAACTATCATTTGGACCTATCCCTGAGAATTCTCTAAACTGTATTACCTGTATTAGTGTGACTTACTGGAAAGGGTTAAATGTGAAGTTAGGAGACTGCATGAGAATCTCAGCAAGCAAACATTTTGAACTTCAATCTCGTCATCTGTAAAATGGGATTAAGAATAATTGAATTGTTTGCCTTCATAGGTTTGTTGTGTGGAAAGTGCCTCATTCATCTTAGTGTTCTGTGGAAATGGCGTATGGTTTTTATAGGCAATGAAGGATTTGGTGGGGTCCTGCCACTCTTGAAAAGTCGCCTTAATTGGCATTGCCATTTATTTACTTTGTACCCATTGACGATTTCATGACCGTGACCCACGAGAGCAGATTGCTGTCCAAATGCCAGCAGACTGTTCTGATTCCCATCTGTTTGTTTTCTTTCCCAATCTTCCCCTTGTTCTTCTCATGTTCTATCTTATATCAAGCTCATTTATGAATCTCATGCTTCCAATTAAATTGTGAGCTCCTTGAGGGCAGAGATGGTGACACTTTTCATCTTATATTCCTGGTTCCTAATACAGTGCTCTGCCTGAGGCTGAAAACTAGTTTATATATAATATAAATAATATATATATCATATTATAATATAACATAATATATTATATATAATATAAGTAAGTAGTTTATAGGTTAGAGAGCAGGATTCTTATAAAGATGGTGCTCTCATTGATTTCTAATTCGTTGTTGTCTTTCCTCTGTATACATTTGGTTGATACTTAATATCTGTTGTTCTATTTCATCCTTATTTTTGAATCCAGTGTCTAGATTGGTGCCTGGCATATGGCAGACATTTATTAAGTGCTTGTTGAATTGAATTCACTTGTTAAGTTCTTCTGGCTTATAGTAAAAAAAGTTGTTTTAGAAGGAAAAATCTATTCAGTGAACATTTATTAAGTATCTACTGTGTGCAGGCTGTGCTAGACATTGGGGTTCCTGCAAAGTTTAGGTTAAGATGGGCTTCTGCCTTCATGGATCATATTTATATATAGTAGGGGGTTGTTAATATCAATTAACATTTGTTTGGTGCCCCATGCTGTTGACTGAGGCAGAAACTCAGTAAAAATATACACTTTTCAGTTTATGAAATTAGAGCTGGGACTTTGGAAACCACGCAAAGTCTTTTCAGACATTTGAATGGCTGTTGTGTAGACAAGTGAGTGAGACTTGTTTGCTTAGCTCCAAAAAGCAGACACAGGAACAGGAGCTGGAAATAGCCAAAAAAAAAAAAAAAAAAAAAATGGCCATTTTAGACTCGGAGACTTTCTAAACAGTGAGAGCCCCCTGGAGGACGGGGCTGCTTGAAGAGGGGGATGGCTTTCCCCTCGATGGAGGTCTTAAAGCAGAGGCTTGACAGTTACATTCTAGGGAAGCTGTTTCATCTCGGGATCGGAGTACCGCACGTGAGGTTCCTTCCTCCTGTCCAACTCATAAATTCTGTGAATAGCATTATGAAGAGGGAGGGAGAAAACAAAGGGCATTCTGGGCTGGCAAAGCTAGAACGGGAATGGGCTTCTGATCCCAAGCCACGTTGTTGGCTCATTGATTTTGCTGCTGGGATATCCAGGTGAAATTGTCCTGGAGGCTGTTGGGAATTCAGGTGAGGAGTTCAGAAGAAGAATTAGGACTATGTACATACATACATACATATGAGCCATCTTCATAGAAGTAATGTTTGAAACCACGGGGACAAATGAAGTTTTTAAGGGAGGGAGTGTAGAGAGCAGAGTGAAGGGCTAAGGATAGAACCTGGAGAAAATCCACAGTAGTTTGATTTTTTTTTTCTTTTAAATTTTTGCTGAGGCAATTGGGGTTAAGTGACTTGCCCAGGGTCACGCAGCTAGGAAGTGTTAAGTGTCTGAGACCACATTTGAACTCAGGTCCTCCTGACTTCAGGGCTGGGGCTCTATCTACTGCACCACCCAGCTGCTCCCACAATAGCTTTTACAAAGATGAGCCAGTGAAGATCAAGGAAGAGCAGTTATTGAGGTGAGAGGAGAGGAAAATGAATTTAGTATCTCTAAAGTCAAGGTTGAAGGAAATAACTAATAAAAGTCAAGGTTGAGCAACAGAAAACTCAAGGAGGATGAAGACCGAAAAAGAGGCCCTTGGACTTGACTCGGATTATCAAGTCAGAAGGGCCTCATCCAGAGATGGGATTTGGGATCTAAGCTCCTTAGGTGCTGTAGATGCAAGTCCGTGACAAAGAGAACAAAACTCAAAGGAAGAGAAAGCTCTGCTCTCCATGAGGGGAGCAGGGAAAGCTAGATGGGATGAATGAATGAATGGATGAATAAACGAATAAATGGATGAATGAGCAGCACGTCACTGGCCCTGTGTTGAGATGGTAGCCTTGGGCCGGGTTTGGAAGAATGGTCAGGAAAGTTGCAACTGGTGTAGATATGATGGGGGAAGGGCACTCTACTCAAAGGAACTGGGAATGACGATGGTCTTGGAAAGGGAACGGCTGTCCATGCACAAAATGCCCTGGCCTGAGGGCAGGAGCCATTCTCCATTTTTAAAAATCTGCTTCTTTGTGCTTGTTTACTAAATGATTGATGAGAGACACCATACGTTCGATGGCAAGCCCCTTGATGACAGGAACTGTCTTTTTGTGTGTCTCCAACTTCCTTCTTTGGGCCTCTGGGCCTGGGCTGCTCTGGCTCCTCATCTTCACCCCTAAATGGGCTCGCTCAGCTCCAGGGCCTCCTCCTCCGTGAAGCCTTTCTTGCTTTCCCCTGCTGTACCTGCTCCCACCTGCCAAATACCTTTGGGTATATTTTAAATGCACTTTCCTGGCCCCTGGACCCAAATGTTTTTTTCCTCCATGTCACTGAAGCTTCTGGAGCGCAGAGCTGGTGCACTGCTGTCTCTGTAGCCCCAGCACCGGGGGGCTGCCAACTAAATCCTGTGACCTGTCAAAGGAGAGATGTGTGTGGGGCTGGGAGGCAGGTACTGTCACGATATCCATTTTACAGATGAGGAAGCTGAGGCAGACACCCATCAAATGACCTGCACAGGGTCAAGCAGCTCCTAAGTGTCTGAGGCTGGATTTAAGTCCAGGCCCTGCCTGCTGCCCCGTCCTCCCTCGGTGCCCCTCAGTGAGGAGGCTTTGATCGTCTATGGGGGATTTCTGGCTGATCTATCGTCCCTTCTCTGTCACTCCTCAGAGTCCTGGTTGGATCTGGCCATTCTGTGGAAGCCAGGGGGGTGTCTGGTCCCCAGCCTGGCAGTGGATGTGGCAGCCCTAGGGAGTTCCCTGCAAAGGAAGGGGAGAAAACTCTGGCCCGCCGGGACCCCAGGGCTCTGTGGGGGCAGAGTGGGACGCAGCCCCAGGCCTGCCTTTACGCTCACCCTTAGTGACCCTTCCTTCCCCTCGGTCACCAGACGGTCCGTCCAAAAATCTCTAGCCTTCCCAGCAAACTTGGAGCGAGGGGATCAGATCCCCGCTCAGTCGCTCCCCCAAGTCACTTCTTGTCCCCGGGCCTCAGTTTATTCCTCTGGAAAAGGAGATGACTTCCAAGTCTTTCAGGCTTTAAATCTATAATCCTGTGATCTTGTGATCCTGGCTATCGCTCCATGTTTGTCTCCCGGCAGTCCATCCTTGTGACAGAGTAAAAAAAGAAAGAAAAAAGAAGCCTGTCAGTGTATGCAGTGTTCCCCAGCCCTGGCCCCCCACCTCTGCAGGTTCGGGTTTCCCTCCCTCTCCTATGTATTCACACTGTGATAGCCATTGGCTGTGTTGTCTCCGTGCGTTATAGCCTGAATCTGCACCAACATTTGGCCCACGCCATATTCAGCCCTTCCTAGGGCCTGACACGGTTTCCTCCCATGAGTGGGTGACCAGTTTATAAATAACTTCTACGTGGAGTACCCTGGCTCACGGGGCCTCACGACAGCCTCATCTGCCGGGGAGAACAGATATTATTATCTCCACCTCACTAACAAGGGAACTAAGGCTGTGCCTGATGGGTCTTGTCTATGCTCTCCAGGCTCCCCTACCTGGAATTCCCTGGGTTATCGCAGCCCGTGGCTGGAATTCCCTCACTCCTTATCTCTGCTTCATGGAATGCAGGCTCCCCTCAAGGCTCAGCTCGGGTGCTGCTTCCTCCAGGAAGCCTCCCCTTCCCAAATTAGCCCTCTCTCCAATTCGCATTTATTTCATTGTACATATGTGTTCATTCCCTGGAAGAAAGTGAGTTTCTGAGGGCACTTTTGCCCATTTCTAAGCACACAAATACTATCCCACTGCCCAGGACGTGACTTCAGTGGGATTAGGTGAAAATAAAAATAATAAACATTTATTAAGCACCTACTGTGTACTAGCATTGGATGGGATTCAGACCTATGTGCCCCGATTTCAAATCCAGGCTGAAGGTTAAAAACGGCCTGGCTGTGATTCGATGCCTAACCTTTAGGCAGCTCGGCAACAGGTGGTGAGTGTGAGCCGCCGGTTTGGTGGGAAGCCAGCAGGGGAATCATGGGACTGGCCTGAAAGCCTGTGGCAGTTTGAGCCCCTCCAAAGAATAACCGAGAAAACTGTCCGGGTGTTAAGGGGCAGATTATAGTAAGAATAATTTCCAGGTTCCAGATTCTTAAGTAATTGCCAGCAATGTTGTCCTCCGGCTAGACAGGCTCAGGGTTTTTTCCCTCCTTTTGTTTTCTATTCTTCTTTTTAACCAATTACCAGGGAAAAATTATTCGGGAAGCGCTCCAGAAAATTTGGGGCAGAACTCACTTTTTTTTCTCTCTCACACGGTCCTAGCCCTCGGCACCATGGGAGGCTCATTCCTGCCATGAATCATGCCTTGAAGGACAGAAGCTTCAAGCCGTGGACTGTACGGCTCCCATTTGCTTGGGTTCCTGCCAACAGTGGGTGTTAGAGGCCACACGGGTGACCTTCTTTGAAGGGGGGACCATTTTAGAGGGAGAATTTTAGATCCGGCCAAGGATCCTGGGCCGGGGGGTAGAATATCGGGCTTGGTGTCAGGAGCTCAAATTAGTTCCAATTGAGTCTCAGACACTTTTAGTAGCTGCGGGACCCTGAGCAGGTCAAATTCTGTCTGCCTCAGTTTCTGAGCTATAAAATGGGCATAATAATAGCACTGACCTCCCAGGGTTGTATCAAATAAAAGAAATTGCCCATCCCAAAGAAAGATAAAAAATATGGTCTATTTTTTATTATTATTTCCAGGTCTGGCCGGTGTCAGGCACAGGGCATGGGCTTAGAAGTGCTTGTTAAATGGAATTCCCTTCGGGTCATAAGCCAAGCCAGAATTAGCTGCTAGAAGTAGAACTAGCAGAATTAGCAGAGTTAGAACTAGAACCCAGGGCACCTAGAACTAGAACCCAGGGCACCTAATTCTTAGAATTGTTTCTCCTAAGCCCATTCACTCCTTTGATAATAAAGAACTAAAGTCTGGGGCGCAAAGGAAAATCGCTTACCAGTGATGGTGACTCAGCCACCTGCACGAAGTGAAGGATCTATGGGGGATGAGCTCTGAAGGACGCACTGGTGAGGAGGGGGTGGCAGGGGGTACCTGAGGGAAGCCTGGAAGCCTGAGGCAGATGTGGGAGGGAGGGGATCCCAGCCATGGGAGACAGGGGGGAAGATTCCAGTCAGTGCTGGAAAGGAGCTCTGGGCCATCTCATCCTACACTCTCATTTTCGATCTGAGGCTGAGCCCAGAGACTTGGGCTGGGGTTTGGCAAGCAGTGACAAAACTGAGGTTCGAACCTTGGCCCACTGTTTCCTGATGGACCCTCTGAAAGTGGGAGGGACGTGCAGGAGGAAAGTGGCCAATATTTACCCACTGCTGTCTCTTCTCGGGCCGCTGCCCGGCCAAGGGCGATGGAGTTGGCCGGCTCTGTTTAGTTTTGAAAAGTTTATCATTTATTATTCATTTTTTAAAATGCAGGACTCTATTTAGAAGGCCCACTTTGTTCCCTGCAGCTCGCACTGCACAGGATGAAGAAATCGAATTTGCTCAGGGACAGGGCATCAGGAAAGTCTAGAAAGATGGCGGAGCCCAACCATGGCCTGACCTTGGCGCTCCCTTTCCCAACAGGGGAGCAGCATCAGGGAAAAAGTTTGGGGGGTGGCATGAGTATGATGAATGAATGCCCAGAGATGTGGGACCGGCCCATCTGGGCACCTCCTGGCAACGGAGGCCGTCCCTATGTGCTCACTCTTGATGGTCGCCCAGCAGCCTCCTCGGGAAGGGACTAGGGCAGTGTTAGCTCCATTTCTAGGAGAAAAACCAGTCCCAGAGTGGCAAAGGGACTCGACCGTGGCCACACAGCTCCCAGGTGTAGGAGCAGAGCATCAGGACTCCATCTTTAGGACCCCCAGCCACCATGGCACGCTCCTCTCCGGTCCATAAACATGCTTAACCTGGAAGGCGGACACCATATTCTTCATATCCTTTTCTCTCTCTGGACACCTGGCAGAAAGGTTTTCTTCAAGTAGAATGTAAAGTGTTTTTAAGGTAAAGTCTCTCTTTCTCCTTCCCTTCACCCCTCTCTTCTTTCTGTCTCTTTTCCTTCCTCCCTCTGTCCTCCTTCCCTTCCTCCTTTCTTTCTTCTTTCCTCCCCTTCCTCCCTCCCTCCTTTCTTTCCCTCCTTTCTTCCCTCCTTTCTTCCCTCCCTCTCTTTCTTTCTTTTTTTTTCTCTCCCCCTCCCTCCCTCCCTCCCTCCCTCCCTTCTTCCCTCCCTCCCTCTTAAAGCACTATTTAATAATTTAAAGCTCTTAGTTTAAAGAACTATTTAATGTTCCTCCTTACTGTAACTCCCGGATGAAGGCACTCCCTAGAGCAATGCAGACCAGCCCCTTCTCTGCCACTTTGAGCTTTCCAAAGGGCACTGGGAGATTTCTCCCAGCTGGGATGTGGCACAGGATCCTTGTATCCCTCGTACTTAACACAGGGCCGGCTCTTAATTAATAAATCCTTCTGCCTACCTGCCTGCCTTGCTTCCTGACTTTAACGACTGCTTTTACAGCTATTCCAGGTTGTCCACCTCTGATTTGGCACACAGTAGGTGCCTAAAACATGTTTATTTTTTAAGGAGAAGCACATGACCAATGCTTGTTGAGTGAAGTAATAAGTGGCCGTGTGATTGCTAAATTTGGGCTCCGAGGGCCTCAGCTGGAATCCCGGCTGTCCCTGCGCCATCTCACTGTGCGCTGCTCCAATCTGGCCCAGTTTCCTGCTCTGTAAAACTTTGGGAGGCTCCCTGTGTCACTGGGTAGGGATGCTAGCATGCAGCCCATTTCCCTGTCTTTCCTTCTTTGACCACGAGAGGGAACCCTAGACTCACGAATGATTTAAAAATCACTTGAATTCACTTTTTTCTACACTCTCTGTACAAAGAGATGAATGGAAACGGCTTGTTGCAGTAGCAGGAGGAGGAGGAGGAGAAGGAGGAAAAGGAGCAGGAGGAAGAGGAGGAGGAGAGGAGGAGGAAGAGAAGGAAGAAAGAGGAAGAAGAGAAGGAGAAGGAAGGAGAGGAGGAAGAGAAGAGGAGGAGGAGGAGAGGGAGGAAAAGGAGGAGGAGGAGGAGTGGAGAAGGAGAGGAGGAGGAGAAGGAAGAGAAGAGAAGGAGGAGGAGGAGGAGGAGGAAGAATGATTTCACTTCATTCTAGATTCGTGCCCCTAAGGCCCTGGAATGGAAGTGAAGTTTGCCGGAGAACATGCTCCGAGCCGGTGGAGTTGAATGTTTGATTATATGTTCTCATGATCAGATGCCTGTTTGACCATGGAGGGAATTCAGTGGGGGTCATTCCTATTTCTTGGTTCTATTCTATGAGGAAAGAACTAATGTGAGTATTTTTATGCCTACTTTGCAGATGAGGAAACTGAGGCAGGCAGAGGAAACATCAGAATATGGGATCTGGAGGGCGAGTTCTGGCTTCAAATCCCACTTCTACATTAATCACCCATGTGATCTTCACCTCCTTGAGCTTCAGTTCCCTCTTTTATGAAGTGAGAAGGTTGAGTCAGATGGCCTCTGAGGTTCATTTCATCTCTACCTCTAGAACCTAGAGTGGTGCTTAGAGACAGAAAGTGTCTTAATGTGGCCTTTTATATTGAGTTTTAATTTCTGCAAAGCACTTTGCACCTCTTAGCTCACTGGATCCTCACAACAGCATTGTGATGTTGGTGCTTTTATGATCATACCCATTTTACAGATGGGGAAACTGAGGCAGCCAGCACTTAAAGTGACTTGTCCACTAGTAAATATCAGAAGCAGGATCTGATTACAGGTTTTTCTGACTCCCAACCCAGCAATCTGAGTCTCCACGACTCAGCCCTCCTGCAAATCTTCCCCTAGTTCCTCTGATCTCGCCCCTGCTTTCAGAACAGAGGTAATCATCCATCCATCCTTCCAGGTGCATCTCGTGAACGTATAAGTGGCCATTACCTTAATGGTGGCTCCCTTTTTATTGGGGTGGAAGCCTGTGCATGGGCAGAGCAGTTCCCCTTTGCTGTTGGCCTTTTAGTCTCTGAAAGGAACAGAAAGAGAACATTGTTGGGAGAAAAACAGGTTGGGGCAGTTCTGAGGACCCAAGAGAGACCGTCCTGGTAAAATGGTCACAGAAAGTCCCTCTGAGGACCAGAGGTGGGGGCAGCTGCAGAACGGGGAAAAGGGCTGTTTTCAGGTTCTTGAAAGATATCACTGAGAAACAACAATCACGTTACTGTTCATGGTCAATGAGAAGACTTTTTTTTAACTCACTAGTATTTTTTCCAATTACCTGTAAAGATGGTTTTCAACATTTTCTTTTGTAAGATTTTGAGTGCTCCCAACTTTTTCTTCTGCCCCTTCCTTTCTTCCCCAAGGCAGCAAGCAGTCTGACCGTAGGTGATGTATTTACATATTCATATATCATTTATGTCTTTATATTTAAATATATTTAAAATGATAATACATTTTAAATATATTTCTATATTAGGCACGTTATGAAAGAAAAATGACAACAAAAAGGAAAAAAACCCTAGAAAGGAAAAAACAAAACTAAATATGGTGAAAATCGTCTGCTTCGATCCACATTCAGTCTCTAGCTCTTTCTCAGAAGAAGATGACATTTTCCATCCTAACTCTACTGGAATTCTCTTAGGTCACCTCGTTCCTGAGAAGATCCAGGTCTGTCCTAAGTGACCATCATATAGTCTTGCCGCTGCTTGTACAGTGTTTTCCTGGGTTCTGCTCACTTCACCCAGCATCAGTTCATAGAAGTCTTTCCGGGTCTTTCAGAAATCAGTCTACTCCTATCTTATAGAACAATAGTATTTCCATTACATTCAAGTACCACAATTTATTCCTCCATTCCCTAATTAATGGGTATCTACCCAATTTCTAATTCCTCGCCACCACATTTTGCCACAATAGTTTTGCACATTTTGATCCTTTCCCACTCTTTTATGAGCTCTTTGGGATACAGACTCAGTAGTGGGACTGCCGGACCCAAGGGTATATACAGTTTGAGAGCCCTTTGGGTTAGTCCCAGATTGCTCTCCAGAGTGGTTGGATCAGTTCACAACTCCACCACCAATGTATGTGTCCCAGTTTTTCTACATTCCCCCCATTTATCATTATCTGGGTGAAAAAGGAGCAGGTTGTTTCTCCTCCCACTGAAGTAAGGATTTGAGTTTTTGGTTGTACTTTGTTGTTTATGTTGGTTGGTTTGATGTTTATGAGGAGACCCCGCTTTGAGTCTTGTTTTCAGTCATTTTCTGGTTGTGTCTGACTCTCTGTGGCCTCCTTCTGGGTTTTCTTGGCAGGGATCCGGCAATAGCGGCTATTTCCTTCCCCAACTCATTTTACAGATGAAGCAGATTGGGTTCAGGGACTTGCCGGGAGGAGGGAAGTCATACAGCAAAAGTATCTGAGGCTGGATTTGAACTCTGGAAGATGAGGCTTCCTGACTCCAGGCTCATAGTGCCACCTAGCTGTCAGGCTTGAGACATTAACAGTCAAAGGAAGATAAAGGATGAAGTCGAAGACTTTGATTGTTGTGGTAACTCACCAACGACACTTTCAAGTTTGCCGAGCACTTTTCCTATTATTCCATTCGATGTCCTGAGATTCCTCTTTCTGCATTTAACTAGTAAAGAAAATGAGACTGACTAAGGGTCACATACAAAACCAATCAGTAAACATCTGGTAAGGGCCTACTATGTGCCGGGCTAAAGGCAGTCCCTGCCCTCAGTGAGAATTTCAATCTAATTGTCTGAGGCAGGATTGGACTTCAGGTCTCTCTGGATTCAAGTCAAGTTCCCTATATCCTGTGTTATCCAGTTCCTTAAACGCTTAGAAGAGAGAAAATGAGCTAGCCGGAGGAGAGAGGCTGACGGTAGAAACCGCTTTCTGCTGCTTGGACTGGGCAGAGGGGGATCGGGGGCAAGGGCAGGTACTTCTAGCCTAGGTGGTTGGGAGACGTGACTGGATCTTTCCGGGTCTTCGGTTCCCGTCCTCGGTCAGGAAGGGCTCTACCGCTGCTGGAAGATGATGGCAAAATGAGAACCGTCCCCCTTCAGAGACCACTGGGTTTGTCTGGTTGCCCTTTGGGGCCACCTCCAGCCGAAGAGGGGCGAGCCCTCGAGGGCTTTTTTTTTATTGAGCCCGTCTCCCATGTTGGTCTTGAAAGGAGGAAACCTTTAAAAAGCAGATTTCGGGAGCTGGGCGGTTCTCTAAGGAACACCCTTCTCCTGGTCCCCTGCAATTCCTCCTGGAACATCAGCTGAAGAAGAGAACTGACCCATCCGAAGTCACACCCCAGAATTAAGATTCAAACCCAGGCCATGGAATTATAGCCTTGCAGATTTAGGGCTGGCAGGAAGCCTCAGAACAGGATACGAATCCAGGCCTTGAAAATGGCCAGATTGAAGACTGGAAGGGACTTAGTTTATTACCAAAGTCATTCTCTCACTTTACAGATGAGTAAACTGAGGCCCCACCACATGGTGGTCACTTTTTCCCTGTTGGGGCTTTTCTAATCACCAACACATGCAGATTCTGCCTCAGGTGGGACCTGATTGTACAGAGAAGGGAGAGCAGCTGAATATTCCAAAAAGGAAAAATAAAGGTGGGGCCGGGGCAAGCCCAAGGCAGCCGAGGGGAGGCACAGGAGCAGAGAGGGGAGGGGGAGTCCTCCCTCCCAGCTGCAAGTGAAGGGGCTGGAATCTGGTGAGGGGAATTAGCCGCCCTTCTCATCCCACTTCCTGACCTGCTGTTTCCCACCGCAGGAGAAATGTGGGAGCAGCCCTCTCCTCCCCAAGTCCACACATGGTAGAAGGGAGCCCCGGGCTAGAGGTTCCAGCTGGATGGAAGCCGTCATTAGCTGGTCACTGCGTGTGGAACACTATACGGCTCGGGGCAGGGGTCATGTTGTGGCCCCAGCTTTGACAATGGGCAGAGAGCTTCCTGCCCGCTAATCAGGTTTGACCCCGGTGCCCCCCGGCCCCTCGTCACCCGTCTTTCTATTCTCTTGAGATCATTCTCTCTTGGATCATGGGGTCCCCAGCTCCGAGAGCTTTTCCCCTAATCCTCTGTTTTGAGCACTCTGCGGGATTTGATATTCGAAACCATGAGCATCCTCCTTTGTGCAGGCCTGTCCCACCTGAGGCAGGGTCTGCTGTGTTAGTGATAGGAGAGCCCCACATAGGGGAAAGGCTGTCAGTACCTGGGCCACAGGAGGCCCAGGGGCCAGAATCTGGCTGCCGTCAGTGTCTGAAGGGCCAGAATCCACAGGGCTGGGAGAAGCAGGAAAGCTGGTTGCTAGCCCAAGGAGTCAGTCAGTCAGTCACCCAAGCATTTCATTCAGTTAATGTGTTTCCGACACTATGCTGGGGGCTCAGGATGCCAATTCTGCCTAGGGAGCAATGGGTCCGTATAGAGGAATATGGGAAATATGCAGAGAATTGATTCACCGGGATTTTCAGAGGAAGGAATAAGGAGGTCAGGTAAGGCTTCAGGCTAGAAGTGGGGGTTGAGCTGAGTCTCCAAGGAAGCTAGGGCCTCTAATAGACAGAAGGGAGGAGGAGCAGGACTCCTGGCATTGGGGACAGCCATGGCAAAAGCACGGAGACCAGAAATGGTTTGTTCTGAGTGCTGAACGGCAAGAGGTCTAATTGTTTTTGTGGTCTCATCATTAACAAGCTTAATCGGATATAGAACAAAAGGAGAGAATTGCATGGGAGACTCCAGATTACAAACAAATTATATTATAAGCAGATTGAATGTTTAAAAGAATATGATAAATTCAATGCTAGTTTCAAAGTTGTTCTACTTCTTTACGTCTCCTTTGTGACTCTAAAAAATGCTACCTTGGCTCCTTTCTCTCTTTTCCTTTTGTTTCCAGCTTGCCTTTCATAGTCTCTCTCCTCTTCCCTCTCTCTCTTCTCCCTCCTTTGCTTCATTCCTTTGTTCCTTCCTCCTCTCCTCTCTCCCTCCTTTTCTTCTTCCTTCCCTACTTTCTTCCCTCCTTTCCTTTCTTCCTTCTTCCTTTCCTCCCTTTCTTCCTCCCTCCCATTCTCCCTCCCTTCCTCTCTTTCTTCCTTCCTAGTCTTGAAGACTTCAATTGCAGGGTGGCAACCCACTCTTTGAAGGGACTAGTTCCATTTTGGATGGTCCTGGTTGGAGGGACTTTTCTAGGTGAATCAAAATTCACATTTGTTGACTGTCTTGCTGGGCTTTCTCTAGATTTCCAGATGTCTCTTTGCTCCTTCCAAACGCACGGTTTACTTTGTTCTCTCCATTCAGTTCTTTGTGTCGTTACCCCGCTCCCCACCATCCCTCAGCACGGTACCTTGGGCAGAGCAGGCAGGCACTCTCTCACCGCACTGAGGGTCGTCCCTGGTGGCTCAACCTTTCCCAGCTCTGGGTCTGAAGTGACAGAACCTTTGTGAGCCTGGCCTGTTACCCAGTTTCCACTGTATCCTCCTAGAAATAGAATCAGGACCTGGGTTCAGATCCATTTCTGATGCTCATCCCATTAACTTGGACCGGTCGCTCAAGCCTGTGGACTTCTGTTGCCCCATCCGTCAAACGAGAGGCTTCCCAATGTGGGTCTGTTGTTCCCTGATCCCATCTGCTGCCGTCTGTCTCAGCCTCGGCCTGATTAGGAGCCGGAGCCCCAGAGAGAACCGGCGAGAAAGGCTTCATAACTCTGCCATCATAAAATTGATTAGACCTCCGATTGATATGAAAGTTCCCTGTCTGAAGGGAGCCATCTTTAACTGCCCCATATGGGCGAAGAGCAATTTCTGTCATTGTGAAGGAGTACTGGCAACCTAGGAGAATTCATTATCCCAAATTGGGTTTGCTATGCTCAGCAGCAATGTTTCTGAAGATAAAGTTCAACCTTTGGGTGAGAGAGCTAAAACAAATGAGTTTCTTAATAGCTGTCCCACTTAGCGTGTGCGTCTAAGAGAGCTTAATGTTTTAATGCCTTTTCTTTTTTACCATACGTCACAGTCCATCTAGCATCGCAGTTTCGGGTAATATTTTTATATGGCGTGCAATCCAAGAGCGTCCCTGAAATTATGGCCAGCCTTATTTTGGAGATTCAGAGCAATTCAGTTGAGTTTTGTACTGCACGCCTAACTTGGCAGCGGGCACACACTCCTAATGCGATTCTGAAAGGTCCACTCTCACTCAAGCACCGCTCCTTGTGGGTAGGGGTTGGCAAGTAACCAGCACCAAAAAAGCTACCAGTAGCATGATACATCAGTGGGGAGGATCAGCTTTGGCTTAAGATAGAAAGGCAAGATTCTGCCAGAGGGTCCTTGTATCTATAGTGAAATTTCTTTCTTCTGAAAGGATTTGTTGTCGTTTCAGATTTTATTTAAAATTAAAAAAAAAAACATATTTCGTGATGCTTTTTTGGTGTTAAATTCCCTTCCAAATATAGTCCTCTTTCTCCTCGATGAGCCATCCCTTGGACAAAGATTTAAGAAGAAAGGGGGGAAAAAAAGAGCATTTCAGCAATACCAAACGATATGTCATCTGCGTCTGGCGTTATGGGTCACTTCTAATCCCCTTCGCCTCTGCAGCGAAGGGAGGGAGGTGGGTTTTTGTCATGGGATTTTGGGGGCTCAAGAAACTGACTTTCTTATAAGCTACAAAGGTCAGTCACCACATCCATCCAGCTAGGTCCAAATTCATATGTATAATCAATCAGAAGATTTTAGGGCTCAGCAGAATCTTAGAATCATCTGGTTCAATCCCTTGCTTTTACCATGAAGAAAGTAAATATTAAAGAGTTTAAGTGACTCTCCTAAGCTAGTTAATGCCCGAGCCAGGAGTACACCCCGGTTCCCAGATCGCTGCTATTTCCATTACACCTGACTGCAGCTGTAATCTTAGGAAAGGTCTTGGGTGAAAGCAATTTGACCTCTCTGTAAATGGACACCCCAGAGCCTGCCCAAATTTTAAGAAAAGCTTGATTTGAAATTTTAAAAACAGTGAAATTATTTTTTAAATATATAATTTTATTAATGACTTTTATTTTAATAAATAATTTTAATACCACCCACATTTCCCTATGAATCTGTACCCCTCCTTCCTCCTTCATGGCATGAATAAAAAGTAGAGGGGAAAAACAGTTTAGTAGAATGGGCAAGACGTCCCCCAAATCTGACACATGTGGTGTTCCACACTCTAGTCCCCCTTCTCTGTAATTGAATAGAAGATGCTTTCTCCTATCATTATAATGTCAAATGACTCAGTTTCATTGTTTAGTTGTGATCTTCCTTTGCATTTTTTCAGTTTTTGTCATTGAGTATATTGTTTTCCTGGTTCTACTTCCATTGCTGTGTCTCTCTCAGTTCATGTAAGTTCTCTCACACTTTCCCATTTTATCATATTCATTTCTTAAAACCTGGTCATATTCTATTACATTTATGTGCCACCATCTGGTTCAACTGTGCTCATTCTAGGGTTTTCTGGGTTTTTTCCCTACTTTCCAAAGTGAAATTTTGGTGTATCCAAAAATCAGTGGATCCATGGGCTTCTTTTGTCCTTGATTTCATTGCTGTCCGTGATTAGCTCTAGAATCTCCAGGGCAAAGGGTATGACCATTTTAGTTATTTTTTTTAACCTAATTCTGAATTGCTCTCTAAAATGGCTGGACCAATCCACAGGCCCACCAACAGTGCATGAGTGTGCCTGTCTTGCCAAAGCCCCTTTAATATGAATTCTCCCCATCTTTTGTTCTCTCCACCTTTGTTCTGAGTGTGAGGAAAATCTCAGAGGTATTTTGATGTTTATCTCACTCATTTTTAGTTATATGCAAACTTCTTTCAATATGTTCATAATAGGTTACCTTTCTTCTTTTGAGAACTGGATATATTTCAAAGTGGAATGAATTTCAAAGTCCTCTTATTAAATTTCAAATAAACTGCTATGTTTAATAAAACAAACACCCAACACCCCAGCTAATAGAATTGAAACTCCTTGGGAGCAGGGATAGTTTCATTTCTTATATTCTACCCTTAACCTTCCCTCCCACCCCCAGCATCTTGAGTGTTTACACATGATTATAACTTAAGAAATACTTGTGGAATCGAAATGATTTAAAAACTCTAATTTTTAAAAATGAATCTTAAAACTCTCCATCTGTAAAATCAATAAAAGATTAATTTAAAAAAAAAAACCATTTGAGAAACAGGAAAAGCAAATGAATAAAGAGCTGCTTTTGGAGTCAAGAAAACCTGGATTCAAGACTACAATCATACCACGGGCCAAGAACCTTTCTCTGAAACTATGTAAGGTTGTGTGTATGTGGGGGGGCGTTCTGCATGGATTTTTGTCCTCTGGGAATTCCTTATTCCAGTGAAATGCCAGATACAGATCCCCTTTCCCTTTCCCTAATAAATTAAATGGATGTTGAACTTACATGATTTCAACTTTATTTAAAAAATTAGAGTTGTTATCTTTTAAAGTTAGGAACCAAACTGTCTTTTGCACTGTTGCAGATGGTGGCCTGCGGCTCTGTACGCCCTTCGCCGCGCCAAGGCCCCGGCATATATACTTTTAGCTGTGTTGTTTCAGGCCCCGAGCAGCCCCTCGGATACCCATCCCTCCTTGCCCGAGAGATTTCAAGGAAACATTCGATGTCTGTTTTCTTTCTAACCTTGGCTTGACAGAGCAGTTAGAATCTTGCTAGCAAGATTTCTGTTTCCCAAAGGGTTATTTATCCTTCCCTAGAAAACCCGACTCCTCCAGGCATTTCTTTCAAAGGCTTTTAAATAGTGTATAAATATCCTCAATTTGCTTTTACTATAGAAACTTGCTCAGGTCCTTGGAACCTTGAAATGGAGACTTTGGGTTTTCAGCTGCTGTTGAGAGGAGTGTTTACGTGTGTGTTCACATAAATAGATGATTAGTGTAATATCAATGATCGGGTGGTAATGAAGGCAGATAATACGATGATCTTGGAGTCACAAAGGCCTGAGTTCAAATCCTGCCTCCGATTTTTTACGAGCTGTGAGACTTTGGACGTGGCTTCTCCGGTCTGTAAAATGGAACTACTGTTTTTATTGCTGTTTTAAGAATGTGACTGAAATGCTAGCTGTCCAAATGGGCTAAGAACCTTGAGCTAATTAAGGCATTATTTCTTAGAAACTCAGAGACTTCTTTGTTTTGAACAGATCTGTGATTTTATGGGTAGAAGAATCCACACACATGTCCATGTATACGTATATAGATAGATGTTTCTCTAAGATATGTATCTAAATAAATATATACATACATAATATGTATCTATATCTTAATGGACACCTATCCATCCATCTATCCATCCATCTGTCTACCTAAAGCTCTCTCTCTTTTCCTCCTATACTGATGTAAGTGGGACTTTCTGTGCAATTTAAAGCCTGAGATGGTAGCCTTAGACCCAAAGGCCCCAAGGCAGCGTATGTGACAGTGGGATCTTCCTGACCGGGGGCAGTTCTTTAGCCATAGCTCCTCCCTGTGCCTCCCTCTTGGGCCATTTCTCTATAGAGCTTTCAAGTCCTTCTCTTTGGCCTTGGGTTCATGTCATTTTTCCCTCTCTCGAGCAGATTAAATCCCATAAATTTAGGAAACTTGGCTTTTATTTCGTTATTACTTGAGTTTTCAAATATTTGGTCTGCTCTTACCCCCCACCCTCCTTCCCCATATGTTAGAGAAATAAAGGGCTGTTTCAGCACTCGGGGAACATTTGTACATCACTAATCTTGGAGCGCTGAATGCCATTTTGTTCAAACCTTTGGTGGTGAGGGAATAAATCTGTTTTGTGAGATGCACTCCCCCACGCTTGCTCTTTAACTCTTCACCAGCATTTGGACCGGGAAGGCTCTTGGCCATCTCCTTGACGAGGCTCTCTAGAAGGGAACCCGAGGCCTCCGAGGAGCCTCTTCCATTTTAAGAGTGACCTTTAAACTTGCTGGGCTGCACAGGACAGCTTGAGCCTCAGAATGCCGTGCCCAGATGGCCTCCCCAGGCAGGCACAGGGCAGGGGGTGGCGGGGCAGCGAGAGCCACGAGGGGGTTCCTTATCCCTGCTGAGCCGGGCCGAAGCCGCTCCCTGAGCTGGCCCGGTGGGCGGAGGCTGGCACCGGTGTGGTGTGTGTAACCGAACCCTGATCCCAGCGCCACCCTCCGGAGCCATCTCCACCCCCGGGGAAAATGAGGCAGACTTCAGTGGGAAGCATTTGACCGGGATTGCAGAGGCTGTTTGCAGGAGCAGTCCCAGAAAAATCTTTTTTTTTTCCAAACCGGTGCCCCTCCTTTCGTATCAAGTAGCCGGAGCACCGGAGTGAGCTCCATTTACTTCCAGGGCAAGTCAAGGAAAGCTCTAGCTCCTTGGGGTGGGGAGTCACGGAGGGACTGGATAGACGGTTCTCTCCGGGATAGAAATAGCCATTGCCCGATTGAACCAAATGGGAGATAATGTGTGATTTCAACTCAGATTTCCTCACAAAGAGAAAAATGGAAGACGGGCCCCTCCCACTGTTGACTTTTCTCACAGCTCCTTATCATGACCAGAAACCGGGAACCAGTGGCTTGAGGAAGAAGACCTATTACTTTGAGACAAAGCCGAGCTACCTGGAGAATTTTATCCAAAGCATCTTCTTTTGCATAGATTTAAAAGACCGACAGGGCTCCTCCATGGTGGTTGGCGGAGATGGGAGATACTTTAATACATCAGCCGTAGAAACGATAGTGCAGATGGCTGCCGCCAACGGGGTGGGTATCTTGATGGATCTTTTGCTCTCCCGATGATCTGTTCATTTTATAAATAGGAAAAAGGAGTAGCCTGGGCTAAACGTGCCCAGGTGGGGGTGGCTATTTGGACACACCCACCCACCCTTTTAATATAGAGGAGTTTTAATGTCACCTCTCATGTCGAGGGCTTTCATTTTTGTCTCTGGGTGTCCGGCACACAGCAGGCACTTAATCATTGCTTATTGGATTGAATTGAATCGAATCATGTAAGTAGTCTTTAAGTTGCTTTCTTTTAAGAAAAAGGTTGTGTGGCTATTTGCTTTAGAAGGTAGAGTTACAATGCTGTTTGTTGATTCCTGTGATATTTTCATCTGTTATTTATGTGTGTTGTTTTTTAGGGGAGTAGGGAAGAAAGAAGAGAGAGATTAGAAAGAAAAAAAGAAAAATGAGAAAATAAAGACTGGAGAAAGAGAAAAGAGGGAGGGACAAATAAGGGAAGGAAAAAAGAAAAGAAAGAAATGTGTGAAAAAAGGAAGAATGAAAAACAGAACTAGAGAGAAGAGACAGGGAAATATAAGATAAAGACAAAAGAATGATAAGAGAGAGAAAAAAGAAAGGAGAGACTAAAATGGGGCAAGAGAAAAGAATAGAAAGAAAAGAGAACTTTAGAAAAGAGAAAATAGAACTAAATAAAGAAAAGGAAGATAAACACTAAAAAGAAAAAATGGGGACATGAGAAGAAAGAAAAGAGGTAGAAAAAGGTAAGTAAAGAAAGAAAGAAGGGGGAAAAAAGAAAAAAGGGGAGAGAGAAGGAGGGAGGAAAAGAAAGAATTTGGAAGAGAAGGTAAAGAGAGAAAGAATAAGACAGAGACAAGAGAGATAGAGACAGATACAAAGAGAATGAGAGAGACAGAGAGAAGCCACCCAAAAACTTCCCTGTAAACTGTCCCCTTAACTATTTTCTAAGGGGCTTCGAGGACGAATGTATCGTCTGTAGCTGGTGCTAATGAGTGGTGGGGAGAAAAGGGTTTTCTTTTCTTTCAATGGTCTCCTTGTTATAGTTCAGCCACTTGTCAAAGAGGCAAACAAAACCCAGGACCTGCAGCTTCTTACGGATGGGGCCGTACTGCAGGAATCCTGGGAGGGGACTGGAAAACTTTGGTGTAAGCTTTCCAAGTGGCCCCTGTGCCAGGGGACCTGCTCCTAAGAACCTGGTCCACAAAGAAGGCCTGTTTTTAGCGAGCTTGTGCAGTGGGATAGAGATAATAGCCCCTAAAGGGCTGGGGAAGGAGGCTCAGCTCCGGCTTTGTAGCATGGAAAAAAAATCATATTGGCTCAATGAGCGGGCACCCGAGGACGCCAACTCTTGGCTTCTGGGATTCATGAGAACAAAACCCTGCTCTTAATATAACAGTTGCCACAGATGCCCTGGTTGGCAGTTATGGCCGCCACTGGTATATCCCTTGTCTGTCCTGCAAAGGCCTCGTTGGATTAAAACACGGAGCTGCCCCCTTTAAATACCGGAGGCGATGCATCGAAATGTCAGCCAGATGCTCACCTCCCCAAAGGAGCATCTTTAATGCTCTCTACTGGGGAGGGGGCGGGACCTGCCCCTGGGAGCAAAAGACGGAACCGGAGCCAAATCAGCCTTTCATTCATTAGACTTCAGCCTGAGCAGGTGTGATCACAAAAGCCAGATTGAAACTGAACCAAAGACCGACCCCCGAGCCCGCCAAGGCAAGCATCCAAGCCCTTTGGAGATCCTACTGTTTGTTCCTGGGGCCTGTACTCAGGGCAGGGGGCTTGCACTCGGGGTGGGGGGCTCGCACTTGGGGCAAGGGGCCCGCACTTGGGGCAGAGGGACCCACACTCAGGGTGGGGATCTTGCACTTGGCTTGGGGGGCTCACACTCGGCTTGAGGGACCCACACTTGGGATGGGGGGCCCACATTTGGCTTGGGGAACCCACACTCGGGGCAGGGGGCTTGCACTTAACTGGGGGACCCACACTTGGGGCAGGGGGCCCGTACTTGGGGTGGGGAGCTCGCACCCGGCTTGGGGTCTTAAGTCGCTGATGAGGCGCCTGGTGCAGAGTGATTAGGAGGCGTCCACATCTTTAAGCTAAAATATGAGGTGCTGTAAATTTTATCTTGGAAGGGCGCCGGGCAGGGAGTGGCAGCAAGATGCTTTTTATCTCTGGAGCAAGAAGAGATAGAGCATTATTCTGGAGCATCCATCTGGACCAGTGAGGGGGAACAGGGGAGGCTTTCTGCCTCTCCATGATCTATCTGGCTTCGTTTTAGCTCCGTGTGGAGCTATATTATAATGCACAGTCAGAGACTGCCAGGACCCATTTGGAATAGTGATACCCCATCCTTTACCGAGAGCACTTGGTGGGTTGTGTTTTGACATGAGAAAGGTACCACTGTGTGCGACCAGTGGGACAGAGAAACCTGATCTCGGCTGTTCTGTGGGGTTGGGGAATAGTGAAGGCGACCATCACTTAAAAAGGAGACTTTGCCGTTCTTTTCTGCCCCCCCCCCCCAGGCTTCCCTCCTGTATCCCCCACCCCCCCGGAGGTGACCTCTGAGAACATTCAGCTCAGTCTTCCAGCCTGGGTCTGTGCGGGGGGCTCGCCATGTTGTCGAGTCCACAAGATGAACACGGAGTCTTTTAATATGCTCTCCTGCCCCTCTTTCTGGAGGTCGGGGAGTTCTTGCCCTGGGCTCTTGTGAATTTGTTTTTATAATATTTTTGTGGTATTTCAATATACTCTGTGTCCTTTGAGGGCCTGTGTATTTCATTTTAGGCGTCACAAGCCCAATTCGGGCAAGGGCTCCGCGGGCACCAGGCGCCAGAGCGGCAGTGATGGGCAGAAAGGGTTAAGGAGCCCCGCTAGCACAATTCAACCCCTTTGTAGGATGTTAAGGTGGGAAGGGCTTTCAAGGTCCTTCAGTCCCAGCCCCCCGTCCCTTTCTTTTGAAAGTTTGCTGAAGCCCTTAGAGATCACTGACTAACCCAAAGCCACACCAAAGGGAAGTAGCAGAATCGGATTCTGAACCCAAGTCCTCGGACTTTCCATCTCATTTTGTTCCATTTTTATTGAGACTCTAACATGTCGGGCAGTGTGTTAGGAGCGAGGGCTACACATGAAATGGGGTTTGCCCTCGATGACCTTAAAGTTCAACTGAGGAGAAATAAAACATGTTCACATTAAATGCAAGTCACCCTCTAATAATCAGGACTGAGCTCCAGAGTGATCTGAATGGGGGAGTATGGGAGGCAGGATTTAAGCGAAAAGGCTGGAATGGAAAATCCTGGAGGGCAAAGATTTTTGGTTTTGAAGCAGCAAGGTGCCCAGTGGGTAGAGCAACGAATGTTCTTGTTGACTCTTCTGTGTGTTTGCCCAATTTGAAAGGGGGGTTATTTCATTTGTTATGTTTGCCTTCTTTCTTCCTGGCACAAATACATGGTTTGTTGATGGCTTGATTCTCCATTTCATCCTTCCCAAAGTAGCCAAGATATTCTTATTATCCCCAGGCTGAATGTCCCACTTCTTCATTCAAGTCCCTTCAGTAGATCTTTCCTACCTCCAGGGTAAGAGACCTGCCTTCCGCCGGCCATCAAGAGATCTTCGTCCCTGGATCCAGCGAACTTTCCCAGGCTTATTTCCGATTTCTCCGTCTCCCACATGTTTCTAGTTCTTGTCTCCATCTTGTTTTTCCATCTTGGGAATTGGAAGCCCATGTCACTGGATCTCTGTGAACATTGTTTACAGTGAAGAGGACCAGGGGCTGCTTAGTTGAGTACTAAAATGCAATTGGAATAAACTGCATGTTTAGTAAGGAGCAAATTTAGTTATTGGGCAGCCAAGGTTTCAGTGACCTGGAAGAAAGTGTCACCTTCACAGTCCCAGAGAAGCAGATTTGGGATTGTGAAGTCAGGGTTCAAATCATGATAGGGGTCGTGTCTAGTGGTCACATGGAAACAAGCACAAAGCACTTTCATCTCTGGAGGGGATATTTAGGAGCTGGGCCTCCGAGTCAAGTGAAGAATTCATTCAACTCTGTGTGTCAGGCATTGTGCTCAATGCTGGGTATAGAAAGAAAGGCAAAAACATGGCCTCTGTCCTCGAGAAACTTACCTTGCAATGGGAGAGACAACATGGAAATAACTGTGGCCATGGGAGACGTGAAGGGGAGGTTATCAGAAGGGAGGCACTAGGACTGTGGGAGGAACGAGCGAGGTTTCTGAGAGAAGGTGGGCTTTGAGATGGGATTTCAAAGAAGCCAGGAGGGAGAGCATCCCAGTTGTACATGGGCACTCAGAGCCCACACTGCCCCTTGGCAGACTTTGAGTCTTTTATCTGCTCTGCGCTCTCTGCACACAGCTTGCTGCTTGGGGTACCCAAGTTCTTGACCCCAAATATGGCTTGGACTTTTTCAATTAATTGAAGATAGGAAGATCAGGAAGGACCAATCAAAAGAATAAAAATTTATTAAACACCTACTATGTGCAAGGTGATCTCGGTGCTGAAAGGATACATTATAGAATACTATTTTTCTTATCCAAGCTCACGGAGCTAGTGTTTTGGCTCAGTGGTTAGAGTGCTGGGCCTGGGGCCATTCAAATATGGCCTCAGATGCTTATTAGGTGGGAAAGTCACTTACCTTCTATTTGCCTTAATCCACTGGAGAAGGAAATGGCAAACCACTCCAATATCTTGGTCTCAAAAACTCCATGAATAATGTGATATCCATGAAAGTCACTGATGGCCGAATGACTGAACAGCTACAAAATTTTATTGCATTTTGCAGATCATAAAACTGAGGTTCATAGTAATTTGCCCCAAATGGTAAAGAGCAGAGTCAGAATTTGAACCTATAACCTTTGATCCCAATCTAGCCCTCTTCCCACTGTACTTTGTTGACTTTTAAGAAGAGAGATCAAAGAACTGATTCTGATCTAGGAAGGTGTTGGTTTTTTATTTTTAATTGATAATTAACAATTGATATAATTGATAATTGATTAATAATTAATGATTAACTGATATCTTCTGTTTTATTTTCCCATTATTTCCCAATATAGCCTACTTCCTTTCCCTCCTAGGGAGTCTTCCCTGTCACAAAGAATAAAAAAAGAGAAACTAAACAACTCAGCAAAACAGACCAATACATTATTATATGTCCAATATTCCACGTCTCCAGTCTTCCATCTTTGCAAAGAAGTAGGGAGGTGACTTCTCACGTCCCTTCCTCGGGGCCAACCTTGGCCATTATAATTTCACAGCTCTCAATTTCAAAGTTTCCTCGTTCTTTCCATTTATATTGTTGTAGATCTGGAGTATGTTGTTTTCCTGCCTCTCCTTCTTTCCCTCGAAATCGGTTTCTCTAATTTTCCTTTGCTTCTCTGAATTCTTTCTATTCATTTTTTGTAAAAACCCCTTCATCCATGAACGACAATGGCTCTCAGCCATTCCCCAGTAGGCAGGCATCTGCCTGGTTGCCAGTTCTTTGTAATAAGAAGAAAAGTTGTTATAAATAAGTGATTTATGTGGGGCCTTAGAAAGATTATTCCTTGAAATGAATACTTTCATTTGCGAAGGCTTTCCTCTTCTCCTGGGTCACCCTGTTGTGAAATGACACAGTCTGAGAAATGGCCTGAGGCCCGAATGATGTTGTTCAACTCTTGCGGCCACACAGAGGACGCCATTCAGACATTTTGTCCCGGCTTTTAGAGGGATGTTCTTTAGCAAATTCCCACTCTGTTTGGTGGAAGTAGAAATAGACTTATTTACGTCTCTTCCTGACACTTTGTTCTGGGCTTGTTTGTCTCAAGGAATCTAGTGAAATAAAAAAATAAAGCACTGAATTAGGAATCGAAGAGAATTTGGTTAAAATCCCACCTCCCTGGGCATGATTGTTTTGTTTTCATCTGAGAATGGGAACTTCTGGCATGGAAAATCCTTGTGTGTATCGGAAACAAAACTTATTCCCAGGTTTACCTGGCTGAGAGCAAACCGCTCTCTGCTCTGCCGTCTTGCCGAGTCCAGATTCCACTTCTTGTTTGTGAAAGTTCCATGTGGTGTGGATTTCTCTTCTAGATTGGAAGATTAGTGATTGGGCAGAACGGCATTCTCTCCACCCCGGCTGTGTCCTGCATCATTCGGAAAATCCAAGCCATTGGCGGGATCATCCTGACAGCCAGCCATAACCCCGGCGGCCCTAATGGCGACTTTGGCATCAAGTTCAACATCTCCAATGGAGGTGAGTCCATTCGATTGTCGGTGGATGAGCCAATGGAGAATGACTAAGGAGACCTGGGTTCAAGGATGAGGTTCTCAGTAGGGTTCTCGATCCTTTTGTCCTTTTGCTTCCTTTGCTATGAAAACCAATAAGATCTTCATTCCTCTTTACCTGTTTGGGATCAATAATGCTACATTATAAGCATTATTATTATTATATTGTTATTATGAGGAAATGTGGAATTTGAAGGGGGGAAAAGCTAATACAAAAGGCATGAAATCCATCCAGCGTCATGAAAACTGAAGGGAGGCCCCAACATGTTGGATAGGATTCCTTGGTATGTGGTTTAGGTGGTTTAGTGTATAGAGTGCCAGGCTGGAGTCAGGAAGTCTTAACCTCTGTCTGCCTCAGTTTCCTCAACTGTAAAGTAGGGATAAGAATAGCATCTAACTCCCCAGATTATTGTGAAGATCAAATGAAATAATATTTCTGATGTTCTTGGCACCTAGTGGGTGTTTAATTAATGTTTGCTCCCTTTTCCTTCCCCCCTTCCAATTTCCAAAGGTGAGAGATTTCAGGTTTCCCTTCTCCTTGGTGACCTTGTATTATACATCACTTCAGGTTCTGGTCTCAGTTTCCTTGTTTGTAAAACAAGGCAGACGAACTCCAAGTTTCCTTTAACTCTAACTTGTGTGGTCTCCTTCCTAATGAACGTGACAACCCAATGAGTCACGTCCCCCGAAAGCCTGGTTCCCTCCATGCCCACCCCTCAGCAACCCGGGATTTGCTGTTTAATTCCAGGGCCGGCTCCTGAAGCCATCACGGAGAAAATCTTCCAGATCAGTAAGACGATTGAAGAATACGCCATCTGCCCGGACCTGAAAGTCGACCTCGGTGTCCTTGGGAAGCAGCAGTTTGACCTGGAGAACAAGTTCAAGCCGTTCACAGGCATGTACCACTCGTGGAGCTCTCTGGGCTCCCACTGATTCTGCCCTGGTAGGAAGAGAAGGCACAGTGACCTATGCAGCAGGATTCTGGGTCTCCCCGGAGAGAGAAGGCTGGGTCCCATGTCAAGGGTGCCCTGTTTGGGGATGAGCTTGCTGACCTTGAGTCAGACCTGGCGCCTCAGCTTGGTCCCCTCTCAAGTCAGGGCTGTATCCTCTCAGAGGTCCCTTTGAGTAACTTTGAACTTGACCTCTACAATGGATGAGGGTCCAAGGTTATGGGCAAACATCGGAGCCTCTGGGTAGCACAGTGGGTGGAATGGTGGAATGGTGGACATGGAGTCAGGGATGCTTTGGGGCAAAGGGGCATCGGTGGTGGGATGTGGAGACAGTTTTAGACCTTGAAGCAGCCGGGTAATGCCACGGAGCCAGACAGGGCTTAGACTCAGGAAACTCATGTTCTAATCCTAACTGAGACACTTCCCAGCTATGTGGCCTTGGGCCAGCCTCTGAGTATTTCTCAAACTCAGTTTCCTTATCTCTAAAATGGGGAGGTTGAACTCAGTGGGCTCTGAATCTAACCCTCCTTCTCTCATGCTCTGTGGCTCCCCTCAGAAAGGTGTCTGTAGCTCTGCAGGAGTTAACCTCTCGGTGCCCCAGATGATTCTGAAAGACTGGAAAGTGCTACCTGCGCTGGTAGAGGGCATTTCCTCATCTGGGAGGTCTCTATGAAATCGCAGCTCTCTCTCTTTGAAATAAAGGTCAGGCTTTAAAAAAAGAGTAAGTTTAAGTTTCCCGTTTCTCCGTCTTGTTTTATTTCCTTAGTGGAAATCGTGGATTCTGTGGAGGCTTATGCTACCATGCTGAGAAACATCTTTGACTTCAGTGCCCTAAAAGAGCTGCTCTCAGGCCCCAACCGGCTCAAGATCCGTATTGATGCCATGCATGGAGGTAGGAAATGACAGTCATGGTCACGAGGGCATGGGTGCCTGGCTTGGGTTTGGGTGACTGTGTATTCACAGTCTGGTCTGTGTGATCCTAGGCACATCACTGAACCTCTGTCTCAGTTTACTCATCTGTAAAATGAGAGGGTTAGACCCAAGGACCCCACAGCACCTTTTAGTTTTAAGTTTCTGATCCTATGAGTTTGAAAAACAAAACTTCAGACACCAGCTGTGTGACTCTGGGCAAGTCACTTAACCCTGATTGCCTCCAAAGAAAAGAAAAGAACAAAAAAAAAGAACCAAAAACTAAATTTTGATGAGATACAATATTATGAAACCTCTCTTTCAGTCAAAAAATACAGAACATTTTTTCTATACAGTGTCCTCCATCTTTCCCTAAGGGTCAGTCAGTTGCTAGAGATGGTAAATATTATCTTGAACCACCCAAATGCCCTTTCTTTGATGAAAGAAAGAACAAGTTGGTAATAGGAAAATCAGACTGTAGCCCTACTTCTCTTCCTCCTCTTCCTCTTCTTTCATTTTAAAGGTATCTCCTCATTCTTCTAAGTCAGCCTGGCAACTGTGGGTTAGTAATAAGTGGAAACCCAAAGCATTAGACATTTCTCCTTTTTACTCAAGGCCTGTGGCTATTGCGCAGCCTCCCACCCAACTTTGAGTTCAATGGCATCCTTCTTGATAGAAATCTTTTTTTTTTTTTTTTTTAATTTAATAGCCTTTTATTTACAGGTTATATGCATGGGTAACTTTACAGCATTAACAATTGCCAAACCTCTTGTTCCAATTTTTCACCTCTTACCCCCCCACCCCCTCCCCCAGATGGCAGGATGACCAGTAGATGTTAAATATATTAAAATATAAATTAGATACACAATAAGTATACATGACCAAAACGTTATTTTGCTGTACAAAAAGAATCAGACTCTGAAATATTGTACAATTAGCTTGTGAAGGAAATCCAAAATGCAGGTGAGCAAAAATATAGGGACTGGGAATTCAATGTAATGGTTTTTAGTCATCACCCAGAGTTCTTTCTCTGGGCGTAGCTGGTTCAGTTCATTAGTGCTCCATTGGAGATGATTTGGTTGATCTCGTTGCTGAGGATGGCCTGATCCATCAGAACTGGTCATCATCTAGTATTGTTGTTGAAGTATATAATGATCTCCTGGTCCTGCTCATTTCACTCAGCATCAGTTCGTGTAAGTCTCTCCAGGCCTTTCTGAAATCATCCTGTTGGTCATTTCTTACAGAACAGTAATATTCCATAATTTTCATATACCACAATTTATTCAGCCATTCTCCAACTGATGGGCATCCACTCAGTTTCCAGTTTTTAGCCACTACAAAAAGGGCTGCCACAAACATTCGTGCACATACAAGTCCCTTTCCCTTCTTTATAATCTCTTTGGGATATTAGCCCAGTAGTAACACTGCTGGATCAAAGGGTATGCACAGTTTGATAACTTTTTGAGCATAGTTCCAAACTACTCTCCAGAGTGGTTGGATTCATTCACAACTCCACCAACAATGCACTTGATAGAAATCTAAGGCTCTATTTTGTACATACTTTGTTTCTCCTCTCTCTCCCACTGGAACCTTGGACTCTGGATAGCTGGGTTCTGGTAAGTGATTTTTTGTCTCATCTGGCTGGAGCTCAGGCCTCTCCCTCATTTCTCAACCTCACAATGCCCTTGTCTATGTCTTCTCTTAACTCCTTTTTGATATTCTTTCCTGTGTGGTCTTCTCCCATTGGAGTATAAGTTCCTTACAGGCAGGGACTGTCTTCTGTATTTGTATCCCCAGCATTCAGCAGATGGTAAACATAATTAATGTTTTATCTTTATCTAATAAAGTATTGTTTTGGATGAGGAAGCCTGTTCCATTATTGAGCGATTCTAGTTATCGTTAAGTTCTTAATTTTGAGTTAATATCTACCATTGGATCCTTACGAAAAAGTATATTTTCTTGTTTTTTAAAGGCCAATCTTCTGCTAGAAATGTGCCTGGCAAAAAAAGAAGGGTTTAGAAAATACTTTTTGAATAATTGATTGAAATCTCGGTCAGTGAGTCCAACTTAATCAGGACAAAAATTCAGAGACAATAATGACTCCTATAGCCTATGATTGAAGCCCTCTGGTAGGCAGGAAACCTCAACATCTTTTTTTTTTCCCCTCTGTCTCATGTGGGTCAATGCTCAGGTGCTAATCATGATTCTTATTCCACCTCTGACCCCTATGGGAGTTTGATCTGCTCCATTTTTAACTTGAGCTGCTTTGTTCCTTCTCAGGTACCCTGATGGCCTTCACTTCCTGAGAACTCACCTTAATGATACTGAATTTGGTTAAGCTCATTGAAGTTCAGATCTCCTAAGCTCAAAGAGTTCTCCTGCCTCAGTTTCCCTAATAGTAGGGATGACAAGTGTGGGAGACCGTGCTTAGTGAACACCTACTGAAGCAGGCAGCCCTTTGTACTTTGGAGCAGCTCTCATAGTTAGCAATCTTTCCTGCCTCAAACTTAAATCAGCTTCCTGGCCACTTCCTTCAGCTTTTTCTGTTTCAGTCTTCAGGACCCTCCTAACACATGTGACTAAGAAGGAAAGAGGTTGCCTTTTAAACCCTAGGACCTCCCTAATTAAATTACTGATGTTCTTACCAAGAGACCCTTTGAGACCTTCCCCATTTATTCCAGTGCCGCTAGTCTCCCATTAGTCATTTGGGAGGGCGGCTCTTTTTCCGTGACTCATACAAGAAAGTAGGTCTCATCACCTGGCAGTAATCCTTTGTTTTTGACCCAAACCATGCTTCCTCAGCTTGAGCTCACATTTTATTTACCAGACTTGGCTCTAGAGCACTTTCAGTCGTGTCCAAAATTAAATCCATCCTCTAAGATGTCAACTTGCTTCCATTGTGGATATTTGGAAAGACGTGTCCCAGGTTATAAAGCCAAATAGGACTTATTGAGTGATTTCTAGGTGCCTGCCATCTAGGATGCTGGGGTCTGGCTAATAAGAGGATCTTGGGCCAGAAAACGTTTGCCCTGTCCTGTGAGCCCTCGGGGGCTTCGGAGGAGGAACTGGTGCCAGTGAATAGTTGTGAAATAACAGGGCCCAGGGAGCAACTGAGCAAGGAGTTGTGAAGTCCAAAGAATGGAGCTAAGAATTCATCTGTCAAATGAATCATCAAATCTAGGGGCGAGGCAGGAAAAGGAGGCGTCGGAGATTTGAATAGGATTTTATTCTTCCTTCCCCACCCCGTTATATGTCAAAAATTTATTTACTATTAATTTTTACAAGATTTTGAATCCCCAAATTTTTCCCTTCCTCCCTCCTTTCCCCTTCCAAAGATGTTAGCCAATTTAATATAGTTTGTACATGTGCTATCATGTAAAACACTTTTTCCATATTAGTCATTATTGTGAAAGAAACTGATCAAAAGGGAAAAAAACACAAGAAAGAATAAAGTGAATGGGGAAAAAAGTAGGCTTCAGTATCCATTCAGCTGAATTTTGGGTAGCATTTTCTCTTGTGAGTCCTTTGTACGCGTCTTGATCATTGTGTCGCTAAGAAGAGCTGCGTCCTTCATAGCTGATCATCACACCGTATACAGTGTTTTCCTGGTTCTGCTCATTTCACTTTGCATCAGTCTGTGTAAAGTAGTAGTTTCTTTGAAAACTATTCATTCAAATCCTTTGTGAACAAATCAACTCAGCAAACATTTACTACACACCTACTATGTGACAGATAAGTGATGAGATACAGTGAAAAGGACCTTTTGGGGGGTAAAGATTATTTTGGGGATCCTTGGTGGCTGACATAGTATCTGGCACATAGAAGGCACTTAACAAGGCTTATTGGATTGAATGGGTTTGAACTCCTGATTTTGTTCATTAATATTCCATGCACGTATGCCCTTTTTCACCCATCATCTGTATTGAAAGCTTCTTTACACCAGGTTAGAGTATAAAACTTCCACCTGTTTCCAATAGCTCTGATCAATCAGCCAGGCAATGAGTATTTGTTAAGGGCCTACTATGCGCCATCCTGCTGTCTGCTGAGAATACAAAGACAAAAGTAAACAGTTCCTGCCTTCAAGGAGCTTCTCTTCTCTTAGGGGAGAGCCATATACAGATCCAGGTATTGATGAGACATATGCAGAGCAAGTAAAACATTTGCAGTTTTATGTGTGATCATCTTTTTCATTATATTAAGTTATGGAAATGCTCCTTTTATTCCTTAAGTTAAAAATAAAATAAATGAAAATTTAAAAAAAGAAAAGAGAAGGAATGAGTTAAATTCACTTAAAGATATTAATTTTCACAATCGATTTGTTTTCCTTTCCTGCCTTGTCCAGTTGTGGGGCCGTACGTTAAGAAGATCTTGTGTGAAGAGCTTGGTGCTCCCGCCAACTCAGCCGTCAACTGTGTCCCTCTGGAGGACTTTGGGGGCCACCACCCTGACCCGAACCTGACCTACGCAGCTGATCTGGTGGAGACCATGAAGAGCGGGGAACATGACTTTGGGGCCGCCTTTGATGGAGACGGGGTGAGTCGATTCCTTTCAGTTCTAGTTGGGCTCAGTGCCATGGGTTTGAAGATATGGGCATACTGTCAGAGTAGGTCCTAGTGCTTCCATTCTGATGAGGGAAATCATATGTACATGTTGAAGTAAATCCCAGGATAGAAACAATATGGGGCAACACTGACACTTGTGGAGGAAGGGAGAGTGAATTCTGAAGGACTTTGGGGGGATCCTAGGAGGTGGATGAACATAGGAGATGAACATTTACCATTTATTGACCTTGTCCCCTCCCCTTATAAAACAAAACATGGTGCAGGCTGGGTTTTATCCCAGAATGGCTGAACACTGTCCTTGACATCGGGGAGAGCCCATGCATTCACCCCTGACACTTCTGGTCCTCCTGACACTTCTAGTCCTCCTGGCTCTGTGACCTTGAGCCAGCCTACAGTGTATGGCAGACTGGCAGAGATGTCCGAGGCTTTCTAGTGCCACCTTTGCCCGTCTCTGTAAGATATGGACTCTGAACCAGTCTGGTATCTGCAGGGAAATCTTTGGAGCCAGCATGGCCTGGGGTCAAATCCTACCTCTGACATATATGAGAGCTATGACTCTGGGTGACATTTCTCATCTCAGGGTCCCAGGAAACTCTAAGGCTTACAGATGGCCAAGCAGACATTGATCTGCCTTGGTGGAGGGAGTTCCCTCATCACGGAAGTCTCCATGACCATGAAATCACAAGTTTGGACCAAAAAGAAATTCTCTTTTCTGTTTGTATCTCCAATGTTTAGCACAATACTTGGCACATTGTAAAGTTTTTTTTTTTAATTTAAAATTTATCCTTTTATTCTTTCATATTAAATACAAAAATCATTTTAAACATTGTTTTTAAAAATTTTTTTGAGTTCCAAATTCTCTCCTTCCTTTCCCCACTTCTTGAGAAGGCAAAACTTGGGGATAGATTATCCACTTGCAGTCACACAAAACACGTATGATTCCATCATTACTCAGAGACCATCAGTTATTTCTCTGGAAGTGGATAAAACATTGTAAGTTTTTAACATAGGTTTTTACCTGTTCATTCTTTTCTATTAATTGAGCTGAAGAACTGATCCTTTAATTTTCCACTTTGCCCAATTCCCACAGGAGCTACTTGTTTTTTCCTTAGAACTTATTGCTAAGCACAATGTTTTAAGATCCAGATTAAAGGACTTATGAGGTTATGGCGGCCCATTCTCTTTGTTGTACAGAAAGGAAAACATGTCCAGAGAGGTTGGGGCAGGGGGGGTCATGGATTTGGAACCTGAAAGGACCTGGAGGGTCAGGGGAACTTAATAACCGAAAGTTACATGCTTAGAAAGCAGCCGGAGCACATTTTGAACCCAGATCTTTGGTACATCCTTTCTGGTACAACATGCTCCTCCTTCCTACCTTTTCATGAGTGAATATGAAACAGTTTATCTTTAAGAAAAAGAAACAAAGTATTTTTTAGCGCTTCCTATATAAAAAGCCCCTGTGCTCAGTCCTGGGGCTACCGATGGACTCAGCCAGTCTCTGCTCTCGGGGAGCTCACTCTCTAGAAGATGACAGAGGTAGTGATCTTTTCATAATTATGCTTTACATATCGTGTCTCTCTGAGACACATGTAGTCACTTGTCAGAAAGATAATGATGACATACATTTATGTAGTACTTGCCTTGTTTGGGGCAGTGATTAGCTCTTTATAAATATTTTTGATTCACACAACAACCTTGGGTAGTAGGTGATATGATTATTGCCACTTTACAAATGAGGAAACTAAGGCAGTCAGAGCTTAAGTGACTTGCCCAGGATCTCCTGGCTAGTAAGTACCTGAGGCTGGATTCCAGACTCCAAACCACCTCGCTACCTCCAGACAATCCCTTGGGAAGGTTTTGTCCTGAGCTGTCTATTGGATTGGGGGCAGAGCCTTCTGCAAATAGAGATCCCATCTTTAAAGAAATCTACTTTCCAATCTCAATAGACTTTGGACAAAAAATGTCATCTGTAACCAGAGAAAGAACTGAGGAGACTGTTTTTTTATTTCTTTTATTTTTTTATTTTTATTTTTTTGTTTTTTGTTGTTTGTTTGTTTGTTTGTTTGTTTTGCTGAGGCAATTGGGATCAAGTAACTTGCCCAGGATCACACAGCTAGGACATTTTAAGTGTCTGAGATCAGATTTGAACTCATCTTCCTGACCTCAGGACTGGAGACTGAATATAAATCCACACATGTCATGTTCACTTCTTTTTTTCTGTTTTTTCATGTCTCCCATGATTTTCCCTTTGGCTCTGATTTTTCTCTCCCAACATAATTCATAAAACAATGTGCATTAAAAATAAACTAAAAAAAAATA
This sequence comes from Sarcophilus harrisii, assembly GCF_902635505.1. Lineage (NCBI taxonomy): Eukaryota > Metazoa > Chordata > Mammalia > Dasyuromorphia > Dasyuridae > Sarcophilus > Sarcophilus harrisii. The sequence continues at coordinate 13,401,775 of NC_045429.1, read as the reverse complement.
AAGAAATCTGCTTTTAAACAAAAAGAAAGAGAGAAAAAAAAATCTCCTTTCCTCCCATAAAGGATGGCTTCAGGGACCATCAAACTGGGTAAACATCTCCCACTCCCTCTGTCATCGAAGTCTCATTTCTTCTAGGCCAGAGGAATGGTGGGTTTCTGAGATGGGAAAAGGTCTTGGGGGTTAAAGGTTAGCAGGTCCTGAGAGGCAGCGGGAGAGAAGAGAGCTTCTAGCTCTGGCTGAGTTTGTTTCTGCATTTTAATTGGAAACATTTTCCGAACTGTACGCCATTGATGGAAGGCTTGGCACGGTGGGTGCCATAAAAACCCAGGGAGCAACAAACGTCCAATGGAGAAGGAATTTATCCATTTTCCATTTTATAATTTTATTGCGAAAAATTATTTTTGCTGAAGCCAGGCCCCTCCATCCCCTTTTTAAAGTTCATACAGTTTGATGCAAATGCCTTCCTTTCCATGCCCTTTCTCCCCAAGGATCGAAACATGATTCTGGGAAAGCACGGATTCTTCGTTAACCCTTCGGATTCCGTGGCCGTCATCGCCGCCAACATCTTCAGCATTCCCTACTTTCAGCAGACGGGCGTTCGGGGCTTTGCCCGCAGCATGCCCACCAGCGGGGCCCTGGACCGGTGAGTGCCCCCTCGGGAAGGGCTTGGAGGGAGGGCAGGGCGACCCAGCATTCCCAGCATCCCTGCACCGAACCCGGCAATTCTGACAACTTCCTTTCCCCAGAACGGGAAGGGCTGCTTAGCGGCAGCCACCTGGCAACCCCCGGGCTCATGCACAATGCTCTACGGGCTTTTGTAGCCCTTTCCTACCTCTCCAGGGATCCCCACCCCGTGATCCAACAACAGGAGGCTTCAGCTCCCAACCCCATTCACGGCTTTTCACTGGGGATCCTTCAGTCCCTGGAATGCTCTCCCTCCTCGCCCCGCTGAGGAGAAGGGGAGGGTCTGAGTGGCTGCCATTTTCTCATGTTTGGTTTATGGGCCCACTCGGCTTATCCAGCATCTAACGGGGACCCTACGGCCCTGTGGCTTTGAGGGCTTTTCCAAAATTTTTTATTTGAAGCAAACCGAAAGGCCACATTTCCCTAAATGGTTCTAGAAAGCTCTTGGGTCTACAAAGCATCTTTATATTATCCCAACCATCCTGGAGACAGGTGCTATTATTACATGTCCTTTGCACATGAGAAAACTGAGACCAATGGAGGTTAAGTTGATTGCTCATAGTCAATCCATCAATTAAGAACCATTTATTAAGCATGTGCCAGGCTTTGTGCTAATTCTTGGAGCTACAAAAAGAGGCATGAGATAGTCCCTGCCCAAAGAGCTTATGATTCAATATAACATGTGAACAAATATATACATATATATATATATATATATATATATATATATATATATATGGAGTAAGAAGGCTGGTCATGCAACTAGTAAGTGCATGACCATTTCTGTGGAGCAATGGCTCACTCTTTCTTGACCACCTCCTTCCCCAGTGGGGACAGTACAGACTGTGGTCCGGAGGCTCTGTGGTAGAATCGGGTCCACTCCTGTATATCAGCTCAGGGGGTGCTGGGACTAAAACGACTGGGACTTCCCTCTTCCCGTGAACCCCGTCTCCTTCCCAACGTGATGCAATTTTCCCGGGCCTCTGCAGGGTGGCCAACGCTACAAAGATCACTTTGTATGAAACTCCAACGGGCTGGAAGTTTTTTGGGAATCTGATGGATGCAAACAAGCTGTCCCTCTGTGGGGAGGAGAGCTTCGGCACGGGTAAGTCAGCACTGCTGGTCTGTAAACACTGAAAGGTTAGACTGGTGGTGGCCGGACAGAAATAGCCACGGGGCTGGATGCCCCCTCCCCGAGAGCCCATTTATTTATAACTGCCCTGGCTGGAAGCTCCCCCTCTGAAAAGCTCTTGATCACCCAGAAAACGTGTTCCTCATATACCCCCCCCATCACCGAGGGCAGGAAGTTTGGGGGCCTCCCCCACCCATCCCGAGCCCAAACACATTCTTCATCCTCCCGGTGGTCAGGAAAAAAATACAGAGGCTGAGGAAAGTTTCTCGTTTTTCTTTAAGGAGCGGTTTCAGCACAGCCTTAAATCTTCCTCTTTAATGGACCTAAGTTTTCTCTAATAACAATGTTATGATTTATTACCATTAAATGAAGGGAGGGTGGGAGGGCCGAGCGAAGTTGCTAGGCAACCGTTAAGGGTACTCTGGTCTCAGCCCAGAGCTGATGGGAACCAGTTTAGCCACGGACTAGTGGCCCTTCTCCTACCTGCAAAGTGCCTTCCAACTATGTCTCTTTGCACTCTCACAGCCAGCCTGAGCACTGGGTGCTATTATCCATCCCCATTTTATAGGCAGGAAAGTAAAAGTGGCCAGAGGCTAAATGACTTGACTGGGGTTAAATATCAATTACTAAGAAAATTTGAAATCGGGTCTTTCTGCCTCGAGGTCTATACCAGGTAGCTGTGTGTCTGCTCCCCAAAATGCACCGGCTCTTCCTGCAACCAAATCGAACTTTTGATTATAGGATCGTTCAGTCAATCAACAGGCATTTCTTAAGCACCTACTATGTGCCAGGCACAGGACTGAGTGCTGTGGATACAAAGAAAGACAGAAATCCCCTCCCCGCCAGGCTTCGAGGCCCTCACATTCTAATGGGAGAAACATCATGTAAACAATTCTATACAGACAAGATGGGTTCATATGTATGTGGTTATATGTCTATGGAATAAAATATAAATATATGTTATGGATAATATATTGCTATAACAACATAGGCTATATTTCCATATATAAACAAATGTATAAACCCATATATTTAAGTTTAATGCATTTAAATGATGTAATAATTTAACATATATATTTATGTAAAAAATAGATATAAAATACATGAATATCTCTTGGATGTATATAGTTGTTTGCATGTTGTCTCTCCTACAGACTGTGAGTATATATGCTTATATAAAAATATATAAGTATATAAATATATGTACTAAATAAGTTACATATAACACATATGTTTATAACTTAAATATATACTCAATACACTATATATTATATATAACAGGTATATTTATGAATAAATAAATATATATCCTAATGGGAGATATGTATATATTTATACATCTACAATACGTATGCATATATATATATATGCATATGTATCCATGTATATATACAATATATAACTAAAATATAAATTTATGTATAAGTGTATATATACCTCATTCTAAAGGGAGACATATATATATACACAGATTTCTAAATATATCTGCCTATGTGTGTGTATGTATATGTATATGTATTTATGTGTATTCACACATATAAAATTCAAACCCTGACTGTAAGCTCAGTGCTCCATTCACTTGTCCCATTGCCTCTTGCAAAGGGATACCGGCTTATTGACTTTGGCTGATGAACAGCCTCGGCCGGGCAAGCAGGAAAAAAGAGCAGTGTGTTGTAGTGGAAGGAGCTCTGGATTTTGCGTTGAAGGAGCTGGACTGGCATCCTAGCTCTGCCATCATGAAATGTGTTGCCCTTGCTCAAATAATTTCACCTCTCATCTTCCTCATCTTTAAAATGAGGTGATTGGTTTTCCAATCAAGGGTTTTTTTATTTAAGAGATACAAGGAACTGATTCAGATTTATATGTATACAAACCATTTCAAAAGCAATTTTCAAAGGAAGAAATCCAAGCCACAAACAACTGTGTAAGGATAAATGTAATCACTAATAATGAGAGAAATGCAAATTAACTTCACTCTTGGGTTCCACCTCATACCCTTCAGGTGGGTAATTCTCCAGAAAAGGAAAAAGATGTCTTTTGAAAGAATTATGGGAAAGTAGACATACTTATTCCCTGTTGGCAGAGCTGGGAATGGGTCTAGTTATTTTCTAAGAGCATTTGTGACTCTTATGCCATTTGACTCAGAGAGTACCATGAGCAGCTTATCGTTTCAGATGTCAGATCAGATGTATCGTAGATCAAAGAAAGAGGGAAAGGACCCATGGGTACAAAAATCTTCTTTTGTAGTGAAACCAGCTGGAACCCAAAGGGTGCCACTTAATTGAGGTGATGACTAAATAAATTGTGGAATAATACATGACTAAAGGAACAGTTTCAGAGAAACTTGGGAAGACCCACAGGAACTGATGCAGAGTGATGTGAGCAGAACCAGATTAAAAAATGTATACGATAACAACAACTTTGTAAATGTAAATTTGAGGAGGGAGACTCCATTGATGATCCCATAAAAGTAACTACCTTTGTCAGGTAACAAGACTTTTTGACTGGATCAGTGATTTAAAACCTATTTGAGTCAATAAAAATCACTCCACAAAAACTATTGGAGCTCAAAAGCTGCCAGTGAAGGGATGTAGGTTGGAGCCATGGGTAGAGAAGGCAGATTCGGACCCTCTGGCATTGGTAACAGAAGCCTCTGGTCCCTTGCCACTGGTGTACTTGTTTTTCTCAAGGACTGAGCAAAGGCTTAAGAAAAAAAATCCCCCCACAACTTTCTGTCCTCTCTTTCTCTCGATTTTAACATTATTCATAGATCTCTAGCAAATCTCTACCACAAAAAGGCCAGAGATAGATATAAATGGGGATTAAGACAGAAAGACCTGGCCTTAGTCGAAATGTCAGGAATTTTGCTAAGTGGGGTTTTGGAATAATTATGATTGAACTTATACTTTTTATCTTAAAAAAAAAAAAAAAAAAGAAACAACTCCTTAAAATCTCAGAGAAAGGACCAAGTGGACTTTAGGGCCCATTATACTGCCTCTAGATTTACAACCAAATAATTATAATAATTTGTTAGTGTTGCTCAGTCATTTTTCAGTCATATTTGACTTTCTGTGATCCCATCTGGGGTTTTCTTGGGCCAGAATACTGGAGCAGTTTGCCATTTCCTTCTCCAGCTCATTTTACAGATGAGGAAACTGAGGCAGACAGGTTGAAGTCATTCAGCCAGGGTCACACAGCTAATAAGTGTCTGAGGCTGGATTTGAATTCAGGAGGACCTAAATTCAAATCTAGGTTTTCTTGACTCCACACCCAGGACTCTATCCACTGAGCCACCTAGCTCCCCAGTTGTTATAATCGGGTGCTACACAAAAGAAAGCCACCTTTGAAAGGCTTGAAAGTAGTGCTCCATGCTGTGATATTCCAGGGCCCTGGTGATAAAGCATGTTAGTCACCTCTTGGCAGAGAAGCAATGAGCTCAAGATGCAGAATGAGATCAACGGTTTTGGACCTAGGCAATGTGGCAGGTTGGTTGCCTGGCTGTGCATTTTTGTTAGAAAAGGCTTTGTTTTTCTTCCTCTTTTCTTCTATTTGGTTTGAATGGGAGCCAGGGATAGAAAAGAAAAAAAAAAGAAAGAAAGAAAAGAAAAGAGAGTCATTGAAACATTGTTATTATTATTGTTGTATTTTGGCAAGGCAATTGTAATTGTGACTTGCTCAGGATCACCCAGCTAGTAAGTGTTAAGTACCTGAGGCTGGATTTGAATTCAGCTCCTCCTGACTGCAGGACTTGTGCTCTATCCACTGCCCCATCTAGCTGTCCCTGAAATATTATTTTTCAAACCCACAGAAGAGAATAGATGAAAGGCCAGAAAGAATCACAGACAGATGGGATAACTTTGAAAGTTACACACTTAATTGAGTATGTATTTAAAAAGAAATAACAGGATCTACAAAAGAGATTGGCAGTTTCACTTATGATATAATTTTCTGCCGTACAACTACATTACATGGATGCAAACACCTAGCTTTTTTGGTGCTTTGAGTCAGACTTGTTTTTAAAACGAGAAGGTTGGACTCCATGACCACTGAAGTCTTGACCAGCCCTGGACCTGTGGGTCTGAGGTTGATGTCATTGATGTCATTGTGGGTCTGAGGGTTGATGGACCCTCTGAGTCCAGCACAAGCCTGCAGGTCCTTCACTTCTTTCCAAGGGAATGAGCTATTGGATATCGTGGAGGGAGCGGTTTATTCACCTGTCTTGGAAGTTTTGATAGCATTCTGCCCAGCACAAAATGTTGCGTTTAGTGGGAACTATTCTGAAAGACTCCTTGGCCATCCCATCCATGAATCAAATCATAAAGTAAGTCTCTGGCTGGTAGGAACTGGAGCCTTTTAAGAAGGAAAGGTGAGACTCAGGGTTGGGTAACTTCCATTAAGCCAACTAGACAAATACCACTGATACTGTAGATGCTTAAACAGCAATTCCAAGGGCAAGGAGCCATTGCTTTTCCCTCCCTCAGCCCCAAAAGTGCCAGATATGTGATATTGCTCCGGGACAAATGCCTGATTGACCTCTCTGGCCTTCCTCTGCTGGGAGACCTCCAATATTATGGTATTTAGATATCATGAAGAAGAAACCTATGACCACTGTTATTATTGAACTTTCTACAGTATCTAGCACTGTGCTAGTGAGTGGTCAGCCCTGAGAAGTTAAATTAGAGCCATTCCTTTTGGATTGGGGTTCCCATTGTTTTCTAGGGCTTTGCTTTTGGCCCTCTTTCTGTTTAATCTTTTTTTAATCAGTGGCTTGAAGAAAAATCATAGAAACCAGGATAGATAACATGAAAGATGGAGATAGATTCTGTATCAGAATCAAGATCAGGAAAATCTCATGAGCCTCGAACAATGGGCCAACTCCAGCAAGCTGAAACTGAGTGAAAGCATTGTAAAGAGATTTCTTGTGTCCGCACAGGTCATTTAACCCATTGTTTCCTTGGATTCAGACAGTGAATTGTCTAAGGGATAAGATATAGTACAAGACCTGGTGCTTTTAGTTAATTGTAAATATATAAAGGGTTTTGATTTTGTCACTGTAAGGGGTCTTCGCTACCACCTCAGATAGCAATCCTCGGCATGGAAAGGGGAGTTGTCTTCCTCAGTGATAATCGATTGGAAGTGTCAGGGCAGGATTTGAATCCATGTCTCCCTTATTTCAGAGCCAACACTATTCAATATTATCTCCAGGCGTTCCCCCAGGAGCTCCAAATATTTTCATTTACATTTTTTTATTAAAGCCTAAACATTAGCAGTCATCAACATTTCAGTATACATGAACAGAAAAGAGAATTGTATGGTTAGTACAAGATAATAGTGTGACGTGGTGACCAAAATAAGCCAGTTCAGTTGTAGACTCATTAATTGAAGTCTAATCTGACTAAAGATGCTCAAGAGCATCATGAGGAATGAAGGACGGTCCTTTACAAAATGCAAATGGAAGAGGGATCCTTCTGACAGATAAAATCTAATCACTAAACATTTAAGTACCTACTATGCTCCTGTTTGCAGATGACAATTTGTTGATCCCTTCAAGCCAAGAATTCTACAGGGCTTTCACAGGGGGATTCTAGGCCATCAGAATGGATCCACCTAATAATCCTAATGAAACCAAAATGGATGAAGAATCCCTATTTTCTGAATTAAGTTATAACTTAGTGAATGGAATTGGACAAATAAACCACTGACTGAGTACATTGATAACTGTTATCTTATAAAGTCTCTACTACAGAGAGTGAGCTGGATTGCTTTGGGGGCAAACATGGCCACAAAGGAAATTGTGTCAAGATTGGTTCCTGAAATGAATATGGGATCAGGAAGTAAAGGGAATGCTTGATGGTGGCCGTCCAGGTGTTTTGCTCAGAAGCATCTGACTGATAGAGAAAATGTTGACTGTTAAGAGTAGAAATAGCAAGGTAGCACAGAAGGTCACTTCTAAAGGTTGCCAGCGCTCAGAACAGACGCGCAGGAAGCAGCCACAGTGCAGACACAGCACCTGTTTTGCTGTTGACAATGGATGATCTGCTCTGAGGGGAGATTGCATTAGACCCTCCTAGAGTTTCAGTGTAGCAAATGAGACTGAAATGAAATTTGCTTCAATTCCAATAGAAGCTCGGTGGCTAATCGGGAACAGTTGTTTGGCATTGAAGGGATGAGAAGATGAGGTGGTTTCAAGTTGCCTGTTGTGGGACATTGATGAGTTTCATAAATTAGGTTGGATTTCACACCTTATAAAAATCAGAAATTGGAAGAAAGATGAAAGTAACTGGGTGAGAGTGTTGATAAAGATACAAATACAAATTAAAACTGTTTCTGGCCCCCAAAGAACATACTTTTGTTCTATTTGAAGGAGTGTTGGCACAGCACATAAAAAGATAAAAATAAATATGATAATTTGAGAAGGGAGACAGAGCTGAAAGTTACAGGAAGATGTGAAAAAAGGGCTTCTAGAAGGAGATAGCAATGAAACCTTGAAGGAAGCGAAGGATGCTAAGAGGCAGAGTTGAGGAGGGAGAACATGCAAAATGTGGACCCTGCTAGTATCAAGGGCACAGAAGCAGGAGACTAGCAAGGAGCACAGTTTGGATGGCACAGAGATTACATGAAGCCTAGAAGGGCTGTTCCAGCTGGGTCTGGAAAGGCTTTAGATTGCCATCAGGGGGATTTGTCTTGGAGCCATTGAAGGCTGTTCATTTAGCATGTGATAATATGGTCGTGCTTCTGCTTAAGACAGATTATTTGGGCATCTATAGGGAGATTAAAACGAGGAGAGAGAGAGAATGGAATCTGGGAATCCAATTAAGAGGACGTTGCAATGTCAGACTGAGTGAGGGGACGAGGTCCTAGACCAGGCACCTGGCCACGTGAGGGCAGCCATGGGGGTAGAATCCACACGACTTTGACCACAGTTTGGAAAAGTCAAGGATGACCCTTCTATGTGACTGAAAGGTTGCAGGGTTCCTTCAACAGCCAGAAAATTTGGGCAAGAAATGGCTTTAGAGAGAAAAACGATGAATTCTGTTTTGTACCCACTGAGTGTGAGCTGTCTGGGCAGCCAGTTGAAGATGTCCAGTTGGTGCCTTTTGGCTAAAGCTCAGATGGGAAACTGTGGCCTGGATGGACAGATCTGAGAGATACTTATATGCAAGAGATTTTTGAACACAAAGCATAGATGCTTGTTGGGTTGGAGTGATGAGGAGAGCAAGTTTCCTGTGATGTACAAGATCTCCATCTATTTTAGCTTCCTATCTCTGACAGACCTAACTCATTTTGGATTTAGCAAGTTCTGTTTGAAATTCTGTTTCTAGTGATGGCCACCTCACTGCTTCACAAAGCAGCCCATTCTGAGGGTCAGATAATAATTCCTCACAATTTGTACTAAATATACAATTTTATTGAAAATCGGTATGGTTGGTTTTTGTCTATTATTTTGGTTTCTGAATAAGTGATGGAACTTCCTTCCTTCCTTCCTTCCTTCCTTCCTTCCTTCCTTCCTTCCTTCCTTCCTTCCTTCCTTCCTTCCTTCCTTCCTTCCTTCCTTCCTTCCTTCCTCTCTCCCTCCCTCCTTCCCTCTTTCCCTCCTTTCCTCCCTCCCTTCCTTCCTTCTTTTTCTTGCTTTTCTATATCTCTAATTTTTTTCTCCCCTTCCTTTTCTCTTTATTATCTGTCTCCATCTCTCTCTCTCTCTGTTCTTTCTGCTTCTCTGTCTCTGACTTTGTTTCCCTGTCTCTCCCTCCCTCCTTCCCTCCTTCCCTCTCCCCTCTCCTCAGAAATGTTGCTTTTCAGTTCTTCAAGGTTAATTATTTTTTTAAGCAAGTTGCGTGGCTCCATCCCTGAAGTTTGCTGGGATGGGTGCAGCTGTACATATTTAACTGAACTTTTGATCTACTTATTTATAGCTGAGTTATTCCCACCCCACAATTTGCATGTCAGGAGGCTCTTTGCAGCGTCCCCAGAAAGGCTGAGGAGCTGCCTGAAACCTTCAGGGACTGGAGTTCTGTAGCTTGCTTGGAGGAAAGTATGATTGATTTTGTTAATTTTCTAGTCCCTGGTGGCGGTTACTTTATATACGCCACCTATTAATTTATGGGGCTTTCAAAATGAGGCTATTGAAGTCCAGGCGGCCAGTAAAAACGGAGGGGGAAAACATCCTTCCCTTGGAATTGTGCCCTTTTGGAGGGATCGGCGCCCGCCTCCTGGGGGGCAGTGGCTCAGCTCTCCTAGGCTAGCCTTTTGGGGAGCAGGGCTCATTCTTCATTACTGCAGCACCTGTGGGGGAAGAGGTCTACTACAATGGTGGGAAGTCCTTGGGGGTTGTGCCATTTACCAGCCAGGTGCTCCTAAGGCAGTTTGCTTCCAGCTCTGAAACTGTTTCCCTTTCTGTAACACAGCAGGATTGCCTAAGATTGCTGGATGATTCCTTCAGAACTATGAAGCCCTGGAGGCCCTTATATAACTCTCATTTTGCCCAGTTTTGAGTCTCTCTGACCTCACTCTTCCAGAGTGAGGCTGATTTTGTCTAAGGGCACAGAGATGTCCCTATGTCAAAGGGATTTTGTTTGGGAGGTGGTGGTGGAGTTTTCTGGTACTATAGGTTTGAGTCCCACCCTTCTCCCCATCTCTGCTAGGTCTCTTTACCTGCCTCCCCCCACTTTAATTGCCAATGATTAGCTTCCCAGATCCATTTAAACAACCAACCTCAATTAGTTTTTAGTTTTTAGAAAGGGATTTTTAGCAAGAACAGATGAATAAACATTCCCCTGACCCCCAGCATGAGGGGAGCACACTCTCCCCTTTACCTCCTCAATCTCCAGGAAGGAGGGGCTCATCTTAATGCAATTTCTTTCTAGCATTGGGCCTCAAGTTTTCTTCCTAATGTGGTGTGAGCCCTTGTCTTAGATGACACTGGGCTGAGGGCCTTAGGTCCCAACCCACTGGCTGCAAATCCATCATAGATTCTATTCCCAAACCCCCTGGTAGTTTACGCTCCAAAATGCACTTGGCCATTGCTTCCAATCTCTTTCATCCAAACAAAAGGACAAAATCCTAAAGCAGAGATCTGAGGGTCCTAATCAGGGGCCACTTGGGATTGGAGTCTCATCTTGGAAGGGCCCTTCACATTGTCTCTTTTCTCATGGAATGACATCAGGAAGGAAGGGATCAAGCCATAAAGGAGGAGACTCAGGTTGACTAGGATTCTAGAATGTACCTTTGGTTCTAGCCATATACATTTAATCTCTCTTCTATGTGGCAACCCTTCAGATGTTCGAATTTGGCACATGGCTCCCTCCAGTCTTCTCGAGCCACACAGCTTCTCTTTAACTCATCCTCATGTAACCCAGCCTCAAGTCTTCCTCCTCTAGACAATATTGTGGACCAAAAATGTGGTCCCCAATAACTGAATTTATTCCTCCAGACAGATTCTACTGTGGGCAGAGACGAGTGGGACCATGGGAGCAAGGACCTCCCATTCTGGAAGTTCCACCTCTTACTGCAACCCAAGACCCCATTAGAGTGTTTGCTTGGCACACTGCCACTGCTGACCATTTACAAAATTCACTAAATGCCTCGGATCTTCCAATAATTTACCATCTAGCCAGCCCTTCCCCATCTTGACTCATGTGGTTGACTTTATGAACCCAAGTGCAAGACCCCCTTTGCTCTATCGAATTTCTTCTTCTGGATCAAAGAAATTCGATGGAGCAAAGGGGGTCTTGCACTTGGGTTCATTGTGTTCATTGTGTTGGAAATCCCTCCGAGTTTACCAACACATGAGCACGGCATCCCTTCCTTTATCCAAGTCATCATTCTGACTATTCTGGATCCTCCCAAATATTCTCCATCTTCTCCCACTAGGCCAAGCATGTGGCCAGACCATCCCAGGGCATGGACTCATGTCCTCCGCCATCCTGGGTGCTCTCCTTTCATACTCTCCTGCTTCTCAA